>NC_080046.1:44322795-44922795 GCF_012489685.1 Lotus japonicus
GACGCACGTGTTGTTGTCTCAGCTTCAGAGTCAGTACCAGTGGGCACACACACTCTGATTGAGTTACCTTCTGAACTAGACATCTTCTGATCAAGAAGTATCATAGTCAGAGGTTCTGATCTATCTTCACTCTGGACAAAAGTCCATGTTTAGATTTTTCAGAATAAAATTAAATCTATCTTCAGCTAAGGGCTTTGTAAAGATATCTGCCCATTGATGGTCAGTATCAACAAACTTCAGAAGAAGTACGCCCTTCTGCACATAATCTCTAATGAAGTGATACTTTACCTCAATGTGCTTTGCCCTTGAATGCAAGATAGGATTCTTGCTCAACGAAATTGCAGCAGTGTTATCACAATAAATTGGGATATTGCTCTCAAGGATCTGATAATCCTCCAGCTGATGTTTCATCCAGAGCATCTGAGTGCTGCATATTGCTGCTGAGATATATTCTGCCTCTGCAGTTGATAGAGCAATGGTTGATTGCCTCTTGCTTGCCCATGAGACTAGATTGCTTCCCAGAAATTGACAATTTCCAGAAGTACTTTTTCTCTCTGTTCTATCTCCAGCATAATCAGCATCACAATAACCTGAAAGCTTATACTCTGATGTTTTCTTATACATCAAGCCAAGGTTAGTGGTGCCTTTCAGATACCTTAGGATCCTCTTAACAGCAGTTAAGTGGGTTTCCCTTGGATCTGATTGGAAACGAGCACATAAATGAACACTAAATAATATGTCTGGCCTAGATGCAGTTAAGTACAGAAGTGAACCTATCATGCCACGGTAGAGCTTCTGACATACTTTACCACTTATATCCTCTTTTTCCAGAATGCATGTTGGATGCATTGGAGTCTTGGCCACTGTAGATTCCAGCATATTGAACTTCTTCAGAAGTTCTTTAGTGTACTTGCTCTGATGGATATATGTTCCTTCTGGTGTTTGATCAACTTGTATTCCCAGAAAGTACTTTAATTCTCCCATCATACTCATCTCAAATTCAGCCTGCATCATCTCAGAAAATTCTTTGCATAGAGATTGATTAGCAGAACCAAATATAATATCATCAACATAAATTTGCACAATTAAGATATCATCTTTATAAGTCTTGCAAAAGAGAGTTGTATCTACTTTACCCCTTACAAACTCATTCTCCAGAAGGAATGAGCTAAGTCTCTCATACCATGCTCTGGGAGCTTGCTTCAGACCGTAGAGTGATTTCTTCAATTTGAACACATGGTCTGGTTTCTTTTCATCTTCAAAACCTGGGGGTTGATGAACATAGACTTCCTCTGAGATATAACCATTTAGGAAGGCACTCTTTACGTCCATCTGATGTAGAACTATGTTGTGATTTACTGAAAAAGAAATCAATAGTCTGATTGCCTCCAGTCTTGCTACTGGAGCAAATGTTTCAGTGTAGTCTATTCCTTCCTGCTGGCTGTAGCCTTGAGCAACTAGCCTTGCCTTGTTTCTGACTACATTTCCTTTCTCATTTAGCTTGTTTCTGAATACCCATTTCGTTCCAATAACATGGACATTCTCAGGCTTCTTCACTAAGCTCCAAACATCATTCTTGGAGAATTGATTCAATTCTTCTTCCATGGCCAGAATCCAATCCTTGTCCTGAAGAGCTTCATCTATGGACTTGGGTTCAATTAAGGACACCAATCCTTTCAGACTCAGCAAGGTCTCTTCAGAGGGTCTGAAGGCAGATCTGGTTCTGACTGGTTCATCTTTGTTGCCCAGAATCAATTCCTTAGGATGAGCTGCAGTGATTCTGCTCTTCTTCAGAGTTTGTGAGTTAGAGGGACCAGCTTCTTCCTCTGGTTCATCTTCCTCTGGCTCAACTTCCTCTGGAGCTTTGCCTTTGTCAGAAACATTAATGCTTAAATCTGCAAACTTTTCAACTAGCTTTGACTGGTCAGAGTCAAGCTTATTATCAAATCTAACATGAATAGATTCTTCAATAGTCTTAGCATCAGTATTATAAAATCTAAAACCTTTAGATCTATCAGAATAACCAAGTAATAGACACTTAGAAGATTTAGCATCAAATTTATGCAATCTATCCTTAGTATTGAGAACATAACAAACACAGCCAAAAGGATGAAAATAAGAAATGTTGGGTTTTATGTTCTTCCACAATTCATAAGGAGTCTTATTCAGAATTGGTCTCACAGAGATTCTGTTCTGAATGTAACATGCTGTATTTACTGCCTCTGCCCAAAAGTGCTTAGCCATGCCAGTTTCTTGGAGCATGGTTCTAGCCATCTCCTGAAGAGTTCTGTTCTTCCTCTCAACAACACCATTTTGTTGAGGAGTTCTGGGACAAGAGAAATCATGTGCAATTCCATAGGAATCAAACAGACTCTCAAACTTGTCATTCTCAAACTCTCCACCATGGTCACTTCTGACACGCACAATTCTACAAGCCTTCTCGTTTTGCACTTGAGCAATGAAGGTAGAGAACACAGCATGAGACTCATCCTTGCGGGTTAGAAACTTTACCCATGTCCAGCGGCTATAGTCATCAACGATAACCATCCCATATCTCTTGCCACCTATAGACTCAGTTTTCACTGGTCCAAACAGGTCGATATGCAGAAGTTCTAACGGCCTTGAGGTTGAGACAACATTCTTTGCCTTGAAAGGGACTTTTGTGAATTTGCCTTTCTGACATGCTTCACAAAGAGCGTCTGAAGCGAACTTCAGATTGGGTAAGCCCCTGACAAGGTTTAGCTTGCTCAGCTGAGAAATCTTTCTCATACTGGCATGCCCTAACCGTCTATGCCATACCCACTGCTCTTCATTAACAGACAGAAGGCACTTCACATTTTGAGCCTCCAACTCAGATAATCTGATCTTATAAATGTTGTTCTTCCTCTTGCTGTTAAACAGAACAGAGCCATCGATCTGACTTACAGCCCGGCAGGACTTTTGATTGAATATAACATCATAACCCTTGTCAGCTAATTGACTTATAGACAATAAGTTATGTGTTAAGCCGTCTACCAATAAAACATTATCAATGCATGGACTACTATCTACACAAATAGTACCAGTACCAATAATTTTACCCTTTTCATTTCCACCGAAGCCAACTTCGCCTCCAGGCTTAAGTTTCAGCTCTCGGAACATACGCTTTTCTCCCGTCATGTGACGCGAGCATCCACTGTCCAGATACCATGATTGGTGTTTCAGTGGAGCTATCAAGGATATCTGCAACATAGATAATCTTGTCCTTAGGTACCCACTTTCTGGGTCCTCTTTTGTTAGTTACCCCAAAGGTTCTGATCACCTTGGGTGTCTCAACATGATATTTTAAAGGAATATTTGCATGATATTTAGTCATAGAGAGAGATCCCTTTTTAAGAGGGTTTTTAGCAACTTTAGCAGGTACAGGATCAGGCAATATGGTACCAGAGGGAACAAAGCATTCATACAAGGATTTAGCTTTAGACACAGAAGGCTCATTTCTAATTGGTTTAGAATAGCCAATGCCATGCATTCCATTTCTGCTTACACCATAGATCATTGAAGCCATTAAGCTTCTATCTACGCTTTTAGCCAGGAATCTTTGAAAAGATTTTTCATACTTAGATTCATGCTTACTATCAGAGGCATCGCAGGCAATAACTTCTTCTAACTTTGCAATTTGATTCTTAAGCACAGAGTTAGAATTAACTAAAGCATGGTTATCATTTTTCAAATCAGATATGATTTTCTCATGTTCAGAAGGAGTTTTAGAAACAGCAGATAAGTTCTTTTTCAGCTTCTTATGCTTAGACAACAAGGAGTTATACTTATCCATGATATCAGACAAGGCATGTTTCAGTTCAGAGGTAGAGAAGGAAGCAAATACCTCATTTTCATCGTCTGAGTCTGGATCTCCTTCTGATTCTGAGTCAGAGTCAACAGCTTCCTTTGACTCTGTTTCTTTGTCTTTGACAATAGCCATGAGTCCTTGGACTTCACCATCAGAGTCAACATCCTCTGACTCTGATTCATCGAATGTCACCATCAGACTCTTCTTGGTCTTGAAGTGCTTCTTTGGCTTCTTGTCCTTCTTCAATTTTGGACAGTCACTTTTGTAGTGCCCTGATTCTTTGCACTCAAAGCAAGTGACTTCCTTGATTGATGACTTCTTCTGACCTGAGGATTCAGACTTTCCTCTTGCCTTTCCAGAGCCTTTGAACTTGCTCTGCCTGTGCTTCCAGATGCGGTTGAGTCTCTTGGAGATCAGAGTCAGCTCATCTTCATCAGAATCTTCTGATGCTTCTTCAGATTCTTCTTCTTCAGCTTGAAAAGCCTTTGACTTCTCAACCTTAGCCTTTTCAGATTTGGATTTCAAGGCTATGGACTTTTTCCTCAGATCTTGCATCTCTGAGCGCTTCAGCTCATGGCATTTCAAAATGCTGATGAGTTCTTCTAAACTCATATTCTCAACATCTCTCGTGAGCTCTATTGAAGTCACCAAAGGCATCCAACTTTCAGGAAGACACCTGATGACCCTTATGACATGATCTTTTGTTGTGTAGCTCTTGTTGAGAGGACGTATGCCAGCTACAAGCAGTTGAAATCTGGAGAACATTTCTTCAATGGACTCATTTGGCTCCATGATGAAGGATTCATACTTTTGGATCAAAGACAATGCCTTTGATTCTTTGACTTTCTTGTTTCCTTCATGAGACATCTTCAGAGAATCAAAAATACCTTTAGCAAACTCACGATCTGTAATCTTCTGGTACTCCTCATAGGAGATAGCACTTAGAAGAATTGCTCTTGCTTTGTGATGTTGTGAGTACAGCTTCTTTTGATCTGCAGTCATCTCTGACCTTGGGATCTTCTTGCCATCTGCATCAACTGGACGCTCGTAGCCATCCACAATAATATCCCAGAGATCTGCATCGAAACCCAGAAAGAAACTTTCCAGTCTATCTTTCCAATATTCGAACCTTTGACCGTCGAACATAGGAGGCTTTGCGTTGTAACCATCTCTTTGAGTTTCACTGGTGGTGGCAGCCATGTTTTTCACACCGGCCCGGATCACTGAACACTGTTAGGTGTGGTAATCAGAACTTGCGCTCTGATACCAATTGAAGGTATGAAAAACGGTAGAAAGGGGGGGGTTTGAATAACGTTTTCAGTACAAAACTACCACCTTAAAGATTTTAACAAATCTTTTCGAGAACTAAGTGCAAAAGATAGAGATAGAAAAGCACACAAGGATTTTATCCTGGTTCACTTGATAAATCACTCAAGCTACTCCAGTCCACCCGTTAAGGTGATTTCTTCCTTCTTAGAATGAAGGCAATCCACTAATCAGGTAAGAGTTACAACTGCACTTGAAACCTACAAGTGACTAACAATTACACTGACTTAGCTCACACTAAGATTCACTCTCTTAGTCTTCTCTAGGATCCGATCAACCTTGATCTCCTAAAGGAAAATCAAACAACTGTTTGAGGTTGGTGTTTACAAGGGTTTGCTTCTGAATAAGCTGAGTGTAAACTAAATAAATTACAAGATGAAAGAAAGCTTAGAATATTTTGAATGTCTTGCGCGTGTGTTGCTTCTTAGTTTCTTAGCCGCTTCTTTCAATCTTCAGCCTCTATATATACTCCAAGGATTAGGGTTGAGCGTTGCATGGGAAATGCTACCGTTGGAGGGCAGTTCTGGAAAATCCAGCTTCTGCTGTGGCTGAGAACGTTAGGTAGGTCGTCAGGAAGGTACACTGCTTTTGTACTTGGATAGCGACTTGACCTTTTAACCTAGGAGACTTCTGATCAGAGGAATGCTTCGTATAGGAACTTGTGAAGCCGGTTGATCAGAGTCAGAGGGAAAGCACAGATCCTCTGACCATTGTATCTTCTGATTCTGAACTCAGAGGGAAGAACATGGCCTTCAGAGTTTCTTGCTTCTGGACTTCAGAGTTTCCACTATTCAGCTTCTGGATCTTCAGAGTCTTCTACACCATCGGAACATCTGAACCTTCAGTGTTTCTTGGTTGTCAGAACTTCTGGATCATCAGAGCTTCTAGCGACTGAGTCCTCATCAGAGTTTGTATAGCTTCAGATCTTCTGAAGCTTTTCCACTGTTCATACTGAACATGGTGAATGCGAAAGCGTTGCTTGGGTTACCCTTTATACACAGTGCTTCTGATTTGTGTGAAATTGAGTCAGGGTCAGAGCCTGTAAATAGCACACTCAGAAAAACACGTTAGAGTACCACAATTGTTCATATCAAAAGGTTAACTTGTAATCATCAAAACATAGAGTTGTACTACTAGATCAAAACTTGATCTTACAATGGTCATAAGACCCGGAATGCCGTGAAAGAGCGTTTGTAGACGTCTCTTGTAGCAGACCGAAATGGCAGACCTACGGGTTTACTGCTGATCTGACTACCCTGTGGGAGTAAGAGACATCACGGGCCGAAATGGCACCACCGTGGCTGGTGAAGGGCTGATCCGATGATGTCCATCCGTTCCGGATTGCATATTGGTTGACTGGGTTAACCTGCATACATATCACGCAACATGCATACTGACTTAGTTGATGAGTGTGGTTGCTATTTGATAAACTTACTTGGAACATGCTAATTGTTATTATTGTCGTTATGATTTTGTGGAACATGCAACCCTAGGAATGATATCTCTAGTTATAAGCCTAAGTGGCTATCTATTATTTGTATCTATTGGGTTTATTATCTACATAGTTCTTTAGAGTTGACCCTCGCGTCTTCTGTGTGTGCTTTGGCGGACAACGCCTTTTGTCAGATGAATATTGCGGACTGGTTCACCATGGTCCACCCTTCGGGGGGGATTAGGTATGAGATGATCGATCAGGACGACCCCGGGTCGTGGGTGGTTGACCCCGCGAGCCACCGAGCGACGTATTCGGGGCGTATCATGGAGGATCACGTGGATAGTGGAGGACTTCTGAGGTCAGGAGTGTTGAGGCGATGCTCTATCAGCTTCAACTTGCCACCAGGCGTTCACTGCGGACCAGGATTCGGAGGAGCACCACCACCACCGTCATCTTCAGAGGAGGAGGATCCCTCAGAGGAGATTCCAGTGGGAGTGCCTTCGGCAGGGTCTAGTGCACCCTCTGTTGCGATCATTGATGATCAGGGTTCGGGCCCTAAGCCCGTGAGTCCAGCATCGGAGCGCACTGCGGTTGCGAGGGGAGGACGGATAGGGTTAGTAGACTTGGTCGTTCTGGATTCTGATTCAGACGACGATCATGCTAGCACATAGTTTTGAGTGTTGGTATGAGCTCCTCGAGTTAGGATTAGTGTAGGAGTAGAGTTTTAGCTCTGACAGTCTAGCTTCATTTGTTACTTAGGGGACAGGGTAGATCCGCCTATAGCTTTTTGTGTGGTTTCCTTACGGGGATCACAGAGAGTTGGTTGGACTTAGGAGGTCTTATTTTCAGGCCATTGGGTCAGCTGATTTTCAGTTATGAGGGATGGTGTTGCGGGCACTTCACCCTTTTCATTTGGTTTGTATATATTGCCTACGGGCGTCGCACTTTTCTTTCCGTTACTGGAGGTTACTCGTGACGAGGTTGTTACTTACAGCGGGGGCTGTTTATATATCGTATATTAATTCTATTGCTTTTTGGCTTTTGGGTTTTATTTAATTCAGTCTTGTCTTAGTTATTATCGAAAAAAAAATATTTCACGTTTTTCCGCATTAAGTTTATTTTGGTTACTAAAGTGACGCCACCGAAATCGGGGTGTTACAATATTGACTTGTGTGAGTATTGTAGATGGGATCATGAGTTAGAAGTTTTTTACCAATTATTCAATATTCATTAGTTTGTGTGAATTTTCTTTATAGATCCAATTTTATAATATAATGAATTATATCAAGAAGTGAGTTTTTTTGTATTATTAACTTTTTATAGCAAAAGTGAATTACTGCAATTGGCTTACATTCAACTTAGTCTCAGTCATATAAAGGTTTGTTTGGTATGCAGATAATAAAATAAGATAGTATCATATGCTTCAAGATAATCGTTTGGTTGCTTTAAAAACAAACATAATATTAACATAAATCATTGAAATTGGAGTACTATATATAGTTATTTATTTCATATATAAACAACCAATAACAAATTACAAGGAAATGATATTCATACAGAAAAATAGCAATTAATTTTATTTGATCGAATACACCAAATAAATTGATCAATTAATACTATAAATACATAGCAGAGAGATGACTGCTTAATTGGTCAGGGTATTGTCATCAAAGAATGTGAAGTTCAATCCTCTATGCATAGCTGCACATCCCAGAAACACATGAACCTCGGTTGTCACACTTGTTGCCACATCTCCCACAATGCTTCTCGTTGGTTCTAGGATTCACGCACTTACCTTGGCAACACATATTTGAAAATCCACATTTCTTCCCACACCTGCCACAGTTATATTCATCCGTGGAAAGGTTCACACATTTGTTCTTGCAGCAATCAGGGCCTACGCTGCTTTTAACATTGCAAATCTTGGGGTATTTGTCACATGTCAATGGGACCCCCCTCTAATATTTTTTAGAAAGGAACCTACTTGCTCCTCTAAGCATGTTCGGTTCTTCATCAAATTCTGAAGATGTTGCTGACAGCTGGGTTATGGACAAAGCCATTGCCAAAGATAGAACAAAGAGGGTGATCTTCAAGAACCTCATTTTTTTTATTTGGTATTTGTATTGGGAGAGGTAAGGAACTTAGAAGAGTGAATGTTAATTAAAAGATGAATGGTGAAGTACTTATAGCTAGAGAGGAAGAGGTTGGAGTTTGACCTCTTTGCATGCATGAGATGAGCTAGTATTCTACTTGTTTATTAGTGAGGTAGTCTAAACACGGCCTATTAATTCAAATCTGTATACCAAGCAAGTTAGGCTTATTAATTGGCACCAACTTCTAATTACAGGGTATTAGTTGAAAATAATGGTGGAGGGAAACCATTGCTAAACTATAAAGTTTGGTTTAGTTATAAGTTGATGATCAACGAAAGCTAGCTCGCATGTGAAGTCTTAAGGAAATTAAACCATCTAATCGTCTCAATACCATAGTCCACGAATTCCAGAAAACAGTTACAGAACCACCACGCCAAACTATTTGAATTTTGTCTCATATGTATACCATATAGGTGTTAAAAATAATATATAAAATTATTGTCAGTGTTATTTGTTTCTGTTCTATCCAATTGCTGTCGTTGGGCTATAGTTGCACGAGGATAATTATATCTTCACACCTCAAAACACACCTCACTTTTGAGGTGTGGAGAGGTGGAAAAAGAGAGAGATAGGAAGAAAGGAGAGAGAAAGTAAAGATGTGATATGTGATTTGATTGATAAAGAAGAGAGAAATAAATAGAATGGAGGTGGAAAAAAAGTGGAGAGGTGTGTGTATATCATAACTCGTTGCAGGAGGGTCGTTTTTTTCCTGTTTTGCCGTGTTTCTTGTGTCTGCCTATTGCTATAGGTGTTAAAAATAATATATAAAATTGTTGTCAGTGTTATTTGTTTCTGTTCTATCCAATTGCTGTCGTTGGGCTATAGTTGTAGGAGGGTCGTTTTTTTCCTGTTTTGCCCTGTTTCTTGTGTCTGCCTATTGCAGTGTTTCTTCCCTGTCTGGGTTTTCTTTTTTCCTTTTGTTTTACCTCTTGTACATGAATTGAAGTACTCATAGTACTTTTTATAATACAAATTTTGCTTACTAAAAAAATATAGGTCTTAAAATAAATATATAAAATTGTTCATGCTTACCTTACCGAATAACTTAATTTTTTTGTTTAATGGGTTGTTTGACATGGTCTAGAGTTCAATCATTATGGTCTTCAATTCTAAAAAAAATTGAATATCAAAACATAGTAGGTAAATTAATGCATTGTTCACACATTAAATCCAAACAAACTCTTGCGTGAGAGAGGAAATTAAATTAAAAATAATAATAATATAAATTATTTGACTTAATTTTTTTATATATTAAACTAAAAATATAAATTATATTTAAGATAATATTGTATTATCAATTTATGTTTCAAGTTTAGATAAGAAAAATTATGTGCATTGCACGTGCCGGTTAATAATAGATGCGTAACGTTTTTTGAGTATACTAGTGCGATAACCCGTGCGCTGCACGGAATTTTATGTGAGATTTTTTTAATAAATAAAATAGTTTTCATATATTTGTAATTTTTAAATTATAAATAAGTCAATCGTGTATAAGTCAACCGTATAATAATATATGAAGAGAAAAATGGAATAAATAAATGAAATTGTGTTGTATACATCAAACATTTCCAAAAACTTCCTTAAACACTACATTAACAATACTGATATGTTGTTTGCCCGACTCATCCAATATACAAAGTTTAAGACCATTTCTTGAGTGAGAGAGAGAGAGAGAGAGAGAGAGCTACATATAACTGACCATGAGTGAAGACAGACCTCGAAAGGAAGAGCTCAACCTGAGATAGTGTTTGTCCTTGACTTTTGTTTATGGTCATCACAAAGCATACTGCAATTGGAAACTGTCTTCTTCTGAATTTAATTTGAAATTTGGAATTAGAAGGAACCAAGCCCATTCTTGAAATATGCACTTTTTCATTAGCATTTGTTCCCTTGATAATAGTTGCACCAATAACACGTCCACCAAGTTCATCCACAATTAACTCGGTTCCATTGCATAAACCTGCTGCTTGGTCTATATTTCTCAAAAGCATGATTGAAGTACCAACATTCAATAATAATTTATGGTTTGGGCCTGAACTTTTAGTGTCGTTCAAAAATTCTGTGGTAAACCACTCACCTCGGATTTCAGAATCCTCATTAAATCGCAAGGCATAGTCGGAGCTCAGATATTCATGTTCTAGTGCAGCTATTATGTCAAACCTGTAAGTGTTTATCATTTTAACAACCTCTAGTGTAGGGGCCAATATTGCTCTATCATGAAAGAAGTGCGGGTCTTTCATTTTGTGCGTAAGGTCAGGATATGTATATTTAATCAATTCCATTAATGGGTCAAGACTAATTGGGATGAGCAGATCTGGCAGGATTTGAACGTCATACTCTCCTGCTCCGGAATCAGGATGATCGCCATTTCCAATTTTAAGAATCCAATCTGCAAACTCTTTGATTTTTTTTGCTTCATCAATCGTCTTAGCTGCGGTTAGCTGCATGTGCTTAGACAATTTCATGACTTTGCAATGCTTCCACAATGATGAAGAGTTTACAGTAGCTTCCACAACTTCCTGACGGCTTCCTCCTGACTGATATTGAAGACGGTGTAGACGACTGTGTTATTATTTGATTAACACGAATTGCTTTCTCTTCGAGTCTTGAGAAAAAAATACATATTAGTAACTTATGCTACTTTAAAGTATAAAATGAAAGAAGCGCATGACACCAAAATAAGGGAAAACTGACCTTCTCCTGTAATCATGTATATGTTCATCATCTTCATTGATAATCAATTCAGTGCCATCAAATGCATTTGATATGCCTTTTACATCTGAAGAAATTTCGACATGAGAACAGGATGTATGATAATCAATCACATTATAAATGAAGGGATTATTAAATTACCAAAATAAGACTTCCTTTTGCACAGTATGATGATAACCAGATGGTTTGGATCATCATTTTCAAGGTATTCAAGCAATGTGGTGGCATAATGATTCCACAAAGTACATACTATTTGATTTTTCCTACATGTAAGTGGTTTATATGTTAAATTAAACACTTTTATATAACTACAAACATTGTTGAATAGAGATCCACTTACTCCAAATCTTCTAGGACTACATCTATACGCTTTAGGGTTCCTCCTTCCTTGTCCTTCTCCTTTGATTCATCCTTCTGCAGGTCATGTCCTATAACATCTAAATTTAAAGATAAAAAAATAAGAATTGATAAGTTATTTTCATGTGTAAATTAAGATCATCGGATAAATATTAAAAAAAAAACTAAATACGAAGCAATGAGTTTCAAGTTAGTTGGCAGCTAATATCTGTGCTGCTTCTTGCAGCTTAGTGTCCTAATTTTTACATCCTCTTTGAAGCATTGTATCTGTCCATGTGCTTTTTATTTGGCAGAAGAAAGGTTATTGTTCTAGTGCAGTTAGGAGGCACTTATCCTATTCTATGAGCTTTTCTAATTCTTCTCCTCTCACGGGTTATTATTATTTACTCTTTCTGCATCATTGGAGACCACGATATTGGCTCTCTACAGTGCAACGTGTAGATTTAATAGGTTGGTATGGATTCCTATAATTTAAAAATTAAATGGATTTTGATGTACCCCTCTTTGTTTGTTCTTCATATTCCTATATCCTAGAAATTAACTCATAACTTGTCATCAAGATATAAATATTAATGTGTGTGGGTCAAACTGCATTGCAAGCATTTCCATAGCAAAATTTAAAAATTGAGAATGCAATTTAAGTCAGTTAGAAGGTAACAATGAGAAGAGTGATTAAATCAATGAGAAGAGTGATTAAATCAATATGCGTGAGGAAGTCATTTTTTATGAAATTCAATTGATCTTTAGCTTATTAATGATTAAAAAAGTTTATCTAACAGCTTCAAATGATCTTTAGCTTATTACAAATTACAATCATATTCTTCTTCTCAAAAGAAGACGAAGAGTAGAATAATTCAAAAGTGATAAATTGAAGAAGACACGTGGAACATGGAACTGAGCGATAAATTAGACATCATAAGTGAGACATAGTAATGCAGTGAGAATGTACCAATGCATTTGCGTCCACTTTTCCAAATAGATGACCATTTTTGAAATCTTTCATCAGCTGATTCACTTTCATCTTAAAAATGCGAACTAAAATATATGGACACTCATTTGGCCAAGATCCTCTTGACTCAACAAACAATTTGATTTCTGGTCAATTGGTATTGCATGTCATAGTTATGAACAAATTTGGGTATCCAAATCTCTTGCAAATTGCTGTCATAGTGTCTTGACAATATTTGAACATGTATCGCGTGCTTCCCATATATGAAGCTGGCAATATGATGCGCTTTCCAGTTGCTGCAGCTTCGGTCTAGCCCCTAGAGAACGCTTCATGTAATCTATAATAAACCTCAGATCTGATCTTAATTTGATTATATCTCACCTAATTTAACCGTTGAGATTCTGTCATGAAATATGCATCAACGATAAATTATTGAAAGAGTCGTCCAGTGCGGACTACACTGGTATATTCAATGCATCTATCCTGAATACGAAAAACAACAAAGCCTTTAAGAGTAACCGTGTGTCTTTTGTTATATTGATCCTCCACGACAGGTTCCTTGTACGGGAGTCTGCTTGATAGTCATATTCTCCATATGGAAATAACAAAGGATAATGCAGGGGGGTGTAAGAAACATGATTCTCGTACAACCTTGTGAATATACCTGTAATGTCCTGTACAACAACATGTTGTTCGCAGTCTAAATTATTAAAGTCTCTCACAATCAAAACAGTCACTGTATTAACACCAAGAAATTGTATAATTTTGATCTAATTTTTGTAGGGTACGAAACGAACCTAACATGATGCAATCTGTTTAATGTCTCGTTAAGAGTATCGTAGATATACAGCTCCCAATCTTGTGGTAATTTTGTCCACTCAAAATGAATTGCAGAGGTCCCCCACCATCATTTCATGGAGACTCAACTTTACCACCCATTGACGTAAAAGAAAATAGATTGTTGTATGCTCTTATATTTTCTTTGAAGTGTATAGACATTGGATCGACTCCAGTCATTAGACTAAACAATAAATCAGGTGGTCTTTGCAAGAAAGGTAGTTGCACTTTTCATTTTAAGTAGCATAATGAAAACTCCGAATTTGGAGTATTTTTAGATTTCTCACTTGTTTCCTCATACTACATCGTTGCAAAACAGAAGGAACACTCATGTCCTGGCTCACTAAAGTTCAACAGTACTAACTAATAATGATGTTGTAAATCAAAAACTAATATTTATTTAATTCACAAAAATTTATATGCTCATCATATCCATTTTAAAACCAATCTAATATTAATTATATTTTAAAAAAATTATATACTAATAAAATTCAAATTTTAAAATCTAAAATTCATATTCTCCCCCTTCTATAGCTTGACATATTTTCAACTAAGAATCCTTGATTGGCTAGAAAAATAATTAATGTGCTATTATTTCCTATTTATTTTTAATTACTATTTTCAAATTTCATATACATGAGTGGAGAGAAATTCAATATTATGTTTCATGTGAAATTTAAATTTCTCAAAAGGTATTGACTTAAAAAAAAAACTGTATAATTTCAAAATTATTGGAACCTGGTAACTGATTTCAAAATTTTAATTTATTTTTTCTTTGAATTTTTTCTTTAAAAATTATTAATGATTAATTTTATAAATAATTTCGAATTTGAATAATTTTACATTAATTAATATGATCTTCCAAACCTGTCTAGTTGACTAATTTTGCATTAAGTATTATTAAATTGAATTTTTTTTTGAAATAATGAGATTCTTAATCAATTAAATTCAGACTAAAAATAACGTGCATAACTTTTCATATAATTATAACATATTAAAACATGTTATTTATAACCTATTAATTAAAAAAAATGCTATTTATGACCTATTAATTATTCAAATTCGAAATCCACTTAATTAGTTAATAATATTTTAATGTTTTTGAAAAATTTGGAGTGGTTGAAAATAATACTTAGTTAAATTAATCTTTACTTTTTTAGTTTTTAAAAGTATTACTATGTTTTACGCTTGAAGTGTTAAAAAAAACTAAAAAAAAAATTCCTAGCTTTAAAATAAAAACTTTTATTTTGAGTTAATAATATTTTACATTTTTTTGGAAAATTTTGGAGTAAACAAAAATATTAATGTATTCAATGCGATTATAAATAGTATAAACCTCAAAATTAATGGGCTAGAAAGAATTCGAAGAAATTAGATTAATTAATTGAATATGGTCAAAATTTATGTTTTCCTCTTGTAAAAAAAAAACCTCAAAATTAACAGGTTAGAATTTTTCTTTTGAAGGAATGAGTTTTTTTTGTTTTAGAGGAAAAATGAATGACTTAGAAAGTGACATGAGCATAAATTTCTAGAAAATGAGGTAAGTCAAATATGAAGAGTGAGATTTCAAAACATAAATTAAGAAATGAAGAATAGAGGCACCCGAAGTAAAAGCAAGTCTGATTGCCGCGGGACAAAGAAATCATAGAGGAGAATAAGACTGCAAAAACTCAACGAAATTCAAAAAGAAAGGTTAAAATGCATGAAACAAAAAAGCAGTTGAATACAAAGGTACCTAGAAGAAAAAACACTCGTGGTGTATGCCAATATAGTTGAGAATAATTCAATATATAGTGTGTAAGTGAACCAAAATGAATAGGATAATAAGGCATAATTTTGAAATTTAGGGATTTGAATGGGGATTGAGAATTTTGAGTCAATGATTTACTTTTTTAATTTATTGAGTCATCAAATTGGATCAATGAAAAGTCATCAATATGGACCAATCAAAAACATACAGTTGAAAAATCGTTTTAACAACCAATAGAAGAAAAACATGTGGCATTTAAGTTGCATCAAACAAAGTTTAAGAAATGTGTTAGTCTAGAAAAAGTCCAACTTTAATTCCTCACCAATTGTGATTATTTTGAACGGATACCAATGGGGTCCTTCAGATTCATTTCCCACACAAAACATATTGTTGCAGCTTTCTGCGTAGAATATCTTTGCTTCGCACGCAAAGCTTTAAGAAATGGCCCATTGTCCGATTGCCCCATTCTCTTTACACCAATATTGGTACAATGACTTGACCTTCCTGCAATTCCCTGCAAGAAAGAAAGAGAGATTATAAATAGATCTAGCAAAAAGTTTTTGGGAAATAAAAAATGAAAGAAAGAGCACATAAAATCTATGATGAATAACAAATAAGCAGTAAATATATCCACACCGCAAAAAATAACTCCTTTAAACTTAGCAATTCAATATAAAGAAATGAACCAAATACATTTTAGTAATACATCTCAATATGATAAACTAAACCATGAAATCCTCATGGTTTCTGAAACCATAAAAACTAAAACACAGAAGAAGAGGTTTTCTCAAAGGTAATGGGTATTGTGTTGGTGGTTGAATTGTTATGATAATGTCAATTTATACTACTTTGATTACGTAAAGGCGGGATTAATTGAAACAAAAAGTTTAAATTTTTTCAATCAAAAACACACTGATTTCGTTAGCTATTTTCCATATTTAACAATGCTACATATTATTGTTGTTGACTTTTAGTAATAAAACCATTTTCTTTACATAAAAAAAAAGTTAAACAGGTAAAACTTGTAAACGCGTGGAAAAAAAATGGACCACTGTGTTATATTTTCAATTTTATTCAATGTTATTAATGTGCCATTAAAGATTATTGTAATCACATATGTAATTGATTCAAATTTTAAACCAATATTAATAATTATTTTGTAAACAATGAGGCCTTGAAAGAAATTTCCACAATCACGTAAATCTTGCATTGATTCAAATTCTGAAATTAAGGGGGGATCAACATAACAATGATTTCGTAAAAAAAAAAAATCTGAAAATGTAACGGTTAATAAATTTTTGTTTTTTACTATGAAAAATTAAATGTAATATAGCATGATTAACGGTTAAATTGTGGACCATTCTAAAAAATTCCATATTTGTGATTTTCATTAATGCATACATCAAAAAATTATGAATTTACTTATTTAATGATTAATGTTGTAATTAATGTCGACCAATAAAAAATTAAGGAGTTGGACCAATGAAAAATGGACATGTGGAAAATCAAGTAAAACAACCAATAAAAACATGACATGTGAAAATTATAAAGCACCATGACTCACTTTGGTGGATGAGCTTTATATATTATTAAGATTAAGATTAATAAAAATTAAAAATTAATGAATGGACTTGAAGAAAAAAAAAGGAGATTTTGAACGGAAATGAGAAAATGTAGGATTGCAAGCTTTATTTTCAAAAAATGTATGGAAATTTTTAAATCAGCAGCATCTGAATGTAATATTATGGATCGTGCAATCAAAATGTCATTTATTTTTTGATTCAAATATTTATTTATTGATTGATTGCTTTATTTATGTATTAATTAATTTCGACCAATCAAAATTTAAGGATTTGGACCAATCAGCGAATGCCATGTGGAAATTCATTGAAACCAACCAATAGAGATGTGACATGTGGAAATTGGAAAGCATTATGGCCCACTTTGGTGGATGGGCTTTATATATTATTAAGATTTGGAAACAAATATATATATATATATATATATATATTTTTAATTTTAAATTAGTTTTCACGTAGAATAAAGTAATTATATAAATAATATAGAATAAATTATATATAATGGAAAATCATGAATCTCATGATATGATTTTAAAAATTTTACATTTAAAATTAGCATAAATGACTTAAGGAAAAAATATATATACATTAATATCTAAAATTAATGCACTGAAATAAGTTTTTATATTTTTAAATTTTAAATTCGCATCAAAAGATTTTCAAATTTTACTTAATGTGTAGTACATAAACTATTGTTCGTCAAAAAAAATTTTAAGAAAAAATGTAGAATAATTTAGACATAATGGAAAATAAAAAATATTTTTTGAAACTGGAAAATCATAAATCTCATTATATGATTTTAATATTTAAATTTAGAATCTAATTATTTAGTAAAAATATACATTATAGTATCTAAAGTAATGCACTACATGAAATATTAATTTTTTTACTTTAAATTACCATTTAATGATTTATAAAGTTTAATATTTTACCTTTTTTACTTAATATAGAATAAATAAATTTTATAAATATTTTAGAATAAATAAGGCATAATTGAAAATCATTAATATCATGATATGATTTAAAATTTCAAATTAGTATCTAATTAATTAATTAATTAATTAAAAATAATAAAATATACACTAATATATAAATTTTTCAATTGATGGAATTGTAAAATTTATTATTTTAAATTAATATTGATTTTAAAATATTAATATTTTAAGGTGTTTACTTAATGTAGAATAAAGAATGGTTAGACGACGGGAGCTTATTAAACATGAAGCATAATCTTAGCAAAGTCAAATAAATATACTCCTTATTGCTTATCAAATATATATATATACACTCTCATTTAAACTAATTATTTTTCTTTCATTAAGTTTTTTCTAAGGGGGTTTTCCTAATAAGGTTTTAATGAGATATATTTTTAAAAGCTTAGCTTTCAAGGGGGTCTCTCAAGTGTAATTGAGATGTAATTTTCTATGTTGTTCTTAGCTTTTCATGCTATTTTTCTCCTTATATTGGGTTGAAGTACCATTTGTACTTCTCTTTAATATATTGCTTAGCTTATAAAAAAATTAAAACTAATTATTCTTATCATTATTCCCTTCCAAATATTGGAATTCAACCGTTGGAATGAAGCTAGAAAATTACTATGTATTAATGGTGTTTTATTATATTTCAAACATAGAAAAATATCCGTGGCATGCATGACTATTATTTATACCTCTTGTAACAACTTGATATAGTCATGGAAATAATTTAAATTGGTTTGTTTTTATAATAAGTTTGTTCTGTCTTTCCATTTCTATTCCCTTCAAAATATTGGAATTCACTAGTTGGAATATTTACGCTGAAAAATTACTATGTATTAATGGTGTTTTATTATATTCTAAACAATGAAAAATATCCGTTGGCATAACTATACACAAGAGGTGTTTCAAAAAAATAAAACTATCTAAGAGGTATAAATAATAGCCATACTGGAAAATTATGAAGGAATATTGGAAAATTATGAAGGAATGTAATAAAGCACCCATAATACTTCAGCTCGATCGCTCCCATTTTTCAAATAGTAATTACTAATAAAGCACCAATAATACCATATAACCATCTTCCTTTTCAGCTCGACCGCTTCCATTTTCTGCTGCTTTGCAAACGTTCCTCCTTACGGTTTTTCTGTATAAATAATAAGACATTCTACTTAAAACAGCCAGCAAAAGAGAGAAAACCTGTGAAAAGTTTGTCAAGGTGTATTCTCTGTGTTCTTTAGTGTATTTTGAAGCTCAGGTATAATTCTAACTAAGCCTTATGTTTTTTTTTTTTATAGGCAATTATAATTATATTGAAGAGAAGTACAAGGGGTACTTCAACCCAATACAAAAAAGAAAATGAAGCAAAAGAACGAGATGAGAACATGTACAAAGACAAAGACCCTACTAGTGTTATGGCTACCCACCCACTACCTCCTTGAAAAAAGGCTTTACAAAAGGGGCCTCATTAAAACCTTACTAGGATAAAACCATCATGGGAAAACTTAGTAAGGAAAAAGAGTACCCAATTTATAAAGCCAATGAGAAATTTCCAAGAAGGTTTACAAAGAGATAAATAATCCCACACTAAAACCCACCCCTAAAACCAAATGCCAGACCTTCCAGGAGCTAATTCTTCATCAAGTAAAATCCTTATTGGAAGAATGCAACGAAATCTATGAAACAATTAGGCTCCCACATGCTATACACAAAGTAGAACAGATCACTCAATCAAAGATAGCATTGAGCACTAAATCAATTCCTCCTTTATTTGGCAAAATTATGCAGCAAATACACTGGTTGTCCAACCCTCAAACGACAAGCACTCTGAATGAACTTTTCTAAGCCAAAGATCCAACTCTGCTCAACCAAAATCAGCACTAGTACAGGCACATAAGCTCCAAGTCCCCAAGATCCTTGCCAACCTCACCCTCCATCGTGACTATCAATCCAACCAGAGCCAAATCAGAAGTTAATTACTTAAATACCTCAAACAAAGAAATTTTCCAATACCATAAATCAACAGAAACAATTAAAAGAACCCTGCAACATCCAGCCCCCTATCAAATAAAAACTCACAGCCACAACAATCACAAACCCGCATCAAACTTGAGAAATACAGGACCCAGGGTCAGATTTCCATTCAAACATGGAACAACGAAATTCCCTTTCAAAAGCAGAAATCCAGCTCCAGGCACGCCATTGAATCAACTCAAATACCTGTTCTAAATCCGCATTATCATTTTTGAATACTACATTATTACGAGTTAACCAAATAGACCATACCACCGCTGCCCAGATTGCATTCCAGCACCGTTTCTGTTTCTTTTTCCATCTATTCAGTGAGTGTTGTAGTAAGTGTACCCTGCAATCATCTGGTAAAACAGTTTCAAAACCCAGCCATCTATATATTCTACACCACACATAGTAAGAAAACGGACAAGTAAATAAAAGGTGGTTCATTGACTCCACTGAATCTCTGCAAAAGATACACTTCAAGTCCTCATTATCAAAAGTGATTCCCCTCCGCACCAAATTACTTTTGGTTTGTAATCTATCCCACATAGCTCTCCATACAAAAGTCTTAATATTAGCTGGCACAAACATTCTCCAAATATGCTTAAAGGTAGGTTCAGGAGATAGATTCCAAAAACCTTTAATAAAGGCATAGGCCGAACGCACAAGATACCCATCATCAGGATTATCAAGCCACAGCAATTTATCTGCCACCCCTTGTCTAAGATTAACCTGATTTAGCTTTGTCAGAAGCCCCTGCAACATGTTGTTCTCCCTTCCTCTGAGTTGGCGACGCCAGGACAGCTTCCAAGACCACGAATTACCCTCCCAACTCCCCATTTCCCCAATATACGCATGACTCTGAATTGATAAATAAAATAATCTGCTGTATGCATTCCTCAGAGTCTCATTTCCGATCCATTTCTCTGTCCAAAACTTCACCTCATTCCCGTCTCCCACCCTCCTACTCATAGCTACCTCAAACCAGCCATCACCTGTAGGATCAAGACATGATCTACAAATATCCTGCCACCAGATAGAGTGACCAGCACCTTGAGGACTACCAAAATTTTCAAACAAGTCTGGATATTTAACCTTGATAACCCTAGCCCACAAACTCTGTCCTTCCTTCATTAATCTCCATCTCCACTTCCCAAGTAATGCCAAATTGAACGCATTCCAATCTTTAATCCCTAGACCCTCTAGCTCCTTTGGTTTGCATACTCCATCCCAGTTCATCCAAGCTATTTTCCTCTGATGTTCATCCTCACCACCCCATAAGAAATTACACATAATCTTACGGCACTCTTTCATAATACCCGACGACATTTTAAAAAAGGATAAATAAAACAATGGGATAGAAGAAAGAGTACTGTTAATTAAACAGATTCTACCTCCGAATGACAAATTCTTCCTCCGCCAAATAGACAACCTACTTCTCAGCTTAACCAGAATCGGGTCCCAAAAATGTAGTCTTCGTGGGTTACCTCCCACCTGTATACCAAGGTACAAGAATGGCATATTCATGATCCTGCAATTAAGGATAGCTGCTAATATCCTCTCCTCTCTGCAATCCACTGCTACTGTCACCAGACTGCTTTTGTGAAAATTAACGCTTAATCCCGAAGCAAGTTCAAAACACCTTAGAATACTCTTTAGAGTAAAGGCGTTCTGTCTAGTAGCCTCTCCAAGAAACAGAGTATCATCTGCATATTGTAAATTTTTTGTGTCAACTTCATTTTTTGATTGTTGTTTGATGTCGATGAATTGGACCTGAATCTGTGCTTGTTGGGAGGAAATGCTCTTGCTACTCTTATGTTGTCACTTAGTAATTTTCATTTCTTGTTGTTTATACTGGGTTATAGCATCCTTGTCCTGTCTTATACACATGTTTTGCCTTAAAAAAAAAGGCTTAATCAAGTTTTTGGTCCCTACCCTTTGTCATAAATATGACTTTAGTCCCTCGTCGGAACAAAGGTGGGGATTGGTCCCCAGTTTTTGTAAAATAGTTGGCTTTGGTCCTTCCGGCCGGTTGGATCAACGGCTGAGCTCCGCCAGCTGATGTGACCTTGCCACGTAAATTAATGAGGTCCAGGTGTTTTTTTTTTCATTTAAAATAAAATAAAATTAAAACACAACTAATTACTCACTAATTATCTTCCTTCTTAATTAATTCAAAAAAAAAACTCATCTATCTTCTGATCAACATCTTCTTAATCATCTTCTTCAACCTAGATTTTTCTAGTTTCAAAAAAAGAATCAGATTTTTCAAAAACACAAAAAACCCAGATTCTCCTAACTGTACCCAGTAACCCCATACATATCTTAACCTTATTCCCAGCCTCTTCTTCCTCCTCCTCCTCTACCAGAACTCAAAATCCATCAAAATTTCAAGGAAAAAATAAAATGCAGACACAGCTGCTGCCAAAACCAGAAGAAACCAACCCACCCATAAACAAACACAAACCAGCAAATAGCACCATTAAACCAACCCCCAAAGTAAACAAACCAACAACCAACGTGATTTATAAACCCCACCACTGACCAGATCACATGACACCCACTTTAAAGACTTATAAAACTCATTCCACCTAACAGTAGGCTCGCAACAAGGCACCAAACACATGACAGCAATCAAAAACCAAAAGAAACCAATTTATGCAGCAACCTTCCGCCTCAGTCTGCAGCAATTACAGAAAATAATGCAATATGAATTCAAGGCCTCAAGAAGCACACTCTAAACCCTAGCTTCCCTTTCATCTTCTTCCTCCTCCTCCAGATCTTGCCCCCTTTTCTCCACCCACCGCAACCCATATCCACCACACCCATAATCCCCACCCACCATGGTCATCGAAACTCCCACCCCCAAAACCCATAACCCCAACCCACCGCTACCATACCCACACTGCAGATATGAAAGAAAAAAGAACGACGACGAACCTAGAAACACCACCAAGCTGAGGCAGATCGAAACCCAGGGGGAGAGGGGGGAGGTTGAACGAAGATGGGGAGGATGTTGATGATGGTGAAAGATGATGATGATGAGAGATGTGTGGATGAATCCAGAAGATGAACAATGATTTTTTTTTAATTAAATGAAGGATTTAATTAAGGGTTTTAATTAAATTTTTTTTTAGAATTTAAATGAAAAAAAAGCCACTGGACTTCATTATTTGACGTGGCAATGGCCACATCAGCTGGTGGAGCTCCGGCGTTGACCCAACCGGCCGGAATGACCAAAGCCAACTATTTTGCAAAAAACTGGGGACCAATCCCTACCTTTGCTCCGGCGAGGGATTAAAGTCATATTTATGACAAATGGTAGGGACAAAAAACTGGATTAAGCCTAAAAAAAACTTCATCTTTTGATTTGGGGTGTTAAGTTCGGCAAATCAGAGGCTGTAAAAAAACTTAGTATTAAATTCTATTAATCGTAAAAAACAGAGGTGTTTCACGTGAGGCATGATCAACTTGAACACTAACACTTTGTTTGGTAGGATAGAAAGAGATAGAGAAGAGAGAGTAGAGAAGAGAGAAGTTGAGTAGAGAGAAATATGTGAGAAATAGAGTAGATTTATTGGGTTGTTTGGTATGGTAGAGATAAAGAAGAGAGATATGAGAAAGATAGTAGAGAGTAGTAGTAAATTACAATTTTATCCAAGTAGAAAAACTAAACAGTTGAAAATCTATGTACAAACATGGAAAAAAAGAGCAAAAGTTAAGTTCCGTACAATCTCTCTTCATTTTGAGAAGAGTTGAAAAAGCACGCGGGGCCCACATAAACTCTTCTCTCTCCCCCCTCTCCTCCCTTCACCAAACACATGTTCATCCCCCATCCTCCCTCTAACTCTCTCTATCTTATCTCTCTCTATTTAAAGTCCCCTCCACCAAACAAAGCGTAACTGCAATGCTAGCATAATTGCAATTATTCATCTGTGTCCTTTGTCAAGTTATTAAGTTTATATGATTCTTCCACATGCTTAATTTTTTTTTCTTCACTTCTTTATATATTTAAACATTATTTGTACTACTTTAGTTGTATTCTAAGGTTCGAGAAACTAGAGTTAAGTAGTGTTTTGTTGTTAAACTAAATTAAACTACCGAATTCTAATTTTTGAAACCTTAGATTACATACTAGAGAAACTAGAATGTGGTAGCTTTAAATCAAGCTTTATAAGAATTTTATGTATTGTTTGAAGGCTTAGTTTAACGATATAAAGATTTTCACTAAATTGCTTTATTTTCTCGCAGATATGGCTAAAGCGAGAGGTGACAGTTTTGCAGGTCGTTCTGCACCACGCGTTCCACCTACTGGATCCGCTCCTAGAGCACATGTAGCTGCTCATGTCGAGCACCCACCACAAAACACTTATTCAAGATTAGTAAAGAGGGCAAGGAGTAAGAGACGCCGCACTTGTTATAAAGGTCTCTGCTCCACTGCTGCCATAACAACACTTTCAAGAGACTTATTAATAGAGGTGGTTGCAATCGTGGCCTCACGCTCCTTCATCGACCTTCACACCATCAAAATGCGTTCTAAAGATTTTCTTGACGCTGCTGAAGATAGCTACGTTTGGCGTAGAGTTTCTTTGGACACATTCCCGTTAATCCAGTGGATTCCCAATGACAAAACGCTATCGTTCTTAAACCGTTGCAAGGAGTATGAAAACATGGAAAGCTTGTATAGAGAAGGGTTGTTGAAATATTTTGGTTATCCAAATGGAAATATTGATGGTCTTGGGATCTTGAAGGAAGCCGCTCAAAAGGGTCACAAGGAAGCAAAATATGTGTGTGGTATGATTTCATTAAGCTCTGAAGACGATGATTTGAGAAAACAAGGACTTGAGCATATGCATTTTTTGAGGATGTCCAAGTGTGTCCTAAGCTCCAGAAACAAAGTGAAAAAGTTATTGGGCTCTATGTGGAAAAATAATGGAATGCTCAGGCGCAATCAAAGCCCTCTCTGTAACTCCAAGAGCACATGTAAAGGGTGGAGAGTGAAAACAGGTCGGGAGGAATTAATAGATGATGATGACGATGATGTTGATGATATTGGCTTATGTGAGTATTGTAGATGGGATCATGAGTGAGAAGTTTTTTACCGATTGTTCAATATTCACTAGTTTGTGTGAATTTTCGCCAATTATAATATAATGAATCATATCGAAAAGTGAGTTTTTTTTTTTTGTAATATCAACTTTTTGTGGAAAAAGTGAATTATCACTTTGAAGTTTGGCTTACAGACGACTTAATCGATGTGTTTTAAAAAGAAACATAATATTAACATAAATCATAGAAATTGTATATAGTTATTTATTTATTTCATATATAAACAACCAATAACCAATTACAAGGAAATGATATTCATACAGAAAAATAGTAATCAATTTTTTTTAAATACACCAAATAAATACACTTCAATTAATACTATAGATACGTAGCAGAGAGGTGACTGCTTTATTGGCCAGGGTATGATCATACTATAGCTCTTGATCCAAAGACTGAAATTCAATCCTCTATGCATAGCTGCACATCCCATAAACACATGAACCTCGGTTGTCACACTTGTTGCCACATCTCCCACAATGCTTCTCGTTGGTTCTAGGATTCACGCACTTACCTTGGCAGCACATCTTTGAAAACCCACATTTCTTCCCACACCTCCCACAGTTATATTCATCCGTGGAAAGGTTCACACATTTGTTCTTGCAGCAATCAGGGCCTGCGCTGCCTTTAACATTGCAAATCTTGGGGTATTTGTCACATGTCAATGGCTCCCCCCTCTGATATTTCTGAGTAAGGAACCTACTTGCTCCTCGAAGCATGTTCGGTTCTTCACTTTCTAAAGATGTTGCTGACAGGGTGATGGCCAAAGCCATGATCAGCAAGGACCGAAGAACGATCTTGGAGAACTTCATTTTGTATTTGTATTGGGAGGTAAAAGAATTAGAATGAAGTAATGGAATGGATGTTTTAATTTGAATTTGAAGGATATGCATGGTGAAGTAGTATTTATATAGAGATGAAGAGGTTCGAGTTTGGCCTCTTTGCAATATTGATTACATGCATATGAGCTAGCAAGCTAGTATTCTACGTATTTATTAGTGGGGTAGTCTAAATAAACGGCCAATTAATTCAAATGTGTATACCAGCCAAGTTAGGCTTATTAATTGGCAACACCTTAAACTATAATGTACTTAAGTACATGCTAATCAGTTGAAAACAATGGTGGAGGCCAGGGAAGCTAGCTAGGTTGCCTGTGAAGTCTTAAGGAGACAAAGTAATCGTTTCTATACAGCCTACGAATTCCAGAAAACGGTTACAGAACCATCACGCCAAACTTTACAGCCTTATAGTTTGACTTTTGTCTCATATAGTACTATATGGGAATTTGACTTCGTATTTCTTCAATAAATATTAGTCAAAAAAATTACTTGGACATCATGGATATTCTTTGTTAGAGAAATAAAATGTGGAATTTCACCGCATAGTAGATAGATATGTGCATTATCTACTATTTAAGCCCAAGTGAGCTTTTATGTGAGGGGGCGTGTAGAAACATATAATAAAATCATTCATGTGGTCTTACCCAATAGCTTAAGTTTTTGGGATAATTAATCCCTTGACATGGTATCAGAGCTTCAATGACCATGTATAGAGTTCGATCATTGCCGCCTTCAATTCTTCTAATAAAAAGTTGATTTTAAGCACATAATAGTTGAGTTTGTGCATCTATCCACGCTCGAGACTCAAAGGAATATTATGTGAGCAAACATATTAAAGAAAAAATATAAAACTATATTCATTTGTTCCTTTACCTAATAGATATTAAGTTTTTAGAATAATTAATTAGTTATTTCATATTCATTTCTTTTATAAGCCAAATTAACATTAAAAGGCACAAGGGTGCCACTCATATACAATGAGAAATCAGTTATAAAGAAAGAACAAGCAGAAGCAAAGATTACATTCAGAAGAAAGAAAAACAAAACAGGGGATAGTGAAACAGAGTAGAAAACAGGACCAGATAACAGCAAAGAAAAGAAATTATCAGGACCCTTGTCTATATGCCTCTAAGGGCCCGTTTGGTGGTCAGGATAGGATATGATAGGATATGATATGTGAATAGGATATCAACAGGATAGGATAAGAGCAGGATAGACTCTTATCATATCCTGTGTTTGAGGTGCACATGATAAGAACAGGATATGATAAGGAAAAATGTATCAGATTTATATTTGAATAAAAAATACATTTAAAATTGATCATTCTATTAAATTTAATTTCTTTACATTTTCGTGAATGAGTCTATATTTTAAAATAAATAAAATTATTTTAAATTTTATTAATTAGCCTATTTTATTGTTTTGAAGATGCCCTATATGTTAAATAAAATTATGCAGTTAACCGATTGGTTTTCACTTAGTTGTGACACGTGATAATTAACAATAAAAGTTAACTAAATTAAGAATATTATTATTTCAAAAGTACTTTATATTTGAATTATAAATTATTATATAAGTAGATAAGTAGTTTTAAATAATAGGAGATGAAAATAAAAAATTAATCTATTACTATTAAAAAATCAATATTTGTAATCAATGTTTTTCACTTAGTTGTGACACGTGATAAACAATAAAAATTAACTAAATTAAAAATATTATTATTTCAAAAATACTTTATATTTAAATTATTATATAAGTAGATAAATAATTTTTAGATAATAGGATATGAAAATATTAAATTAATCTATTATTATTAATAAATCAATATTTGTAAGTGAGTAGTCTATTTTACTATTTATGAATAATAATTTTATTTATTTTTATTTTAGTTAAATTAATATTTTTATATTTATTAATTAATATTATTATAAATTATAAATTATATAATATTAAAATAAATTAATTTGGAGTTAGGATACTGAAAAAAAATATATAACTGGTATCCTATCCTGCTCTATCCTAGCCCCCCCCTCAGGATAACTTTTACACATGATTGACAGGATAGGATAGGAGACAGGATAGTGTTATCATATCCTGCTGGCGCAACAAACAACATATAACAACAGGATATGATTATTATCCTGTCTTATCCTATCCTGTCATGGTCACCAAACGGGCCCTAAAAGTTAACGTGTCTAGAATATTTTTCTTTAATGCAAGTAGGCATTATAGAGACATAAGACTTTGTCAAGATGACTTTTGCCTTGACAGGAATTTTTTTTTTCTTAGTATTAGTTATCCACCAATTAGGCATTCATATTTTGTACCCCATAAATTAAAACCAAAAAATCCTATAAAGATGTTGATTTGTTGACTAGTTGTATTGGTCAGAGGGAAGGATTATTAATGGCAGTGCCGTTGTAACGGATTTACCAGTTTATTCCGGGAAAGAATGCGTGTCCTTGATACTTTAATCACATACGTTACTCAAGGACAGAGCTATGACATTTGCTCACTAATAATGCGTGTCCTTGATACTTTAAGTAGACATTTCACATTTCGCTTCCAACTTCTCTACATATTTAGAACTAAGTTTATACTTGTAAAGAAGCCTAATTTTACCATAGAATTAGACCATTCCACTAGCACACTATATATTTGTAACTTTCAAGTTCATACGATTACCTAATAAGTTTGCTGAACCTCCATTTCTTCTCCCTATAAATAGCTGCGAAGTGATCCATTTTATCTCCATCAAAACCATTCATATTTTTTCACTTCTTCTCCATTCAACTCTACGCCTTTAATTAGCCTACTTAGCTTGATTCAACTTAATTTCTATCTAGTGATCTCTCCACAAAATGAAGTCCCTTCACATCCTCTTCATTCTGATGACCATGCTAATGGCTTTGGTCATTGCTGATTCAGAAACACCACACAAAGAATCACAATTCTTCAGTTCTGTTAAAAATCACAGTGCAACCAAAATCCCTGAAAGTGAAGCATCAGCTGCCTCTCTACGAGGCGGCTTCGATGGGCGCCATTATAAGTACGGGCAGGGGATCATGACTTGTGATAAATACCCGAGAGTTTGCCGTGTAAAGGGTAGCTCAGGGCCTGATTGTTGTTCGAAGAAATGTGTGAATGTTTGATGTTTCAACAGACAGAAACAACTGTGGTTGGTGTGGAAACAGATGCAGGTACTCGCAGATATGTTGCAGGGGTAAGTGTGTGAATCCTCTGTTTGACAAGAACCATTGTGGAAGATGTGGCAACAAGTGCAAGAAAGGTGATTCATGCGCTTATGGGATGTGCAGCTATGCATGAATCATAAAGGTCAACCAGCCACTCCAAAAGAATGCAAAATACAATTAATAAGTTATGTATACACAGAATTATAGCTATATATAAAAATTAATTTCAACAAATTAAATATATATATATATATATATATATGATGCATTTGTTGCATGTGATAAACGCGCAAGTGACCATTATCTGTATAGATGTTTAATTATTATTTACACCTTGTACGTAAAGTGAAAAAGTTATTGAACTCTATATGGAAAAATAATGGAATGCTTAGGCATAATCAGAGTCCTCTTTGTAACTATAAGAGCACATATAAAGAGTGGAGACTGAAGACGGGTAGATGGACATTAATAGATGACGATGATGCTGATGATATTGGCTTATGTGAGTATTGTAGATGGGATCTTGAGTTAGAAGTTTTTTACCGATTGTGTTCAATATTCACTAATGTGTGTGAATTTTCTTCATAGTTGAGCCAATTACAATGTAATGAAAATTATATCAAGAAGTGAGTTTTTTATTGATATATAATTTTTAAGGGCAAAGATGAATTACCTACTCAAATTTGACTTACATGAGACTCAGTCCTTTAAAGGTCTAGGTCTGTTTGATATGCAAGATAATGAAATAAGATTAGATAGTATAATCATATGCTTTAACATAATCGTATGATTGCTTTAAAAAGAAACATAATAATTAAATCTTATTACTCAATAGTCTTTTTTTTTTTGAAAGTTACTCAATAGTCAATACTATACAAAATTCTAAAATATCAATATCAGTTAAATTCGGAATTATTTTGAACAGTTTGGTATTATAAATACAAATAATGTTGCGTTCACAAATCATTTCCAACTCTACCTTGTTTAAATATAAAGAGAAACGTTTACCAAAAACAAAACATAAAGAGAAATGAGAGAAGTAAGTGATATAATATGTGATGTGACAGAAAATGTAGAGAGAGATAGGAAGAGAAATGAGTTGGAAGAGAAAGTGAGGGGTGAATGTATCATTATAATACCCAATTAACTAGGGTATACATCTAACAATCTCTTCCACATTTTTATTTATTTGTCTTTCTTTGTTTCTTTCTTTTCCAAAAAAAAAAAAACTGTGAAAATATCAAAAGCATAAGACTCAGGAAGGATGTGAAACTCATAGCCAGAATCATTCGGCTTTGGTCTATTCCAAGTTTTAAGGATCTCAATATCTCATATATTATGAAGATGATTCTACTTGATGCAAATGTTGTCTCTCTTTCATTTTTTCCAATCAAAACCGTGCCTACAGTCTTCTCATTCTCCTTATTAATTTTTTCTTTTCATTTTTAGGTTGATAAAATTCAAGTTTGCGTTGACAATTCGGTTGTGAAAAGTTTCTACAAAGAACTACAAGATTGAAAAGTTTACCAATTTTGGCCCCGTTTGGAAGAGCTTATTTGAGCTTATTATCTGATAGCATAAGCGCTTATGTCAGTGTTTGAGAGACTTTATGCAAACAGCTTATGGCCTACCATAAGCTGTTTTGAGCTTATTTTCATAAGTTATTCATGATAGCTTATGAAAAAGAGCTTATGCTTATGTATAGCTTATTTTCAATTTATTTCAATAAAAAATTTAAAATAGCTTATTGACCATAAGTGCTTAAGACCATAAACACTTAATTAAGTTGTTTTCTCAAACAGGACCTTTATCATCTAGGCGTAGGTCCAAATATGAGCTCATATAGAGCTGCAAAGCACAATTACAAACTCAATTTTAAAAAGTGGGGTTGTCTAAATAACCCATGGTGAAATTTGGGTTAAGTAACCCATAATCTAAATGGACCAATCACATTTAAGATAATTGAATGAAATTTTTATATTTTATTTATTAATTTATTCAGGGTTAAATATGTTTTTGGTCCCTAACTTATACGCATAAATCTAAAATGGTACCTAAATAAAAAATGCAAAAGTTTTAGTCGTTGAAATTTTATTTGATTTAAAATGGTTCCATATGAATTTTTCACATCTACTTTGGTCCCTCCAAAATTTCTTCCAACAAATTAAGTCATTCTCCCTCATAATTATTTCAAAACCCAGAAATTCATATCTCCATCCCAAAACTCAGAAATTCATCTCAAAAACTCCTCCATCTCCATCTTCAAAACCCAGAAATTTTCTTCATCTTCTTTCTCCTCTTCTCCCACCCAAAACCACCATCACCACCCAAACTCCCTTCTCTTGCCTCGTTTGTAGATTGGGAATCGATTCCTGGTCTATGCCTGGGATTGGACTCGGTGCGCTCTATTTAGTCTTGTTGCCCTGGTGCCTGGATTAGGTTTCGTATTTTGGGAGGAGGCAAGCTTGCCCTGCCTGTTTTGCCTCTGTGTGCTTTTCGGGAGTTTCTTCCCCTGCTTTTGTCCCATGGCTTTTTAGCCTGGCTTTTCTTCCTTTTTATTAATGTACTGGACACGACACTTCTTGTGCTTTTATATATATATATATATATATATATGTTATATATATGTGTGTGTGTAATCCACTGTAGCAACAGTAGAACTTTTTACTCAAGAGGGGTTCAGAAGCAGAACGGAAGGGAGAAGAAGAGGATTAAGAGAAGTAGGAGGCCACCTTGCAGGGGCTTATAACAGAAACAAAAACAAAAGTGCAGAGAAAATAAATAAGTAAACAGGAGGCTCAGCCTTCCATATACAGAATAATAAAAACTGAAAACTTAAATATAACTTAAGAAAATATTACAAAGATTGAAGAAAGATTGAAGAAAGAAAAACAGAGAGAGAAGTAGCTTACAGTCGCTCAGCTCTCAAAGTGTTTCTCTATTGTGGTGTATCTAAACTCTGCTTAACAAAGCTCAGAAGACGCCTATTTAAAGGAAAAAATTGGACACTGTTTGAATAGTTCCGGTTGAATAGTCCCGGTAGCCGGTACTATTTGACGGGTACTATTTGCTACAGTAAAAAGTTCTACTGTTGCTACAGTGGATTACAATAATTGAGATAGAATTATTACAAAATCAAATGATTACAAAACGACAAAACTTAGCAGAAGTCATCATCATCTGATTCTGAGGTTTGGACAAAATCCGACCCAAAAGAGGATTGCTCGGAAATTTTGTGCTGGGGGGCCTTTGAGGATGAGGCCTGCTCAATTGGATCTTTCAATAATTGAAGAGCAGATTGAAGATTTTTCAGCAAGTCTTCTTCTGTTGAAGCTCCTGCAAGGGCCGCTGTGATGTGGGCCTTCTGATTTAGCAAGAGGCTAGTTTGCAGACTTGCATGCTTGAGACATTTCTGATTGGTTTTGAACCATTGGCTCACATTTTCTTTGTAGGCTTTTGAAGCATCAAAGATCTTCCACCATTTGATGAGAGCCTGTTTCAAGAGGATTGGTTGGGTCTTGGTCTTAAGACCATAACGCCAAGAGAATACCCAAGAGAGGGAAAAGATTGTAAAAAAGTTTAAACAATCAGGATAATTGTTTAACTCCTTATTCCAGTGTTTAATGAAGTGATTGAATCCCTCCAGAACTTCAGAGGGAAAAATTTCAGTAGTTGGTCCAAAAAAGCTCCACCAAGAATGAAACCAATTTGGAAAAGAGTACTTGTTGGTCCATTTGAAATAAATGAGCCAAGAATGTTTGAAATTTTTGTTTTGAAGGCCAAGGATTATATTATCCCAAGCCCTAATATAGTCCCAATAATTAAAACCTACCGGGTCGAAATTCTGGGAGAATTTTTTGTAACTGTTTGGATTTGGTCCAAAGTCAGTGGGACGAAGGACACGGAGAATTTGTAGTGTAGAATGGGTAATTAGGGAGTTATCATGTTTGTCCCTAAAATGTTTGATTTCTACACTGTTTGTGTCAACCAAAATGAACTCATAGAACCTTTGGGTTTTGTTTGGATGAATGGGATCAAGATGACTTGGGAAGAGCTTGGTACCAATTTTGTTGGCCAGGTTAACTCCTCCGGAATTGTCCCACCATTCTGGTTCGATGAGGATTTGGAATCTCATAATTGTTTTAGTCAAGTAACCTGAATTTGGGCTAGATTGGGCAACAACAACAACAACAACAGGTTTTTTTCCGTCATAGGTTGTTATACTTTTGGTTCTATCAATGATAGTTTGGAGGGATTGGAGGTCTTGGTCATCATCTTCATCAGCGATGCTGGCCCAAGATTTATTTGGAAGTTTGGTGAGGCCTTGAGGTATTTCATCTAAGCCTGATTGTGTGAAGGCAAGAAGTATTTGGATGGGTAAAGCATAATCTGCTTTAGTTTGCTTTGGTTGAGGAGATTGGTTTTGAGCAGTGGGCTCAGATTTTTGGACAGTGGGTCCAGATTGATGGGCAGTGGGCCCAGATAAGATTAGGGAATCAGAGATTACAATACCTTTGTTTCTGTTTGTACTCCTGCCTCTTCCCCGAGATGAGGAGGAAGAGCCTTTGGAGGCCATCCTAAGATCTGCCCTGTAAATACTCACGAGTAAGAAAGTCAGGGAGAGAATTTGTAGATCCTTTTATGTATTCTATATCAAAGTCAAAAACGCTTAAAATAGCTTGCCATCTGGCAAAGATATGTTTTGAAGCTAAATTTTTGACATCCTTTTGAAGAATTTCTTTAGCAGATTTGCAGTCCACACTGACCAAGAATTTTTGATTAATCAAATCAGATTGGAATTTTGAAATAGACAAAACGATTGCTAAAACTTCTTTTTTGACAGTAGAATAATTTTGCTGGGCAGGGTTCCAGTGTTTTGAAGTAAAAGCAATAATCTGTTCTTTGTCAAAAACTTTTTGTTTCAAAATACCACCAAAGCCAATATCAGAGGCATCAGTTTAAATAATCTTGAAAGCTTGAGGATTAGGGAGGTAAAGACAAGGGAGATTTTTGACACGAAGTTTGATTTGCTTGACCACATTGGTATGAATATCAGACCAAGGTGGAGGATCCTTCTTGAGTCTATCATGAAGGGGTTTGATTATGGTACTGAGTTGAGGACAGAAGTCCGCAACATAATTGAGACTGCCCAAGAACCTTTGTAATTGGGTTTTGTCTATGATTTGATCCGAGAATTTTTCGGTGAACTCAATGGCTCTATTGATAGGGATGATTGTTCCTTGATGAATGTTGTGGCCAAGGAATCTGATTTTGGTTTGGAACAGGCTGACCTTTGTTTTGGATATTGCCAGGCCATTCCTTTTGATAACTGAGATGAAAGTATTGAGATGTTTGAAGTGTTGATCTATAGTTTGAGAAAAGACCAAAACATCATCAATATAAACAATTGTGAATTTAGAATAAGGATTGAAGATTTCGTTCATAATCCTTTGCAATTCAGAAGGGGCATTCTTTAATCCAAAAGGCATAACATTCCACTCATATTGTCCGAAAGGGACAGTAAAAGCGGTTTTATACCTATCTTTTTCCTGCAATTGGATTTGCCAGAATCCAGACTTCATGTCGAACTTTGAAAAAATCTTAGCGTCAGGTAATCTAGCTAGGAGATCTTTTTTGTTGGGGATAGGGTACCTAATCCAACAAAGAGCTTGATTGAGAGGCTTGTAGTTGATAACAAGCCTAGGGGTTCCTCGTTCTATCTCAGCCTGTTTATTGACATAGAAGGCTGCGCAGGACCAGGGACTCTTACTTCTGCGAATCAAATTTTTCTGCAGAAGATCATTGATTTCCTTTTGGCAAAAATGAAGAAGTTCTTCATTCATTTGGATAGGTCTAGCTTTGGTTGGGACCTGTTTGTCAGAAAAATCTTTTTCATAAGGAAGTTCAACCATATGGCTCTTCCTTTCCCAAAAGGCATTAGGTAGATCAGAACAGATGCTGGATTGAATATTTTCCAAAATACTCTCAATCCTAGATTTGACAGAGGGTTGTTGTAATTGAATTTCAATATTCTTGTAAGAAATTTCTTCCTTGAGGAAGTGGATTTGCTTCTCTTTGTAAGATATGACATTCAGAGTCTTATCAAAGGGAGGTTCAGAGAATCTGAATAGAATTGGCTGTCCAAGATGCTGGACAGTGATACCTTCTTCGTCAGTGTTATAGGGAAAGAGCTTTTTTATGAAAGGCGTCCCTATAATGACTTTCTGACTAAGATTTCTGACTAACAGAAATGGAGTTTCAATCTCAAGACTACCATTTTTGATAATAGCCGAGGGGATCTTGTATTTGATTATTAATCTAGAACCTTCAGCAGCACTGAGTTTCTCAGTTGTTTTTTCAAAATATCTGGTGGGAATGAGTCCCTCAGAAATACAACTGGAATCAGCCCCAGTGTCAAAGAGAGCTGGAGTTTCTAAAATAAAATCTCCTATAAGAATTTTAATGAAGATATAGAATTTCTGGATGGTGACCTGGTTAATAATTTCCAGAAAGTCACCGCAATTGTCGTTAGGAGCAGGATTGGAATCAAGCGAAGAAGAACCATCTCCTTCATAATTTCTAGTCAGTTTATCTAAGATGAATTGCTGACTATCTTGGATTTGTTTGAGGCTCTTAACCTCAGTTTTAAGAGTACTGACTTCAGATTGAAGGTCTTGAATAGTGACAGGCTTGACCGCTGATTTTTCAAGACGCTTGAAGGTTTCTCTAAGATTGAATTTATTGGTAGTAATGGGACTTTTGGGAGGCCTATCTTCAAGAGTAGCTTTTAGGCGATCCAAGTAGATTTTCTTCTCATCAGGATCAGGAATAGAATTTATGGCCCTGAAGAGTAGATCTTGCTCATTGGTCAAGGTATTGATGGTCAAGGTATTGACAGAAGATGATGATTGAGAATCATCATTCTGGATTTGATTTAGGTCTTCAGAGACCTCAGAGTCCGATTCCTCTTCATCAGAAGTTTGAATGAGAAGATTATTGATCTTGTCTTCAATCTCAGGTTCAAGATGAAGCTCAGAGATTCTTCTTTTGAGTCTGCAATACCTGCTAATATGGCTTGGCTTGCCACAGTTATAGCAGGTGACATCTTTTCCTTGAGAGGGTTATTCTCAGGAAGGGTTTTTGGAGTTTGCGAGGAATGGGGTTTAGATCTAGGTTTGGGTCTCCTATGATCATTCCTGTTAGATCTCCTTTTCCATTGTTGTTTAGGAGGATCATGCTTTCTGGGTTTAGGTTTCTTGGGACAACCCTGAATACCAAACTGTTCGCAGAAGGTACCCAAATCTCTGCGATTATGAGATTTCGCTTTGGTGAGTTGCTGTTGGATTTTGTCATCTTGACAGATTTTAAGAGCAACTCTTTGAATGATAGCTATGAGCTGACCATAGCTAAGAGTTTGATAAGGGATTTCTCCCCCAGGATTTTGGCTTCTAAGTTTTTCACGAACTTTGTCGCCAAAAGATTTAGGAAGACCTGCTAGGAACTTCTCTTTCCAGAAGGCCTGTTGACTATCTTCACGGGTGTAAACCCTGGTCAAGAAGGTATCCTTATACCATCTGAAATCACCTAAAGATTTACACTTAAGATTGGACAAAAGATCACCAGATCTATCCTTGATAAGGGAAGGATCTCCAACAAAATGTTGGGCTATGGTAAAGATTAAGGAGTTGACAGCATCAGAAATGAATTTGCCATCTTCAATAATAGGATTCCCTTCTTCATCAGTCTTGACGGCAGTCAAGATTTGATTCCTTTCTTCGTTAGTGAGATAATTATCCCACCAACCTTTGAGTTGGCCACAGAAACCAGCGACCAAGATTTCGACAATAAGAGATTCAGGACAATTGTTGGAGGTTACATAAACAGTGGCGACCATGGTCATATTTTGGAGGATTTTGGTGATGCCATACTCATTTTCACCATCAATGTTCCATTCATAGACATTGTTGGCGCTAAAGCTTTTGAAATCAGAAGATTTTTCTTCCAATAGGAGATCAGGGGCTGTGGCCCTAGGATAATAGAGTTTGGTTTCTTTTCTCCATTGATTCCTGGAATTGTGGATAACTGTGTTGATCGGAACACTCTTGACAGTTTGAACCTCAGACTTGACAGATTGACTATCAGACTCTCCTTCTTCAATATTATTCAAAGAAGTAGAGGTATTACGAGTAGAAGTCCGACGGATTAGATTTTCAGAATTTTTGGGAGGAGCAGGAGCAGAAACTGCTTCTGGAGTCGGAGTTTCCTGAGTCGGAGTTTCAGGAATCACTTGATTGAGGAGCTTCAGTTGCTCAACCACCTTTAGGAGAAGCTCATTATCAGATTCATTTTTGGCACAAAGAGATTGAGCTGAGTGCCTAGATCGGTTACTGATTTGGAAAGGCTTGAAAAGAGGTTTCTCCAGTTGACATCCTTTAGAGATATCAAGATCTGAGGAGGAGGAAGGTTCAGACTTGACCTTTCCTTTTCCTTTTTTAGAAGAAGAATCATCATGCGATTGAGATTCTCCAAGAGTCTGAAGATACTTGTTGGTATAATTGGCTTGTTCCATGAGATCTTTGATATCCTTGCTGGTAACCTCACCTTCTTCTTCCCTGGTTTTGAAGGGAGAAGCCAAGACAGGTGTAGATTGGGCTCCTTTAAGGAGGAAAGGAGTTTTAGGAGGTAGGTTTGAAAGGGTTTCTTTACCATCCTTAAGTTGCCACTTAATCATGTCAACTTGGTAAGGATAAGGGATTTTCTTCTTAATGGTGTACGTATGAAACCAGTCAAAGAAGAAGATGTTTTGTTGGGTGAGTTCAAGGAACCCATAGAATTTATCTTGGATTTTCTTTCTCCTCTTTCCTTGGTAATTTGCAAAGAACCATTTTCTTTGCTGAGTCCAACGGTCAGAGTAAAAGTCTGCTCGGATACTTTCTTTGTCAATGACAAATTCAGTAGTGATAGCTCCAATGAAATCGGAAGTTTCTCCAGGGGTTTCTAGAGAAGAATACGTTGGAGATAAGGTGGATTGATGATCTTCATCACCCTTGTCATAGGTAGTCTTGACAGGAGTGGAATTGACATATCCTGCAAGATGGATGGTAGATCCATCATGAGAGAATGAAGGACGAGCACTTGACTCAGGTTGGTTCCTTCTAGACATAGAGAAGGACCTTCTGGACATGGCTGATTGGAAATCATTTGAGGAAGTCCTAACAGATATAGGGATAGAGAAAGAATTTCTTCTATCAAAGATAAGATCCACTTGGCCAGATTGGTGTTGGATGATTTCTCGAAACTCAGGAGTTTCAACAGGTTGGGCTGGAGCAGCTTTTTCTAAAGACCATTTCTCCGGAAGGGTGATATCGCTCCATTGGATGGTTTTGGGAACAATAACGTTTGCCTTATCATAATCTGTAAGGAAAAGAGTTGTTTCCCCGGATTTCTCGCAATTAGTTCGCAAGAAATAAGATTTGATAGAGTTCATTACCTTGTATTGAACCCTATAGATTAAAGAGATTGGGATAGAGTCATCCTTCATATCAAGGCCGTGAAGCTTGATATTTAGGAAGAGAACGTCAAGGATGTTCTTATCATCCAGACTGACTGTTAGATCAGGGAAACAATTAAAAAAGATTGGTCCATTACTCAGGCTGGTTTCAACCGTTCCTAAGAGGGAGTCATGGAAACGATTATGTCTAATATCCCTAAGACAAAGAAGTACAGCAATATCAAGAGACTTCCTAGTCAGATGTTTCAGACCTACTTGAACACTTCCTATATGCAGGTAGTTGAAATTCTTACTGATGTGTTCTTTGACGCTTTTCTTGGAAAGCAGATGGATTTCTTCATCATCAGATCTGAGCTTATACGTTTGCTCAACGGTTTTGATGATGAAATCTGATCTCTTGAAGAAAGATCCGTTTGGTTTATAGATCTCAGTATGAGAAATTTTAGGAATTTCCCAGTTATCAAGATCTTGATTGAGTTGTTCTTTATAGTTGAAGATAAATAAGTTATAAATAAGTGCATAACTTATATTTCTAACTTATTTATCTGTTTCTATAGAAGTTTGAATGAGAAGATTATTGATTTTGTCTTCAATTTCAGGTTCAAGATGAAGCTCAGAGATTCTTCTTTTGAGCTTGCAATACCTGCTAATATGGCCTGGCTTGCCACAGTTATAACAGGTGACGTCTTTTCCTTGAGAGGGTCTATTCTCAGGAGGGATTTTTGGAGCTTGCGCAGAATGGGGTTTAGATCTAGGTGTAGGCTTCCTATGATCGTTTCTGCTAGATCTCCTTCTCCATCAATATCTTCAAAATGTCCTTGTTTAGTTTCTTTTTGTGGTGGCTTAAGTCTGATCCAGATCTATACTGCTCAACTATTAAGAACAACTCAGAGTATAACTTATATTTCTAATTTATTTATCTGTTTCTATAGAACCAGGTGATGGCGATGATACTTACGGGTAAGGAAGGTTTGTCTTTCCTAATGCTTCGCTCTTTTTCTTCCAAGCTTTCATTCAAATCTTCCCAACCCTCTTCTTCTTCCATCGATCATCATCATCAATCTAATCAATTAAAATCGAAAAATGTTTTCAAAGAAGAAATTCATTTTGAAGACATCAATCAAGATCTCGATAACTGGGAAATTCCAAAAATTTCTCATACTGAGATCTATAAACCAAATGGATCTTTTTTCAAAAGATCAGATTTCATCATCAAAACGGTTGAACAAACCTATAAACTCAAAATGGATGATGAAGAAATTCACCTGCTTTCTGAGAAAAGCATTAAGGATCATATCAATAAGAATTTTAACTATCTACATATTGGTAGTGTCCAAGTAGGTCTGAAGCCTCTGACTAGGAAGTCTCTTGTTGCTGTACTTCTTTGTCTTAGAGATCTTAAACATAATCGGTTCCATGACTCCCTCTTAGGTACGGTTGAAACCAGCCTGAGCAATGGACCAATCTTTTTCAATTGTTTCCCTGACCTAACGGTTAGTTTGGATGATAAAAACATCCTTGACGTTCTCTTCCTAAATATCAAGCTTCACGGCCTTGATATGAAGGATGATTCTGTCCCTATCTCTTTAATCTATAGGGTTCAATACAAAGTAATGAACTCTATCAAATCTTATTTCTTACGAACAAATTGTGAGAAATCTGGGGAAACAACTCTTTTCCTTACAGATTATGATAAGGCCAATGTTATTGTTCCTAAAACTATCCAATGGAGCGATATCACCCTTCCTGAAAAATGGTCTTTGGAAAAGGCTGCTCCTGCTCAACCTGTTGAAACCCCGGAGTTTCGTGAAATCATCCAACATCAATCAGGTCAAGTTGATCTTATCTTTGATAGAAGAAATTCTTTATCTATCCCTAGATCTGTTAGGACATCCTCTAATGATTTCCAATCAGCCATGTCCAGAAGATCTTTTTCTATGTCAAGAAGAAACCAACCCGAGCCAAGTGCTCGTCCTTCAATCTCTCATGATGGATCAACCATCCATCTTGCAGGATATGTCAATTCTACTCCTGTCAAGACCACCTACGATAAAGGTGAAGAAGATCATCAATCCACTCTGTCTCCAACATATTCTTCTCTAGAAACCACTGGAGAAACTTCTGATTTCATCGGAGCTATCACTGCTGAATTTGTCATTGACAAAGAAAGCATCCGAAAAGACTTTTACTCTGATCGTTGGACTAAGCAAAGAGAATGGTTCTTTGCAAATTACCAAGGTAAGAGGAGAAAGAAAATCCAAGATCGTTTTTATGGGTTCCTTGAACTCGTTCAACAAAATATCTTCTTCTTTGACTGGTTTCATGCGTACACCATTAAGAAGAAAATCCCTTACCCTTATCAAGTCGACGTTATTAGTTGGTAGCTTAAGGATGGCAAAGAAACTCTCTCAAACTTACCTCCTAAAACTCTTTTCTTCCTTAAAGGAGCACAATCTGCACCTGTCTTGGCTTCTCCCTTCAAAACCAGAGAAGGAGAAGGTGATGTCACCAGCAAAGACATCAAAGACCTCATGGAACAAGCCAATTATACCAACAAGTATCTTCAGACCCTTGGAGAATCTCAAACGAATGATTCTTCTGGAAAAGGGAAAGGAAAGGTCAAGATTGAGCCTTCCTCTTCCTCTGCTCCTCTTGATACTAAAGGATGTCAACTGGAAAAGCCTCTATTCAAGCCTTTCCAAATCAGTAGCCGTTCTAGGCACTCGGCTCAATCTCTTCGTGCCAAAAATGAATCTGATAATGAACTCCTTCAAAAGGTTGTTGAGCAACTTAAGCTTCTCAATCAAGTGGTTCCTGAATCTCCTGCTACTACCCCAGTAGCAGCCTCTGCTCCTGTTCCTCCAACAGCAGCTTCTGAACCTGTAATCCGTCGAAGTTCAGCTCACAATACCTCTGCTTCTTTGAACAACATCGAAGAAGGAGAGTGTGATGTTCAATCTGTTAAGAGCATTCCTGCTGCTAACCCTGTCATCCACAATTCTAAAAATCAGTGGAGAAAGGAAACCAAACTCTATTACCCTAGAGCCACTGCCCCTGATCTCCTATTAGAAGAAAAGGATTCTTCAAATTTCAAAAGCTTTAGTGCCAACAATGTCTATGAATGGAACATCGATGGTGAAAATGAGTATGGCATTACCAAAATCCTCCAAAATATGACCATGGTTGCCACTGCTTATGAAACCTCCAATAATTGTCCTGAATCTCTTATAGTCGAAATCTTGGTTGCTGGTTTCTGTGGCCAACTCAAAGGTTGGTGGGATCATTAACTCACTGAAGAAGAAAAGAATCAAATCTTGACTGCCGTCAAGACTGATGAAGAAGGTAATCCCATTATGGAAGATGGCAAGTTCATTTCTGATGCTGTCAATTCCTTAATCTTTACCATAGCCCAGCATTTTGTTGGAGATCCTTCCCTCATCAAAGATAGATCTGGTGATCTTCTGTCTAATCTCAAGTGAAAATCTTTAGGTGATTTCAGATGGTATAAAGATACCTTCTTGACCAGAGTCTACACCCGTGAAGACAGCCAACAAGCCTTCTGGAAAGAGAAGTTCCTGGCAGGTCTTCCTAAATCTTTTGGCGACAAAGTTCGTGAAAAACTTAGGAGCCAAAATCCTGGGGGAGAAATCCCTTATCAAACTCTTAGCTATGGCCAGCTCATAGCTATTATTCAAAGAGTTGCTCTCAAAATCTGTCAAGATGACAAAATCCAACAGCAACTCACCAAGGAGAAATCTTAGAATCGCAGGGATCTGGGTACCTTCTGTGAACAGTTTGGTATTCAGGGTTGCCCTAAGAAACCTAAACCCAGAAAGCAAGATCCTCCTCCTAGACAACAGTGGAGAAGGAAATCTAGTAGAAATCATGATAGGAAGCCCAAACCTAGATCTAAACCCCATTCCACACAAGCTGCAAAGACCCCTCCTGAGAATAGACCCTCTCAAGGAAAAGATGTCACCTGCTACAACTGTGGCAAGCCAGGCCATATTAGCAGGTATTGCAGACTCAAAAGAAGAATCTCTAAGCTTCATCTTGAACCTGAGATTGAAGACAAGATCAATAATCTTCTCATTCAAACTTCAGATGAAGAGGAATCTGCCCCCTCGGACTCTGAGGTCTCTGAAGACCTAAATCAGATCCAGATTGATGATGATCAATCATCATCTTCTATCAATGTCTTGACCAATGAGCAAGACTTACTCTTTAGGGCCATCGATTCTATCCCTGATCCTGATGAGAAGAAAATCTACTTGGAACGTCTCAAATTTACTCTGGAAGATAGACCTCCCAAGAGCCCCATTACTACAAATAAATTCAATCTCAGAGATACCTTCAAGCGTCTTGAAAAATCTACTATCAAACCTGTCACTATCCAAGACCTTCAATCTGAAGTCCATACCCTTAAAGCTGAGGTTAAAAGCCTCAAACAAATCCAGAATAGTCAGCAACTTATCTTAGATAAACTGACTGAAGAAAATTCTGAAGGAGATAATTCTTCAAGTTCTTCATGTGCTGCCAATCATTCCAATCATGCTTCTAACAATAACATTGGTGATTTTCTGGAAATTATTAACCATGTCATCATTCAAAAATTTTATATCTATATTAAGATCATTATAGGTGATTTTATTTTAGAAACTCCAGCACTCTTTGATACTTGTGCTAATTCCAGTTGTATTTCTGAGGGACTCGTTCCCACCAGATATTTTGAGAAAACAACTGAGAAACTCAGTGCTGCTGAAGGTTCTAAATTAATAATCAAATATAAGATCCCCTCGACTATTATAAAAAATGATAGTCTTGAAATTGAAACTTCCTTTCTGTTAGTTAGGAATTTAAACAACAAAGTCATCATTGGGACACCTTTCATAAAAAAGCTCTTCCTTTACAACACTGATGAAAAAGGCATCACTGTCCAGCATCTTGGGCAGCCAATCACTTTTAAATTCTCCAAACTCTCATTGAACCAGAATGGTGGGAAAACTCTGGAGGAGTTAACCTTGCCAACAAAATTGGTATTAAACTCTTCCCCAACCATCTTGACCCCATTCACCCAAATAAAAGCCAAAGATTCTACGAGTTCATTCTTGTAGACACAAACAGTGTAGAAATCAAGCATTTTAGGGATAAATCTGATGACTCTCTAATTACTCATTCTACACTCCAAATTCTCTGTGTCCTTCGTCCCACTGACTTTGGACCCAATCCAAATAGCTACAAAAAATTCTCCCAAAACTTTGACCCAGTAGGTTTTAACTATTGGGACTACATTAGAGCTTGGGATAACACAATCCTAGGTTTGCAGAATAAAAATTTCAAACATTCTTGGCTCATTTATTTCAAATGGACCAACAAATACTCTTTTCCAAATTGGTTTCATTCCTGGTGGAATTTCTTTGGACCAAATATTGAAATCTTTCCCTCGGAAGTTCTTGAGGGTTAAAATCACTTCCTAAAACATTGGAATAAAGAATTAAACAATTACCCTGATTGTTTAAATTTTTATACAATCTTTTCCCTCTCATGGGTATTTTCCTGGCGTTATGGTCTTAAGACTAAAACCCAACCAATTCTCTTTAAACAAGCTCTTATCAAATGGTGGAATTTTTTTGATGCTTCCAAAGCCTACAAAGAGAATGTTAATCAGTGGTTTAAGTCCAACCAAAATTGTCTCAAGCACGCCAGTCCACAATCTAGCCTCTTGCTCAATCAGAAGGCCCATATCACTGCGGCCTTTGCAGGAGCTTCAACAGAAGAAGATTTGCTAAAAATCTCCAAACAGCCCTTCAATTATTGAAAGAGCCGAAGGAGCATGCCTCATCCTCAAAGGCCCCCCAGCAGAAAATCTCCTCACAAACTTCTTTCGGGTGAGATTTTGTCCTGGAATCTTTAGAATCAAGTGATGATGACCTTTGTTGAGCTTTGTCGTCTTGTAATCATTTGATTTTATAATAATTCAATCTCAATTATTGTAATTCACTGTAGCAACAGTAGACTTTTTACTGTAGCAGATAGTACCCGTCAAATAGTACCGGCCACCGAAACTATTCAACCGGAACTATTTAAACAATGTTCAATTTTTTCTTTAAATAGGTTTGCTTTGAACTTTGTAAATCAAAGTTTGGATAGAGAATTTAGAGAGAGAAACACTAAGAGAGCGACGATTGTAAGCACTCTTTCTCTGCTTTTTCTTCTTCAATCTTTCTTTAAAAGTTTTCCTTCAGTTATTTGTAATCTTTCAATCAGTTTATGTAATATCTATCTTTTTATTCTGTTCATGGAAGGCTGAGCCTCCTGCAAGGTGGCGTCCTACTTCTCTTGCTCTTAATTCCTTTATCCCCCTTCTTCTGCTTCCGAACCCCTCTTGGTATCAGAGCCTGATGGGGAAGTAGGAACATGTTCATTAAGTTAGATATAAGTTGTTTATCTGCTTTGTTCTTACATAATTAAGCACTATGGAAACGGATCTGGACTGGTAGTACACTTTTGAACTAAACTAAAATGAAAACCTTTCTTGAAGACCTTCTAGGATTATTACTATTCAGACTTATGATCATATCTGCAGCGGAGGCATTAAGGCAGTAAGTCTCTGTGTGGAGGTAAGTCTATATTTGGGCCATACTACAGATATGATATCTTATTTCTGAATATTTTTAATGTCCTTGTTTAGGAAGGTTTGTCTTTCCTAATGCTTCGCTCTTTTTCTTCCAAGCTTTCATTCAAATCTTCCCAACCCTCTTCTTCTTCCATCGATCATCATCATCATCAATCTAATCAATTAAAATCAAAAAATGTTTTCAAAGAAGAAATTCATTTTGAAGACATCAATCCAGATCTCGATAATTGGGAAATTCCAAAAATTTCTCATTCTGAGATCTATAAACCAAATGGATCTTTTTTTCAAAAGATCAGATTTCATCATCAAAACGGTTGAACAAACCTATAAACTCCAAACGGATGATGAAGAAATCCACCTGCTTTCTGAGAAAAGCATTAAGGATCATATCAATAAGAATTTCAACTATCTACATATAGGTAGTGTTCAAGTAGGTCTAAAACCCATGACTAGGAAGTCTCTAGATATTGCTGTACTTCTTTGTCTAAGGGATGTTAGACATAATCGATTCCATGACTCCCTCTTAGGTACGATTGAAACCAGCCTGAGCAATGGACCAATCTTTTTCAATTGTTTCCCTGACCTAACGGTTAGTTTGGATGATAAAAAACATCCTTGACGTTCTCTTCCTAAATATCAATCTTCACGGCCTTGATATGAAGGATGATTCTGTCCCTATCTCTTTAATCTATAGGGTTCAATACAAAGTAATGAACTCTATCAAATCTTATTTCTTGCAAACAAATTGTGAAAAATCTGGAGAAACAACTCTTTTCTTACAGATTTTGATAAGGCCAATGTTATTGTTCCTAAAACTATCCAATGGAGCGATATCACTCTTCTAGAAAAATGGTCCTTGGAAAAGGCCGCTCCAGCCCAACCTGTTGAGACCCCTGAATTTCGCAAAATCATTCAACACCAATCTGGTCAAGTTGATCTTATCTTTGATAGGAGAAATTCTTTCTCCATCCCCAGATCTGTTAGGACTTCCTCAAATGATTTCCAATCAGCCATGTCCAGAAGATCCTTCTCTATGTCTAGAAGGAACCAACCTGAGTCAAGTGCTCGTCCTTCACTCTCTCATGATGGATCAACTATCCATCTTGCAGGATATGTCAATTCTACTCCTGTCAAGACTACCTATGACAAGGGTGATGAAGATCATCAATCCACCTTGTCTCCAACGTATTCTTCTCTAGAAACCCCTGGAGAAACTTTTGATTTCATCGGAGCAATTACTGCTGAATTTGTCATCGACAAAGAAAGCATCCGTGCAGACTTTTACTCTGATCGTTGGAATCAGCAAAGAGAATGGTTCTTTGCAAATTACCAAGGTAAGAGGAGAAAGAAAATCCAAGATAAATTCTATGGGTTCCTAGAACTCACCCAAAAAAACATCTTCTTCTTTGACTGGTTTCATGCTTATACCATTAAGAAGAAAATCCCTTACCCTTACCAAGTCGATGTCATTAGTTGGCAGCTTAAGGATGGCAAAGAAACTCTCTCAAATCTTCCTCCTAAAACTCCTTTCTTCCTTAAAGGAGCTCAATCTACACCTGTCCTGGCTTCTCCTTTCAAAACTAGGGAAGGAGAAGGTGATGTCACCAGCAAGGACATCAAAGACCTCATGGAACAAGCCAATTATACCAACAAATATCTTCAGACTCTTGGAGAATCTCAGACGCATGATTCTTCTTTTGGGAAAGGAAAAGGAAAGGTCAAGATTGAACCTTCCTCTTCTTCTGCTCTTGATATCCCTAAAGGATGTCAACTGGAGAAACCTCTATTCAAGCCTTTCCAAATCAGTAGTTGTTCCAGGAATTCGGCTCAATCTCTTCGTGCGAAAAATGAATCTGACCAGGAGCTTCTCCAAAAGGTTGTTGAGCAACTTAAACTCCTCAATCAAGTAATCCCTGAAACTCCTACCCCAGAAGCAGTCTCTGCTCCTGCTCCTCCTGAACCTATAATCCGTCGGAGTTCTACACGTAATACCTCTACTTCCTTGTTAAACAACATTGAAGAAAGAGAGTCTGATGATCAATCTGTCAAGAGTATTCCTCCTGTCAACACAGTCATCCACAATTCTAAGAATCAATGGAGAAGGAAACCAAACTCTATTATCCAAGAGCCACCGCTCCTGATCTCCTATTAGAAGAAAATGATTCTTCTAATTTCAAAAGCTTTAGCGCCAACAATGTCTATGAATGGAACATTGACGGTGAAAACGAGTATGGCATCACCAAAATCCTCCAAAATATGACCATGGTCGCCACTGCTTATGAAACCTCCAACAATTGTCCTGAATCTCTTATTGTCGAAATCTTGGTTGCTGGTTTCTGTGGCCAACTCAAAGGTTGGTGGGATAATTATCTCACTGAGGAAGAAAAGAATCAAATCTTGACTGCAGTCAAGACGGATGAGGAAGGTAATCCCATTATTGAAGATGGCAAGTTCATTTCTGATGCTGTCAACTCTTTAATCTTTACCATAGCCCAGCATTTTGTTGGAGATCCTTCCCTCATCAAAGACAGATCTGGCGATCTTCTGTCTAATCTCAAGTGCAAATCTCTAGGTGATTTCAGATGGTATAAGGATACCTTCTTGACCAGAGTCTACACCCGAGAAGATAGTCAACAGGCCTTCTGGAAAGAGAAATTCCTGGCAGGTCTTCCTAAATCTTTTGGCGACAAAGTTCGTGAGAAACTTAGAAGCCAAAATCCTGGGGGAGAGATCCCTTATCATACCCTTAGCTATGGCCAGCTCATAGCTATCATTCAAAGAGTTGCTCTTAAAATCTGTCAAGATGACAAAATCCAACAACAACTCACTAAGGAGAAATCCCAGAATCGCAGAGATTTGGGTACCTTCTGCGAACAGTTTGGTATTCAGGGTTGCCCCAAGAAACCTAAACCCAGAAAGCAAGATCCTCCTAAACAACAATGGAGAAGGAGATCTAGCAGAAACGATCATAGGAAGCCTAAACCTAGATCTAAACCCCATTCTGCGCAAGCTTCAAAAATCCCTCCTGAGAATAGACCCTCTCAAGGAAAAGACGTCACCTGTTATAACTGTGGCAAGCCAGCCCATATTAGCAGGTATTGCAGGCTCAAAAGGAGAATCTCCGAGCTTCATCTTGAACATGAAATTGAAGACAAAATCAATAATCTTCTCATTCAAACTTCTGATGAAGAATTTGCCCCCTCGGACTCCGAGGTCTCTGAGGACCTAAATCAAATTCAGGATGATGATTCTCAATCATCATCTTCCATCAATGTCTTGACCAATGAGCAAGACTTACTCTTCAGGGCCATTAATTCTATCCCTGATCCTGATGAGAAGAAGATCTACTTGGAACGCCTCAAGGTTACTCTTGAAGATAGGCCTCCCAAGAGTCCCATTACTACCAATAAATTCAATCTCAGAGATACCTTCAAGCGTCTTGAAAAATCTACTGTCAAGTCGGTCACCATTCAAGACCTTCAATCTGAAGTCAATACCCTTAAAGCAGAGGTTAAAAGCCTCAAACAAATCCAAAATAGTCAGCAGCTTATCCTAGATAAACTGACTGAAGAAAACTCTGATGGAGATAGTTCTTCATCAACTTCCAATCCTGCTTCTAACAAAGACAATATGGGTGATTTTCTGGAAATTATTAACCACGTCATCATCCAAAAATTTTATATCAATATTAAGATCATTATAGGAGATTTTATCTTAGAAACTCCAGCGCTCTTTGACACTGGTGCTGACTCCAGTTGTATTTCTGAGGGACTCATTCCCACCAGATATTTTGAAAAAACAACTGAGAAACTCAGTGCTGCTGAAAGTTCTAAATTAATAATCAAATATAAGATCCCCTCAGCTATCATCAAAAATGATAGTTTGGAAATTGAAACTCCCTTTCTGCTAGTCAGAAATTTAAACCACAAAGTCGTTATAGGGACACCTTTCATAAAAAAGCTCTTCCCTTACAACACTGATGAAAAGGGCATCACTGTCCAGCATCTTGGACGACCTATTGTCTTTAAATTCTCTAAACCTCCCTTTGTTAAGACTCTGAATGTTATATCTTACAAAGAAAAGCAAATCAATTTCCTCAAAGAAGAAATCTCTTACAAAAATATTGAAGTTCAATTACAACAGTCTTTAGTCAAATCTAGGATTGAAGATATTTTGAAAAACATTCAATCCAGCATTTGTTCTGATTTGCCTAATGCTTTTTGGGAAAGGAAGTGCCATATGGCTGATCTTCCTTATGAAAAGGATTTTTCTGATAAACAAATCCCAACTAAAGCAAGGCCAATCCAAATGAATGAAGAACTTCTCCAATTTTGCCAAAGAGAAATCAATGATCTTCTAAAGAAAAAATTGATTCGCAAAAGCAAGAGTCCCTGGTCCTGTGCAGCCTTTTATGTCAACAAACAGGCTGAGATAGAACGAGGAACCCCTAGGCTTGTTATCAACTACAAGCCCCTCAATCAAGCTCTTTGTTGGATTAGATATCCTATTCCAAACAAGAAAGATCCTCCTAGCCAGACTGCATGATGCTAAGATATTTTCAAAATTTGACATGAAGTCTGGATTCTGGCAAATCCAATTGCAGGAAAAGGATAGGTATAAAACCGCTTTTACTGTCCCTTTCGGACAATACGAGTGGAATCTTATGCCTTTTGGGTTAAAAAATGCCCCTTCTGAATTTCAAAGGATTATGAACGAAATCTTCAATCCCTATTCTAAATTCACAATTGTTTACATTGATGATGTTCTGATCTTTTCTCAAACTATAGACCAACATTTCAAACACCTCAATACATTCATTTCCATAATCAAAAGGAATGGTCTGGCAGTTTCTAAAACAAAGGTCAGCTTGTTCCAAACCAAAATCAGATTCCTTGGTCACAATATTCATCAAGGAACAATCATCCCCATCAATAGAGCCATTGAGTTCACTGACAAATTTCCTGATCAAATCATAGACAAAACCCAACTACAAAGGTTCTTGAGATGTCTCAATTATGTTGCTGACTTCTGTCCTCAACTCAGCACTATAATCAAACCCCTTCATGATAGACTCAAGAAGGATCCTCCACCTTGGTCTGATATTCATACCAACGGGGTTAAGCAATTCAAACTCCGTGTCAAAATTCTCCCTTGTCTTTATCTCCCAAATCCTGAAGCTTTCAAGATTATTGAAACTGATGCCTCAGATATTGGCTTTGGTGGTATTTTGAAACAAAGAGTTTTTGACAAAGAACAAATTATAGCTTTTACTTCAAAACATTGGAACCCTGCACAGCAGAATTATTCTACTGTTAAAAAAGAAGTTTTAGCAATTGTTTTATCTATTTCAAATTTCCAATCGGATTTAATTAATCAAAAATTCTTGGTCCGTGTGGACTGTAAATCTGCCAAAGAGATTTTACAAAAAGATGTCAAAAATCTAGCTTCAAAACATATCTTTGCCAGATGGCAAGCTATTTTAAGTGTTTTTGACTTTGAAATTGAATACATAAAAGGATCCGCAAATTCACTCCCTGATTTTCTTACTCGTGAGTATTTGCAGGGAAGATCATAAAATGGCCTCCAGAGGCTCTTCCTCCTCCTGGGGGAGAGGCAAGGTCAAAGAAAAAAGCAAAGGTATCGTAATCTCTGACTCCCTAATCTTATCTGGGCCCACTGCTCATCATTCTGGACCCACTATCCAAAAAACTGAGCCCACTGCTCAAACTCAATCTCCTCAACTCAAACAAACCAAAGCAGATTATGCTTTGCCAATTGAGACACTTCTTGCCTTTCAGCAATCTGGCCTGAATGAGGTTCCTCAAGGCCTTATCAATCTCCCAAAAAAGACTTGGTCCAGCATCGCAGATGAAGATGATGACCAAGATCTCCAATCTCTCCAAACTATCATTGATAAAACCAAAAATATAGCAACTCTTTGCAGGAAAAAACCTGTTGTTGCTCAATTCAGTCAGCCTAACCCAAATTCTGGTTACTTAACCAAAACAATCTCCAGATTCCAAACCCTGATCGAACCAGAATGGTGGGACAACTCTGGAGGAGTTAACCTTGCCAACAAAATTGGTACCAAACTCTTCCCTAATCATCTTGATCCCATTCACCCAAACAAAACCCAGAGATTCTATGAGTTTATTCTGGTAGATACAAACAGTGTAGAAATCAAGCATTTTAGGTATAAACATGATAACTCCCTAATTACTCATTCTACGCTCCAAATTCTCTGTGTCCTTCGTCCAACTGACTTTGGACCCAATCCAAACAGTTACAAAAAAATTTCCCAGAATTTTGACCCAGTAGGTTTTAATTATTGGGACTACATTAGAGCTTGGGATAATACAATCCTTGGCCTGTAAAACAAAAATCTAAAACATTCTTGGCTCATTTACTTCAAATGGACCAACAAATACTCTTTTTCAAATTAGTTTCATTCCTGGTGGAGCTTCTTTGGACCAACTACTGAAATTTTCCCCCCTGAAGTTTTTGAGGGATACAATCATTTTCTAAAACATTGGAGTAAAGAGTTAAACAATTACCCTGATTGTTTAAACTTCTATACTATCTTTTCCCTTTCGTGGGTATTTTCTTGGCGTTATGGTCTTAAGACCAAAACCCTACCAATTCTTTTTAAACAAGCCCTTATCAAGTGGTGGAAGATTTTTGATGCTTCCAAAGCTTACAAGGATAATGTAAATCAATGGTTCAAAAGCAACCAGAATTGCCTCAAGCATGCTAGTCCACAATCCAGTCTCTTGCTTAATCAGAAGGCCCACATCACAGCGGCCCTTGCAGGAGCTTCAACGGAAGAGGACTTGCTAAAAAATCTCCAATCTGCTCTTCAATTATTGAAAGAGCCAAAAGAACAGGGCTCATCCTCAAAGGCTCCTCAGCTCAAAATCTCCGCTCTATCTTCGTTTGGGTCAGATTTTGCCCTAGAATCTACAGAATCAAGTGATGATGACCTCTGTTGAGTTTTGTCGTCTTGTAATCATTTGATGTTGTTTGATGTTGTAATAATTCAATCTCAATTATTGTAATCTACTGTAGCAACAGTAAAACTTTTTACTGTAGCAAATAGTACCCGTCAAATAGTACCGTCCACCGGAACAATTCAACCGAAACTATTCAAAACAGTGCTCAAATTTTTTCTTTAAATAGGCTTCTTCTGAGCTTTGTTAGGCAGAGTTTTGGATAAAGAGTTTAGATACACCAAGATAGAGAAACTCTTAGAGAACTGAGCGATTGTAAGCTACTTCTCTCTGTTTGTTCCAGGCTCTGATACTCATTTCTGATGCTGTCAACTCTTTAATCTTTACCATAGCCTGATGGGGAAATAGGAACATGTTAATTAAGTTAGATATAAGTTGTTTATCTGCTTTGTTCTTACATAATTAAGCACTATGGAAACGGATTTGGACTGGTAGTACACTTTTGAACTAAACTAAAATGAAAACCTTTCTTGAAGACCTTCTAGGATTATTACTATTCAGACTTATGATCATATCTGCAGCGGAGGCATTAAGGCAGTAAGTCCCTGTGTGGCGGTAAGTCTATATTTGGGCCATACTACAGATATGATATCTTATTTCTGAATATTTTTATTGTCCTTGTTTAGTTTCTTTTTGTGGTGGCTTAAGTCCGATCCAGATCTATACTGCTCAACTATTAAGAACAATACATAACATAACTTATATTTCTAATTTATTTATCTGTTTCTATAGAACCAGGTGATGGCGATGATACTTACAGGTAAGGAAGGTTTGTCTTTCCTAATGCTTCGCTCTTTTTCTTCCAAGCTTTCATTCAAATCTTCCCAACCCTCTTCTTCTTCCATCGATCATCATCATCATCATCATCATCATCAATCTAATCAATTAAAATCAAAAAATATTTTCAAAGAAGAAATTCATTTTGAAGACATCAATCAAGATCTCGATAACTGGGAAATTCCAAAAATTTCTCATACTGAGATCTATAAACCAAATGGATCTTTTTTCAAAAGATCAGATTTCATCATCAAAACGGTTGAACAAACCTATAAACTCAAAACGGATGATGAAGAAATCCACCTGCTTTCTGATAAAAGCATTAAGGATCATATCAATAAGAATTTTAACTATCTACAAATTAGTAGTGTCCAAGTAGGTCTGAAGCCTCTGACTAGGAAGTCTCTTGATATTGCTGTACTTCTTTGTCTTAGAGAAATTAGACATAATCGGTTCCATGACTCCCTCTTAAGTACGGTTGAAACCAGCCTGAGCAATGGACCAATCTTTTTCAATTGTTTCCCTGACCTAACGGTTAGTTTGGATGATAAAAACATCCTTGACGTTCTCTTCCTAAATATCATGCTTCACGGCCTTGATATGAAGGATGATTCTGTCCCTATCTCTTTAATCTATAGGGTTCAATACAAAGTAATGAACTCTATCAAATCTTATTTCTTGCGAACAAATTGTGAGAAATCTGGAGAAACAACTCTTTTCCTTACAGATTATGATAAGGTCAATGTTATTGTTCCTAAAACTATCCAATGGAGCGATATCACCCTTCTTGAAAAATGGTCTTTGGAAAAGGCTGCTCCTGCTCAACCTATTGAAACCACTGAGTTTCGTGAAATCATCCAACATCAATCAGGTTAAGTTGATCTTATCTTTGATAGAAGAAATTCTTTCTCTATCCCTAGATCTGTTAGGACATCCTCTAATGATTTCCAATCAGCCATGTCCAGAAGATCTTTTTCTATGTCAAGAAGAAACCAACTCGAGCCAAGTGCTCGTCCTTCAATCTCTCATGATGGATCAACCATCCATCTTGCAGGATATGTCAATTCTACTCCTGTCAAGACCACCTACGATAAAGGTGAAGAAGATCATCAATCCACTCTGTCTCCAACATATTCTTCTCTAGAAACCATGGAGAAACTTCTGATTTCATCGGAGCTATCACTGCTGAATTTGTCACTGACAAAGAAAGCATCCGAAAAGACTTTTACTCTGATCGTTGGACTAAGCAAAGAGAATGGTTCTTTGCAAATTACCAAGGTAAGAGGAGAAAGAAAATCCAAGATCGTTTTTATGGGTTCCTTGAACTCGTTCAACAAAATATCTTCTTCTTTGACTGGTTTCATGCGTACACCATTAAGAAGAAAATCCCTTACCCTTATCAAGTCGACGTTATTAGTTGGCAGCTTAAGGATGGCAAAGAAACTCTCTCAAACTTACCTCCTAAAACTCCTTTCTTCCTTAAAGGAGCACAATCTGCACTTGTCTTGGCTTCTCCCTTCAAAACCAGAGAAGGAGAAGGTGATGTCACTAGCAAAGACATCAAAGACCTCATGGAACAAGCCAATTATACTAACAAGTATCTTCAGACCCTTGGAGAATCTCAAACGAATGATTCTTCTGGAAAAGGGAAAGGAAAGGTCAAGATTGAGCCTTCCTCTTCCTCTGCTCCTCCTGATACTAAAGGATGTCAACTGGAAAAGCCTCTATTCAAGCCTTTCCAAATCAGTAGCCGTTCTAGGCACTCGGCTCAATCTCTTCGTGCCAAAAATGAATCTGATAATGAACTCCTTCAAAAGGTTGTTGAGCAACTTAAGCTTCTCAATCAAGTGGTTCCTGAATCTCCTGCTACTACCCCAGTAGCAGCCTCTGCTCCTGTTCCTCCAACAGCAGCTTCTGAACCTGTAATCCGTCGAAGTTCAGCTCGCAATACCTCTGCTTCTTTGAACAACATCGAAGAAGGAGAGTCTGATGTTCAATCTGTTAAGAGCATTCCTGCTGTTAACCCTGTCATCCACAATTCTAAAAATCAGTGGAGAAAGGAAACCAAACTCTATTACCCTAGAGCCACTGCCCCTGATCTCCTATTAGAAGAAAAGGATTCTTCAAATTTCAAAAGCTTTAGTGCCAACAATGTCTATGAATGGAACATCGATGGTGAAAATGAGTATGGCATTACCAAAATCCTCCAAAATATGACCATGGTTGCCACTGCTTATGAAACCTCCAATAATTGTCCTGAATCTCTTATAGTCGAAATCTTGGTTGCTGGTTTCTGTGGTCAACTCAAAGGTTGGTGGGATCATTAACTCACTGAAGAAGAAAAGAATCAAATCTTGACTGCCGTCAAGACTGATGAAGAAGGTAATCCCATTATGGAAGATGGCAAGTTCATTTCTGATGCTGTCAATTCCTTAATCTTTACCATAGCCCAGCATTTTGTTGGAGATCCTCCCCTCATCAAAGATAGATCTGGTGATCTTCTGTCTAATCTCAAGTGAAAATCTTTAGGTGATTTCAGATGGTATAAAGATACCTTCTTGACCAGAGTCTACACCCGTGAAGACAGCCAACAAGCCTTCTGGAAAGAGAAGTTCCTGGCAGGTCTTCCTAAATCTTTTGGCGACAAAGTTCGTGAAAAACTTAGGAGCCAAAATCCTGGGGGAGAAATCCCTTATCAAACTCTTAGCTATGGCCAGCTCATAGCTATTATTCAAAGAGTTGCTCTCAAAATCTGTCAAGATGACAAAATCCAACAGCAACTCACCAAGGAGAAATCTTAGAATCGCAGGGATCTGGGTACCTTCTGTGAACAGTTTGGTATTCAGGGTTGCCCTAAGAAACCTAAACCCAGAAAGCAAGATCCTCCTCCTAGACAACAGTGGAGAAGGAAATCTAGTAGAAATCATGATAGGAAGCCCAAACCTAGATCTAAACCCCATTCCACACAAGCTGCAAAGACCCCTCCTGAGAATAGACCCTCTCAAGGAAAAGATGTCACCTGCTACAACTGTGGCAAGCCAGGCCATATTAGCAGGTATTGCAGACTCAAAAGAAGAATCTCTGAGCTTCATCTTGAACCTGAGATTGAAGACAAGATCAATAATCTTCTCATTCAAACTTCAGATGAAGAGGAATCTGCCCCCTCGGACTCTGAGGTCTCTGAAGACCTAAATCAGATCCAGAATGATGATGATCAATCATCATCTTCTATCAATGTCTTGACCAATGAGCAAGACTTACTCTTTAGGGCCATCGATTCTATCCCTGATCCTGATGAGAAGAAAATCTACTTGGAACGTCTCAAATTTACTCTGGAAGATAGACCTCCCAAGAGCCCCATTACTACAAATAAATTCAATCTCAGAGATACCTTCAAGCGTCTTGAAAAATCTACTATCAAACCTGTCACTATCCAAGACCTTCAATCTGAAGTCCATACCCTTAAAGCTGAGGTTAAAAGCCTCAAACAAATCCAGAATAGTCAGCAACTTATCTTAGATAAACTGACTGAAGAAAATTCTGAAGGAGATAATTCTTCAAGTTCTTCATCTGCTTCCAATCATTCCAATCATGCTTCTAACAATAACATTGGTGATTTTCTGGAAATTATTAACCATGTCATCATTCAAAAATTTTATATCCATATTAAGATCATTATAGGTGATTTTATTTTAGAAACTCCAGCACTCTTTGATACTGGTGCTAATTCCAGTTGTATTTCTGAGGGACTCGTTCCCACCAGATATTTTGAGAAAACAACTGAGAAACTCAGTGTTGCTGAAGGTTCTAAATTAATAATCAAATATAAGATCCCCTCGGGTATTATAAAAAATGATAGTCTTGAAATTGAAACTTCCTTTCTGTTAGTTAGGAATTTAAACAACAAAGTCATCATTGGGACACCTTCATAAAAAAGCTCTTCCCTTACAACACTGATGAAAAAGGCATCACTGTCCAGCATCTTGGGCAGCCAATCACTTTTAAATTCTCCAAACCTCCCTTTATTAAGACTTTGAATGTTATATCTTACAAAGAGAAGCAAATCAATTTCCTCAAAGAATAAATCTCTTACAAAAATATTGAAGTTCAATTACAACATTCTTTGGTCAAATCTAGGATTGAAAATATTTTAGAAAACATTCAATCCAGCATTTGTTCTGATTTACCTAATGCTTTTTGGGAAAGGAAGAGCCATATGGTTGAACTTCCTTATGAAAAAGATTTTTCTGATAAACAAATCTCAACTAAAGCTAGGCCTATCCAAATGAATGAAGAACTTCTTCAATTTTGCCAAAGAGAAATCAACGATCTTCTGCAAATAAAAATTGATTCGCAGAAATAAGAGTCCCTGGTCCTGCGCAGCCTTCTATGTCAACAAGCATGCTGAGATAGAACGTGGAACCCCCAGGCATGTTATCAACTACAAGCCTCTCAATCAAGCTCTTTGTTGCATTAGGTATCCTATCCCCAACAAAAAAGATCTCCTAGCCAGATTACATGACGCTAAGATTTTTTCAAAGTTTGACATGAAGTCTGGATTCTGGCAAATCCAATTACAGGAAAAGGATAGGTATAAAACCGCTTTTACTCTCCCCTTCGGACAATATGAGTGGAATGTTATGCCTTTTGGTTTAAAAAATGCCCATTCTGAATTTCAAAGGATTATGAACGAAATCTTCAATCCCTATTCTAAATTCACAATCGTTTACATTGATGATGTTTTGATCTTTTCTCAAACTATAGACCAACATTTCAAACACCTCAATACATTCATTTCCATAATCAAAAGGAATGGTCTGGCAGTTTCTAGAACAAAGGTCAGCTTGTTCCAAACCAAAATCAGATTCCTTGGTCACAATATTCATCAAGGAACAATCATCCCCATCAATAGAGCTATTGAGTTCACTGACAAATTTCCTGATCAAATCATAGACAAAACCCAATTACAAAGGTTCTTGGGATGTCTCAATTATGTTGCTGACTTCTGTCCTCAACTCAGCACTATAATCAAACCCCTTCATGATAGACTCAAGAAGGATCCTCCACCTTGGTCTGATATTCATACCAACGTGGTCAAGCAAATCAAACTCCGTGTCAAAAATCTCCCTTGTCTTTATCTCCCAAATCCTCAAGCTTTCAAGATTATTGAAACTGATGCCTCAGATATTAGCTTTGGTGGTATTTTGAAACAAAGTTTTTGACAAAGAACAAATTATAGTTTTTACTTCAAAACATTGGAACCCTGGACAGCAGAATTATTCTATTGTTAAAAAAGAAGTTTTAGCAATTGTTTTATCTATTTCAAAATTCCAATCGGATTTAATTAATCAAAAATTCTTGGTCCGTGTGGACTGTAAATCTGCCAAAGAGATTTTACAAAAAGATGTCAAAAATCTAGCTTCAAAACATATATTTGCCAGATGGCAAGCTATTTTAAGTGTTTTTGACATTGAAATTGAATACATAAAAGGATCCGCAAATTCACTCCCTGATTTTCTTACTCGTGAGTATTTGCAGGGAAGATCATAAAATGACGCTCTTCCTCCTCCAGGGGGAGAGGCAAGGTCAAAGAAAAAAGCAAAGGTATCGTAATCTCTGACTCCCTAATCTTATCTGGGCCCACTGCCCATCAATCTAGACCCACTGTCCAAAAAACTGAGCCCACTGCTCAAACTCAATCTCCTCAACCCAAACAAACCAAAGCAGATTATGCTTTGCCAATTGAGACACTTCTTGCCTTTCAGCAATCTGGCCTGAATGAGGTTCCTCAAGGCCTTATCAATCTCCCAAAAAAGACTTGGGCCAGCATCGCAGATGAAGATGATGACCAAGATCTCCCATCTCTCCAATCCATTAGTGAGAAGACCAATAACCTTGCAACTCATTACGGGAAAAAACCTGTTGTTGCCCAATCCGGTCAGCCTAACCCAAATTCTGGTTACTTAACCAAAACAATCTCCAGATTCCAAACCCTGATCGAACCAGAATGGTGGGACAACTCTGAAGGAGTTAACCTTGCCAACTAAATTGGTACCAAACTCTTCCCTAATCATCTTGATCCCATTCACCCAAACAAAACCCAGAGATTCTATGAGTTTATTCTGGTAGATACAAACAGTGTAGAAATCAAGCATTTTAGGGATAAACATGATAACTCCCTAATTACTCATTCTACGCTCCAAATTCTCCGTGTCCTTCGTCCCACTGACTTTGGACCCAATCCAAACAGTTACAAAAAAATTTCCCAGAATTTTGACCCAGTAGGTTTTAATTATTGGGACTACATTAGAGCTTGGGATAATACAATCCTTGGCCTTCAAAACAAAAATCTAAAACATTCTTGGCTCATTTACTTCAAATGGACCAACAAATACACTTTTCCAAATTGGTTTCATTCCTGGTGGAGCTTCTTTGGACCAACTACTGAAATTTTCCCCCCTAAAGTTTTTTAGGGATACAATCATTTTCTAAAACATTGGAATAAAGAGTTAAACAATTACCCTGATTGTTTAAACTTTTATACAATCTTTTTCCTTTCGTGGGTATTTTCTTGGCGTTATGGTCTTAAGACCAAAACCCAACCAATTCTTTTTAAACAAGCCCTTATCAAGTGGTGGAAGATTTTTTATGCTTCCAAGGCTTACAAGGATAATGTAAATCAATGGTTCAAAAGCAACCAGAATTGCCTCAAGCATGCTAGTCCACAATCCAGTCTCTTGCTTAATCAGAAGGCCCACATCACAGCGGCCCTTGCAGGAGCTTCAACGGAAGAAGACTTGCTAAAAAATCTCTAATCTGCTCTTCAATTATTGAAAGAGCCAAAAGAACAGGGCTCATCCTTAAAGGCCCCCCAGCTCAAAATCTCTGCTCAATCTTCGTTTGGGTCAGATTTTGCCCTAGAATCTACAGAATCAAGTGATGATGACCTCTGCTGAGTTTTGTCGTCTTGTAATCATTTGATGTTGTAATAATTCAATCTCAATTATTGTAATCTACTGTAGCAACAGTAAAACTTTTTACTGTAGCAAATAGTACCCGTCAAATAGTACCGACCACCGGAACTATTCAACTGGAACTATTCAAAACAGTGCTCAATTTTTTCTTTAAATAGGCTTCTTCTAAGCTTTGTTAGGCAGAGTTTGGATAGAGAAGCAACGTTTGTAAGCACTCCTTCTCTGTTTTCTCTTTTTCAATCTTTCTTTAAAAGTTTTCCTTCAGTTATTTTGTAATCATTCAATCAGTTTATGTAATATCTATCTTTTTATTCTGTTCATGGAAGGCTGAGCCCCCTGTTATTTATTTATTTATTTTTGCTTTCTGTTTTTATTTCTGTTATAAGCCTCTGCAAGGTGGCGTCCTACTTCTCTTGCTCTTAATTCCTTTATCCCCCTTCTTCTGCTTCCGAACCCCTCTTTGAATTTCTCCTATCAAAGATAAGATCCACTTGACCTGATTGGTGTTGGATAATTTCACGAAACTCAGGGGTTTCAACAGGTTGAGCTGGAGCAGCCTTTTCTAAGGACCATTTCTCAGGAAGGGTGATATCGCTCCATTGGATGGTTTTAGGAACAATAACATTGGCCTTATCATAGTCAGTAAGGAAAAGGGTGGTTTCTCCAGATTTCTCACAATTTGTTCGCAAGAAATAAGATTTGATAGAGTTCATTACTTTGTATTGAACCCTATAGATTAAAGAGATAGGGATGGAATCATCCTTCATATCAAGGTCGTGAAGCTTGATATTTAGGAAGAGAACGTCAAGGATGTTTTTATCATCCAAACTAACCGTTAGGTCAGGGAAACAATTGAAAAAGATTGGTCCATTGCTCAGGCTGGTTTCAACCGTACCTAAGAGGGAGTCATGGAACCGATTATGTCTAACATCCCTTAGATAAAGAAGTACAGCAATATCTAGAGACTTCCTAGTCATGGGTTTTAGACCTACATTAACACTACCTATATGTAGATAGTTGAAATTCTTATAGATATGATCCTTAATGCTTTTCTCAGAAAGCAGGTGGATTTCTTCATCATCCGTTTTGAGTTTATAGGTTTGTTCAACCGTTTTGATGATGAAATCTGATCTTTTGAAAAAAGATCCATTTGGTTTATAGATCTCAGTATGAGAAATTTTTGGAATTTCCCAGTTATCGAGATCTTGATTGATGTCTTCAAAATGAATTTCTTCTTTGAAAACATTTTTTGATTTTAATTGATTAGATTGATGATGATGATGATCGATGGAAGAAGAAGAGGGTTGGGAAGATTTGAATGAAAGCTTGGAAGAAAAATAGCGAAGCATTAGGAAAGACAAACCTTCCTTACCTGTAAGTATCATCGCCATCACCTGGTTCTATAGAAACAGATAAATAAATTAGAAATATAAGTTATGTTCTGTATTGTTCTTAATAGTTGAGCAGTATAGATCGGGATCAGACTTAAGCCACCACAAAAAGAAACTAAACAAGGACATTAAAAATATTCAGAAATAAGATATCATATCTGTAGTATGGCCCAAATATAGACTTACCGCCACACAGGGACTTACTGCCTTAATGCCTCCGCTGCAGATATGATCATAAGTCTGAATAGTAATAATCCTAGAAGGTCTTCAAGAAAGGTTTTCATTTTAGTTTAGTTCAAAAGTGTACTACCAGTCCAGATCCGTTTCCATATTGCTTAATTATGTAAGAACAAAGCAGATATTCTAGGCACTCGGCTCAATCTCTTCGTGCCAAAAATGAATCTGATAATGAACTCCTTCAAAAGGTTGTTGAGCAACTTAAGCTTCTCAATCAAGTGGTTCCTGAATCTCCTGCTACTACCCCAGTAGCAGCCTCTGCTCCTGTTCCTCCAACAGCAGCTTCTGAACCTGTAATCCGTCGAAGTTCAGCTCGCAATACCTCTGCTTCTTTGAACAACATCGAAGAAGGAGAGTCTGATGTTCAATCTGTTAAGAGCATTCCTGCTGTTAACCCTGTCATCCACAATTCTAAAAATCAGTGGAGAAAGGAAACCAAACTCTATTACCCTAGAGTCACTGCCCCTGATCTCCTATTAGAAGAAAAGGATTCTTCAAATTTCAAAAGCTTTAGTGCCAACAATGTCTATGAATGGAACATCGATGGTGAAAATGAGTATGGCATTACCAAAATCCTCCAAAATATGACCATGGTTGCCACTGCTTATGAAACCTCCAATAATTGTCCTGAATCTCTTATAGTCGAAATCTTGGTTGCTGGTTTCTGTGGCCAACTCAAAGGTTGGTGGGATAATTATATCACTGAAGAAGAAAAGAATCAAATCTTGACTGCCGTCAAGACTGATGAAGAAGGTAATCCCATTATGGAAGATGGCAAGTTCATTTCTGATGCTGACAATTCCTTAATCTTTACCATAGCCCAGCATTTTGTTGGAGATCCTTTCCTCATTAAATATAGATCTGGTGATCTTCTGTCTAATCTCAAGTGCAAATCTTTAGGTGATTTCAGATGGTATAAAGATACCTTCTTGACCAGAGTCTACACCCGTGAAGACAGCCAACAAGCCTTCTGGAAAGAGAAGTTCCTGGCAGGTCTTCCTAAATCTTTTGGCGATAAAGTTCGTGAAAAACTTAGGAGCCAAAATCCTGGGGGAGAAATCCCTTATCAAACTCTTAGCTATGGCCAGCTCATAGCTATTATTCAAAGAGTTGCTCTCAAAATCTGTCAAGATGACAAAATCCAACAGCAACTCACCAAGGAGAAATCTCAGAATCGCAGGGATCTGGGTACCTTCTGTGGTCATTAGTTGGCAGCTTAAGGATGGCAAAGAAACTCTCTCAAATCTACCTCCTAAAACTCCTTTCTTTCTTAAAGGAGCTCAATCTACACCTGTCCTGGCTTCTCCCTTCAAAACTAGGGAAGGAGAAGGTGATGTCACCAGCAAGGACATCAAAGACCTCATGGAACAAGCCAATTATACCAACAAATATCTTCAGACTCTTGGAGAATCTCAGACGCATGATTCTTCTTCTTCTGGGAAAGGAAAAGGAAAAGTCTAGATTGAACCTTCCACTTCCTCTGCTCTTGATATCCCTAAAGGATGTCAACTGGAGAAACCTCTATTCAAACCTTTCCAAATCAATAGCCGTTCTAGGCACTAGGCTCAATCTCTTCGTGCCAAAAATGAATCTGACAATGAACTTCTCCAAAAGGTTGTTGAGCAGCTTAAGCTTCTCAATCAAGTAGGACGCCACCTTGCAGGGGCTTATAACAGAAATAAAAACAGAAATAAAAACAAGAATAAAAACAGGAGGCCCAGCCTTCCATGAACATAATAAAAAGATAGATATTACATAAACTGATTGAAAGATTACAAAATAACTGTAGGAAAACTTTTAAAGAAAGATTGAAGAAGAGAAAACAGAGAAGGAGTGCTTACAATCGTCGCTCTCTCAGTGTTTCTCTTTCTAAACTCTCTATCCAAACTCTGCCTAACAAAGCTCAGAAGAAGCCTATTTAAAGAAAAAATTGAGCATTGTTTTGAATAGTTCCAGTTGAATAGTTCCGGTGGACGGTACTATTTGACGGGTACTATTTGCTACAGTAAAAAGTTTTACTGTTGCTACAGTAGATTACAATAATTGAGGTTTGCTCTGAACTTTGTAAATCAGAGTTTGGATAGAGAGTTTAGAAAGAGAAACACTAAGAGAGCAACGTTTGTAAGCACTCCTTCTCTGTTTTCTCTTTATATATATATATATATATATATATATATATATATATATTAATTTGCCTTTCAAAAAAAATCACCCAAACCCCCACCCAGAATCAATTAGCAGCAGCAACAATTGCTCTCCATGGTCCTCCAACAACAAGTTCTGTTCATGGTAAAATACCCAAATTCTTACAATCACAAACCTCATCTACGACAATAATTATTCATCAAAACAGTAATTTTAATTTCTTATTCAACCACCACCACTCTTTTATTGTTCATCAATTTAATTGGGCTAAATGGGAATGTTAGTTTTAATTTTACAATCCTTTTCCGCACATGAGTCTCTAGACTTGCTGGATGGGGTTTGCTTATGTGCTCCATCGTCAAGCAGGTGTATGTGGTAGACAGATTCACGACGTAAAATTAGAAAAAAGTGACTTGTAAATTTTAGTCACGTGGTGATTCTTAATTGAAGGGACATGGAGAGACAATAGAAACAGGAGATTCTCATCATTTCAGAGATGAATTTTGAGTTTTGGGATGAATATGAATTTCTGGGTTTTGAAAAAATTATGAGTGAAAAATGACTTAATTTGATGAAAGAAATTTTGGAGGGATCAAAATAGATATGGAAAATTCACATGGAACCATTTTAGATTAAATAAAAAAAATTCAAGGACTAAAACCTTTATATTTTTTTCAGGTACCATTTTATATTTATGTGTTTAAGTTAGGGACAAAAACATATTTAACCCTAAATAAATTAATAAATAAAATATAAAAATTTCATCTAATTATCTTAAATGTGATTGGTTCATTTAGATTATGGGTTACTTAACCCAAATTTCACCATGGGTCATTTAGACAACCCAAAAAATAATGCATTTTGGGGCTCTATATTTTTTTCCATCTCTTCTGGGACTACGTTTTATCATCTAAGAAAAACAATTTTTCATAAAAATTTATACTTTCAATATAAAATTATGATACATAGATATTAATATCTGATATTTTTTTTACACTTGGAAAAATATTGTCCTCTTTTATTCAATACTACCTCATATATTGTGTATTTATTTTAAAATAATATTATATAATTTATAATGGTAATATCGATTAAACCAAAGTTCAATTATACGGTTGAACCAATGAACCTTAAACCGGTACCCTCACCGGTTTGATCACCGGCCCGATTCTGCTAACCTTGGTTGTTCCAACTAATTAATTTCTGCTACATAAAAAATTAGTTCATTGCACCAGTAATAAGATATATATTGTCTTAACTACATATTGTATAAAATCAAGTAGTGGTAACATTATTTTATTTCCTGTTTGTGTACTTAGTTTTGACTACCGAGATCTGGTTTTGCTTCTCTTTCGTACCTCTTTTGTCCGAATTTAAATATTAATTTAATCTATATCTATATTTTACTGTTATAAATATTAATTAAATAAATTGTAGTTGGAGCATTGTTTTAATTTTAAAGTTAAAAAATAATTAATATAAATATATGAGTAGTTGGGATCCGATAAATGATAATAAAATAATGAACCGTTGTTGGATTAAATTAATAGCACTTTTTTCAACGAAATTAATGATTTAGACCCCGTGCATCGCACGTAGGGGTGGAAATAGGCCGAGCCGAGCTTTGTGCGGCCTAGGCCTGGCCTGCATTATCTTTTCGTGGCCCAAGCCTGGCCTGTGGCCTATCAATAGGCCAAATTTTATGGCTTGGCCTGGCCTTTTCTAAGGTCTGGCCTGGCCTACAAGCCTGCTTAAAAGCCTATTTAACAGACAATTTTATCAAAAGAAGGTCATTTGGCTGGCGGGCTAATAAGCTTCTTTTATATATCATTGCACTTTCTTTTCAAATAAAAAAACCTGTATCATTGCATTTCAAAAACTACACCTGTATCATTGAATATGTCTGGAACGTTTCTAAACTAGGTTAGGGTAGGGACTTAGAGTTTTCTTTTATACTAAAGTATACATCAGTTTAAAAAAATCAAATAATATATTATTATATTATATTTATTTATATTATTAATAAAAATAATATATAAATAGGCCGGCCTGTTAGGTCAAATAGGCTTTTTTAATAGTTTGGGCCTGGCCTTTTTAGTTAAACAAGCTTTTAAAAAAGCCTAAGCCTGGCCTTTTAAATAAACGAGCCGAGCCTCTAACGAGCCAAGCCATAGGCCCCTGACGAGCCGCTTGGCCTATTTCCACCCCTAATCGCACGGGTATAATCACTAATTAAATACAAAAATCAGTAAGAGTACAGGTCATGATATCAAAGTCCTCTACACAAATATGGTCAAACTTAAAATTGTCAATCTACGGCAAGAAAAATGTAGGAGGCATGTCTTTCATCAGTACAAGCACATGATTGTAAAGATAGGCATTGAGATACCTTACCTAAATTATGTCTCTCATCTATCTAGTTCTTATCAAGCCGGCTATTTTCAGGATTGTTTGTTCCCCATCGCCTGATTGTTGCTTAGATGTTTCCTTGATCTCATCTCCAGCATCATCCTAAAATGCTAAGATGCATTTAAAATAAAATCTTAGAAAAACAAATACTATCACAAAGCAATGAGAACTGAGAGAATATTAAGAAAAGAAGCCAAATCATATATACTCTAACATCTAAAAGCAATTATCAAAGCATAGGTATGTAATAAATTTCCTTTACTACTTATACTTCAAGTTCAATACTTTCACAAATGATTTTTACTAGTTACATAAATAAGTATATATATTTGAGTGATATACTTTTTTTTAAAAAAATTGGGCTCCCACATAGTCACACATCTCTGCCACTGCATATGATAGAATGCATAGAAACATCAAGTGTCATTGAAATTCTATAAAATCAGTTTAAATCATCTAAAAACCAGTTTCAAGTTTAATCATAGATCATGATGAAATACTAACACACTGAGGCAGAAGCATCATACCTGACACCAGCATCACCATGCCGGCAGAGAGCCCAGCAAGCCCGCAGGCAAGACCAGAGGAGAGATGCGCATAACCATCAAAGAGGTAGTAAGATTTGACCTTAGGGTTAATTCCAGTACTGATAATAACAGCAATAATAAGTCCATAAATACCCAAAACTCTAGCCATAACAACAGGGACAATAGACTTCATCACCAGCTCCGGTCTCATCACTCCCATTGAAGCCACACCAACACCACTCTTTGCAGTAGCTAATTGAATCAAACAAAATAAATTGCTACACAGAAAAATTGAATCAACAACCAAACTATATAAGTAAATTAAACAAAAAAATCATGCAGTGTGTTCATTGCTTTACGATCGAAACTCAAGATGCAAATTAAATCGAACATGAAAATTTCATTGAAATGCGAAATTGCAAGGAGATCGTGAAAATTGAAAGAGGAACAGAGATCTAATTGAGAGAAATTAGTTAGGGATTGAATTACATGAGAAAACGAGTGCAGCTGCGGCGCCGAAAAAGTGGAGCTGAGTTCGAACGTTTTCCCGTGAAAACACTGGAGATTGAGGAATCAGGAAGAGAATCGAGAGGGGATTTTAGGGTTGAAATCGAGAGTGGAAACAGGGTTGAAATCAAGGGTGGATCTAGGGTTCAAACCGAGAGAGAGTGAGAGGGAGAAACGAGAGTGAGGGATCGGATATGAAAATTGGGAACGGGAAATTGAAATAACATTTTTTTTCTAAATGAATGCCACAAGTAATTTGCTGCCAAAGAACTCGCTCCAACAACACTTTTTGTGGCAATAAGGAAACCCGGAAATAACACCCGGTACAATTGCCGTGAAACCTTTTACCGACTCCATACAACAGCCAAATTGTGGTTGGCAGTTTTTATTGCCGCTAAACATGCTTTTTGTTGTAGTGGTAGCACCGTGTTCATAAGCACAACTCTTCAATGATGCTATCAAATATGTTTGTTTCTATAGCCATTTCATGATTCAAATAACTCAAGGTTTCATTTGAAAACATTCAGATGCCACACTAGCAAATGCCGATCCTTTTGATACGAACCACACTAGCCAAATACTTACAAGGAAAACATTTTTTTGCCTATTTTGTATGTATAGTTTGTTTTTTAACAGCGTTTTGTATGTGTAGTAAGCAATGTTTTAAGACTCGGCTCGGTAGCCGACTCGGCTAAGGTACTGAGTCAATGAGTCACTAGTCGAACCACTGGGTCAATGGATGGAATGCTTGACTCGGTTTATATTAAAATATTCTAAAAATATTCATTACAATGTAAAGTTAAGGTATAAAATAAAATATAAATCATAAAAGACGTGCATTATAATCAAGGTGACCCCTAATGTGGACCACTTTTAATGCGTGATATTGATAAACCTCAAAGATTTGGGTTTGTCTGACCCATTTTCCATGGGCTTAGTGGTATGGGCCTGATTTTTCTTTTTGGGGTTTTTAGTTGTCTCAGTTAGCAGACTCATTGCTGTGTATTTCATCCATCCTTATCTATATATCTATATATACCAAGAGGGGGTCGGAAGCAGAAGGAGGGGGATGAGAGAAGGATTAAGAGAAGTAGGACGCCACCACGGAGGGGCTTCTTGCAGAAAATTAAATTGCAGAAATTAAAAACAGGAATTAAAACAGGAGGCTCAGCCTTCCATAAACAGAAAAATAAAACTTGAATAATTAAAACAGGAGGCTCAGCCTTCCATAAACAGAAAAATAAAACTTGAACAAGATATATATTACATAAACATAGATTACAAAACTGAAACTTAAAAACTGAAAAACTGAAACTTAAAAACAGAAAAGATTGAAAGAAAGGAAAACTGAAGGAGAACTTACAGAAGGAATTCTCTCAGTGTTTCTCTCTCTAAACTCTCTATCTAAGCTCTACCAAACTCTGCTTAACAAGGTTCAGAATGAGCCTATTTAAAGAAAAGATTGGGCACTGTTTGAATAGTTCCGGTTGAATAGTTCCGGTAGACGGTACTATTTGACTGGCACTATTTGCTACAGTAAAAAGTCAATTTTACTATTTGCTACAGTACAAAAATTGAATTATTACAGAATAAAAATGATTACAAGACGACAAATTTAGCAGAAGTCATCATCATCTGATTCTGTGGTTTGGACAAAATCTGACGACCCAAGAGAGGATGGCTCGGAGACTTTGTGTTGAGGGGCCTTTGAAGATGAGGCTTGCTTAATTGGTTCCTTCAATAATTGAAGAGCAGATTCAAGATTTCTTAGCAAGTCTTCTTCTGTTGAAGCTCCTGCAAGGGCCGCTGTGATGTGGGCCTTTTGATTTAGCAAGAGGCTGGTTTGCGGACTTGCATGCTTGAGATATTTCTGGTTGTTTTTGAACCATTGAATTACTTTATCCTTGTGAGCTTTGGAAGCATCAAAAGCCTTCCACCACTTGATAAGGGCATGTTTGTTGAGAATTGGTTGGGGTTTGGCTTTAAGACCGTACCTCCAAGAGAATACCCAAGAAAGGGAAAAGATTGTATAAAAGTTTAAACAATCAGGATAATTGTTAAACTCTTTGTCCCAATGTTTCAGGAAAAGATTGTATCCCTCCAGAACTTCAGGGGGAAAGATTTCAGTAGTTGGACCAAAGAAGCTCCACCAAGAATGGAACCAAATTGGAAAGGAATATTTGTTGGTCCATTTGAAGTAAATGAGCCAAGAATGCTTGAAATTTTGGTTTTGCAGGCCAAGGATTGTAAATTCCCAAGCTTTGATGTAATCCCAATAATTAAAACCTATAGGGTCAAAATTCTGGGAAAATTTTCTGTAGGTGTTTGGATTGGGTCCAAAGTCAGTGGGACGAAGGACACGGAGAATTTGGAGTGTGGAGTGGGTAATTAGGGAGTTGTCATTTTTATCCCTAAAATGCTTAATATCCACACTGTTTGTATCAACCAAGATAAACTCATAGAATCTCTGGGTTTTGTTTGGGTGGATTGGATCAAGATAACCAGGGAAAAGTTTAGTACCAATTTTATTGGCGAGGTTCCCTCCTGAATGGTCCCACCATTCTGGTTCAATCATGGTTTGGAATTTGGAGATAGTTTTGGTCAAATATTCCGATTTTGGGTTAGATTGGGTAACTGGGCTAGATTGGGCAACAACAACTGGTTTCTTTCCATCATGAGTTGCTAAGCTTTTTGTTCTTTCAATAAAAGATTGGAGGGGTTGGAGATCTAGGTCATCATCTTTATCAGCGATGCTGGCCCAAGATTTATTTGGTAAATTGATGAGTCCCTGAGGAACATTATCCAGGCATGCTTGTTTGAAGGCAAGGAGAGTTGGAATTGATAAAGCATAATCAGCTTTGGTTTGTTTTGGTTGTGAAGATTGGCTTTGAGCAGTGGGCTCAGATTTTTGGACAGTGGGTCCAGATTGATGGGCAGTGGGCCCAGATAAGATTAAAGAGTCAGAGATTATAATACCTTTGCTCTTTTCTTTGTTTCTTCCTCTTCCTCGGGAGGAGGAGGATCCTCCTCTGGAGGACATCTTACGAGTGAGGAAATCAGGGAGAGAATTGTTAGATCCTTTTATATATTCAATATCGAAGTCAAAAACGCTTAAAATAGCTTGCCATCTGGCAAAGATATGTTTTGAAGCTAAGTTTTTGACATCTTTTTGTAAGATTTCTTTCGCAGATTTGCAGTCTACACGGACTAAGAATTTTTGATTAATCAAATCAGATTGAAATTTTGAAATAGATAAAACGATTGCTAAAACTTCTTTTTTGACAGTAGAATAATTCTGTTGAGCAGGATTCCAATGTTTTGAAGTAAAAGCAATAATTTGTTCCTTGTCAAAAAACCTTTTGTTTCAAAATACCACCAAAGCCAATATCAGAGGCATCAGTTTCAATAATTTTGAAAGCTTGAGGATTAGGGAGATAAAGACAAGGGAGATTCTTGACACGAAGTTTGATTTGTTTGACCACATTGGTATGAATATCGGACCAAGGTGGAGGATCCTTCTTGAGTCTATCATGAAGGGGTTTGATTATGGTACTGAGTTGAGGACAGAAGTCCGCAACATAATTGAGACAACCCAGGAATCTTTGTAGTTGGGTTTTGTCAATGATTTGATCAGGGAATTTATCCGTGAACTCGATGGCTCTATTGATAGGAATGATGGTTCCTTGGTGGATGTTGTGACCAAGAAATCTGATTTTGGTTTGGAACAAACTGACCTTTGTCTTGGATACAGCCAAGCCATTCCTTTTGATTACAGAGATGAACGTATTGAGATGTTTGAAATGTTGATCTAAAGTTTGGGAAAAGATTAGAACATCGTCAATGTAGACAATAGTGAATTTGGAATAAGGATTGAAGATTTCGTTCATAATCCTTTGGAATTCAGATGGGGCGTTCTTTAGCCCAAAAGGCATAACGTTCCACTCATACTGCCCAAAAGGAACAGTAAAAGCAGTTTTATACCTATCCTTCTCTTGCAATTGGATTTGCCAGAATCCAGATTTCATGTCGAATTTTGAAAAGACCTTAGCATCATGCAGTCTGGCTAAGAGATCTTTCTTGTTGGGGATAGGATATCTAATCCAACAAAGGGCTTGATTGAGAGGTTTGTAGTTAATAACCAGCCTAGGGGTTCCCCGTTCTATCTCAGCTTGTTTGTTGACATAGAAGGCTGCACAGGACCAAGGGCTCTTACTCCTGCGAATAAGTTTCTTTTCAAGGAGATCATGGATTTCCTTTTGGCAGAAATGAAGAAGTTCTTCATTCATTTGAATAGGCCTAGCCTTGGTTGGAATCTGTTTGTCTGAAAAATCTTTTTCATAAGGAAGTTCCACCATATGGCTCCTTCTTTCCCAAAAAGCGTTGGGTAGATCAGAACAGATGCTGGATTGAATATTTTCCAAAATATTCTCAATCTTTGATTTAACAGAAGGTTGTTGCAATTGATCCTCAATGGTTCTGTAAGAGATTTCTTCCCTGAGGAAGTTGATCTGCTTCTCCTTGTAGGATATGACGTTCAAAGTCTTATCTATGGGAGGTTCAGAGAATTTGAACAAGATAGGCTGTCCAAGATGCTGAACAGTGATGCCGTTTTCGTCAGTATTATAGGGGAAGAGCTTCTTAATGAAAGGGGTCCCTATAATGATTTTTTGACTCAAATTTCTGACTAACAGAAATGGAGTTTCGATTTCAAGACTACCATTTTTGATGATAGCTGAGGGGATTTTATACTTGATCTTTAGTCTAGATCCTTCAGCAGCGCTGAGCTTCTCAGTAGTTTTCTCAAAATATCTGGTGGGAATGAGTCCCTCCGAGATACAACTGGAATCTGCCCCTGTGTGAAAGAGGGCAGGGATTTCGAGAATAAAATCTCCTATGAGGATTTTGACATGGATGAAGAATTTCTGAATGGTGACCTGGTTAATATTCTCCAGAAAGTCTTCGCAATTGTTGTTAGGAGCAGGATTGGAATCAGGTACAGAAGAATCATCTTCCTCATAATTTCTAGTCAGTTTTTCTAAGATAAGCTGCTGACTATTTTGGATTTGTTTGAGACTTTTAACCTCAGTCTTGAGGGAATTGACTTCAGATTGAAGGTCTTGAATAGTGACGGGTTTGACCGTAGATTTCTCAAGACGCTTGAAAGTATCTCTAAGATTGAATTTATTGGTGGTTATAGGACTTTTGGGAGGCCTATCTTCAAGAGTAGACCTGAGGCGTTCCAAATAGATTTTCTTTTCCTCAGGATCAGGGATAGAATTAATGGCCCTGAAGAGAAGATCTTGTTCATTGGTCAAAGTGTTGATGGACAAGGTATTGACGGAAGATGATGATTGAGAATCATCATTCTGAATTTGATTTAGGTCTTCAGAGACCTCAGAATCCGAAGGATTAGATTCTTCTTCATCAGAAGTTTGAATGAGGAGATTGTTGATCTTGTCCTCGATCTCAGGTTCAAGATGAAGCTCAGAGATTCTCCTTTTGAGTCTGCAATACCTGCTAATATGGCCCGGCTTGCCACAGTTGTAGCAGGTAACATCTTTTCCTTGAGAGGGTCTAGTCTCAGGAGGGTTCTTTGGAATTTGCGAAGATTGGGGTTTTGATCTAGGCTTGGGTTTCCTATGATCATTCCTGCTAGATCTCTTTCTCCATTGTTGTTTGGGAGGAGGATCTTGCTTTCTGGGTTTAGGTTTCTTGGGACAACCTTGAATTCCGAATTGTTCGCAGAAAGTACCCAAATCCCTGCGATTCTGAGACTTCTCCTTAGTGAGTTGCTGTTGGATTTTGTCATCCTGACAGATTTTGAGAGCAACTCTTTGAATGATAGCTATGAGCTGTCCATAACTAAGGGTGTGATATGGGATTTCTCCCCCCGGATTTTGGCTTCTAAGTTTCTCACGAACTTTGTCGCCAAAAGATTTAGGAAGACCGGCCAGGAATTTCTCTTTCCAGAAGGCTTGTTGGCTGTCTTCACGGGTGTAAACCCTGGTCAGGAAGGTATCCTTATACCATCTGAAATCACCCAAAGATTTGCACTTCAGATTGGACAAAAGATCACCAGATCTGTCCTTGATGAGGGAAGGATCTCCAACAAAATGTTGGGCTATGGTAAAGATTAAGGAGTTGACAGCATCAGAGATGAATTTGCCATCTTCCATGATAGGATTACCTTCTTCATCAGTCTTGACAGCGGTCAAGATCTGATCCTTCTCGTCTTGAGTGAGATAATTATCCCACCAACCTTTGAGCTGGCCACAGAAACCAGCAACCAAGACTTCAACGATAAGAGATTCAGGACAATTGTTGGCGGTAACATAGGCAGTGGCTACCATAGTCATATTTTGGAGGATTTTGGTGATGCCATACTCGTTTTCACCATCAATATTCCATTCATAGACATTGTTGGCACTGAAGCTTTTGAAGTTTGAAGATTCTTCTAAAAGAAGATCAGGAGCAGTAGCTCTAGGATAGTAGAGCTTGGTTTCTTTTCTCCACTGATTCTTAGAATTGTGAATGACAGTATTGACCGGAATACTCTTGATAGATTGAACGTCAGACTTCATAGATTGAATATCAGAATCAGACTCAACCTTACCATCTTCAATATTATTTAAAGAAGTAGAGGTATTACGAGTAGAAGTACGAGTTTTTGGAGGAGGAGGAGCAATAATAGTGGGATTAGAAACTGCTTCCGGAGTAGGTTCCGGAGTCTCAGGAGGTTCCGGAGTCTCAGGAATAACTTGTTTGAGAAGCTGAAGTTGCTCTACCACCTTTTGGAGGAGCTCATTGTCAGATTCCTTTTTTGCTCGAAGAGTTTGAGCCGAGTGTCTGGAACGGCTACTGATTTGAAAAGGTTTGAAAAGAGGTTTTTCAAGTTGACATCCTTTAGGGATATCAAGATTAGAAGAGGAAGGTTCAATCTTGACCTTTTCTTTTCCTTTCCTGGAAGAGGAATCCTGCACTTGGGATTCTCCAAGAATTTGAAGATACTTATTGGTATAATTGGATTGTTCCATGAGGTCTTTGATGTCTTTACCAGTGACATCACCTTCTTCTTTCCTAGTCTTGAAGGGAGAAGCTAGGACAGGTGTAGATTGAGCTCCTTTAAGAAGGAAAGGAGTTTTAGGTGGCAGGTTAGAAAGGGTTTCTTTTCCATCCTTATGCTGCCATTTAACCATGTCAATTTGGAAGGGGTAAGATTTCCAATTCTTGTTGGCATAATCTTAAAACCATTCAAAAAAGAAGATGTTTTGCTGGGTTTTCTCAAGGAACCCATAGAATTTTTCTTGGATCTTCTTTCTCTTTTCACCCTGATACTTTGCAAAGAACCATTTTCTTTGCTGAGTCCATCGGTCAGAGTAGAAATCTGCCTTGATACTTCCTTTGTCGATGACGAATTCAGTAGTGATTGCTCCAATGAAATCAGAAGTTTCTCCAGGGGTTTCTAGAGAAGAATACGTTGGAGATAAGGTGGATTGATGATCTTCATCACCCTTGTCATAGGTAGTCTTGACAGGAGTGGTATTGACATATCCAGCTAAATGGATAGTAGATCCGTCATGAGAGAGGGAAGGTCGAGCACTAGACTCAGGCTGGTTCCTTCTAGTCATAGAAAAAGATCTTCTAGACATGGCGGATTGGAAATCATTTGAGGACGTCCTAATAGATCTAGGGATAGAGAAGGAATTTCTCCTATCAAAGATGAGATCTACTTGGCCAGATTGGTGTTGGATGATTTCACGAAACTCAGGAGTTTCAGCAGGTTGGGCTGGAGTAGCCTTTTCCAAAGACCATTTTTCTGGAAGGGTGATATCACTCCATTGGATGGTTTTGGGCACAATAACATTGGCCTTATCATAATCTGTGAGGAAGAGGGTAGTTTCTCCAGATTTCTCACAATTGGTTCGCAAGAAATAAGATTTGATAGAGTTCATTACCTTGTATTGAACCCTGTAGATCAAAGAGATTGGAATGGAATCTTCTTTCATATCAAGGCCGTGAAGCTTGATATTTAGGAATGATCTTCTCTTCAGGGCCATTAATTCTATCCCTGATCCTGAGGAAAAGAAAATCTATTTGGAACGCCTCAGGTCTACTCTTGAAGATAGGCCTCCCAAAAGTCCTATAACCACCAATAAATTCAATCTTAGAGATACTTCCTAAGAAGAACTGAAGGAGAACTTACAGAAGGAATTCTCTCAGTGTTTCTCTCTCTAAACTCTCTATCTAAGCTCTACCAAACTCTGCTTAACAAGGTTCAGAATGAGCCTATTTAAAGAAAAGATTGGGCACTGTTTGAATAGTTCCGGTTGAATAGTTCCGGTAGACGGTACTATTTGACTGGCACTATTTGCTACAGTAAAAAGTCAATTTTACTATTTGCTACAGTACAAAAATTGAATTATTACAGAATAAAAATGATTACAAGACGACAAACTTAGCAGAAGTCATCATCATCTGATTCTGTGGTTTGGACAAAATCTGACGACCCAAGAGAGGATGGCTCGGAGACTTTGTGTTGAGGGGCCTTTGAAGATGAGGCTTGCTTAATTGGTTCCTTCAATAATTGAAGAGCAGATTCAAGATTTCTTAGCAAGTCTTCTTCTATCGATCATCCTCATCAATCCAATCAATTATCCAAATCTGTCTTCAAAGAAGAAATTCATTTTGAAGATATCAATCAAGATCTTGACAACTGGGAAATTCCAAAAATTTCTCATGCTGAGATCTACAAACCAAACGGATCCTTTTTCAAACGATCAGATTTCATTATCAAAACCGTTGAGCAAACCTACAAGCTCAGATCTGATGATGAAGAAATCCATCTGCTTTCCGAGAAAAGCATCAAAGAACATATCAGCAAGAACTTCAACTATCTTCATATAGGTAGTGTTCAAGTTGGTCTTAAACCCCTAACCAGGAAATCTCTTGACATCGCTGTACTCCTTTGTCTTAGGGATGTTAGACATAATCAATTCCATGACTCCCTCTTAGGAACGGTTGAAACCAGCCTGAGTAATGGACCAATCTTTTTCAATTGCTTCCCAGATCTAACTGTTAGTCTAGAAGATAAAAACATCCTTGATGTCCTCTTCCTAAATATCAAGCTTCACGGCCTTGATATGAAAGAAGATTCCATTCCAATCTCTTTGATCTACAGGGTTCAATACAAGGTAATGAACTCTATCAAATCTTATTTCTTGCGAACCAATTGTGAGAAATCTGGAGAAACTACCCTCTTCCTCACAGATTATGATAAGGCCAATGTTATTGTGCCCAAAACCATCCAATGGAGTGATATCACCCTTCCAGAAAAATGGTCTTTGGAAAAGGCTACTCCAGCCCAACCTGCTGAAACTCCTGAGTTTCGTGAAATCATCCAACACCAATCTGGCCAAGTAGATCTCATCTTTGATAGGAGAAATTCCTTCTCTATCCCTAGATCTATTAGGACGTCCTCAAATGATTTCCAATCCGCCATGTCTAGAAGATCTTTTTCTATGACTAGAAGGAACCAGCCTGAGTCTAGTGCTCGACCTTCCCTCTCTCATGACGGATCTACTATCCATTTAGCTGGATATGTCAATACCACTCCTGTCAAGACTACCTATGACAAGGGTGATGAAGATCATCAATCCACCTTATCTCCAACGTATTCTTCTCTAGAAACCCCTGGAGAAACTTCTGATTTCATTGGAGCAATCACTACTGAATTCGTCATCGACAAAGGAAGTATCAAGGCAGATTTCTACTCTGACCGATGGACTCAGCAAAGAAAATGGTTCTTTGCAAAGTATCAGGGTGAAAAGAGAAAGAAGATCCAAGAAAAATTCTATGGGTTCCTTGAGAAAACCCAGCAAAACATCTTCTTTTTTGAATGGTTTCAAGATTATGCCAACAAGAATTGGAAATCTTACCCCTTCCAAATTGACATGGTTAAATGGCAGCATAAGGATGGAAAAGAAACCCTTTCTAACCTGCCACCTAAAACTCCTTTCCTTCTTAAAGGAGCTCAATCTACACCTGTCCTAGCTTCTCCCTTCAAGACTAGGAAAGAAGAAGGTGATGTCACTGGTAAAGACATCAAAGACCTCATGGAACAATCCAATTATACCAATAAGTATCTTCAAATTCTTGGAGAATCCCAAGTGCAGGATTCCTCTTCCAGGAAAGGAAAAGAAAAGGTCAAGATTGAACCTTCCTCTTCTAATCTTGATATCCCTAAAGGATGTCAACTTGAAAAACCTCTTTTCAAACCTTTTCAAATCAGTAGCCGTTCCAGACACTCGGCTCAAACTCTTCGAGCAAAAAAGGAATCTGACAATGAGCTCCTCCAAAAGGTGGTAGAGCAACTTCAGCTTCTCAAACAAGTTATTCCTGAGACTCCGGAACCTCCTGAGACTCCGGAACCTACTCCGGAAGCAGTTTCTAATCCCACTATTATTGCTCCTCCTCCTCCAAAAACTCGTACTTCTACTCGTAATACCTCTACTTCTTTAAATAATATTGAAGATGGTAAGGTTGAGTCTGATTCTGATATTCAATCTATGAAGTCTGACGTTCAATCTATCAAGAGTATTCCGGTCAATACTGTCATTCACAATTCTAAGAATCAGTGGAGAAAAGAAACCAAGCTCTACTATCCTAGAGCTACTGCTCCTGATCTTCTTTTAGAAGAATCTTCAAACTTCAAAAGCTTCAGTGCCAACAATGTCTATGAATGGAATATTGATGGTGAAAACGAGTATGGCATCACCAAAATCCTCCAAAATATGACTATGGTAGCCACTGCCTATGTTACCGCCAACAATTGTCCTGAATCTCTTATCGTTGAAGTCTTGGTTGCTGGTTTCTGTGGCCAGCTCAAAGGTTGGTGGGATAATTATCTCACTCAAGACGAGAAGGATCAGATCTTGACCGCTGTCAAGACTGATGAAGAAGGTAATCCTATCATGGAAGATGGCAAATTCATCTCTGATGCTGTCAACTCCTTAATCTTTACCATAGCCCAACATTTTGTTGGAGATCCTTCCCTCATCAAGGACAGATCTGGTGATCTTTTGTCCAATCTGAAGTGCAAATCTTTGGGTGATTTCAGATGGTATAAGGATACCTTCCTGACCAGGGTTTACACCCGTGAAGACAGCCAACAAGCCTTCTGGAAAGAGAAATTCCTGGCCGGTCTTCCTAAATCTTTTGGCGACAAAGTTCGTGAGAAACTTAGAAGCCAAAATCCGGGGGGAGAAATCCCATATCACACCCTTAGTTATGGACAGCTCATAGCTATCATTCAAAGAGTTGCTCTCAAAATCTGTCAGGATGACAAAATCCAACAGCAACTCACTAAGGAGAAGTCTCAGAATCGCAGGGATTTGGGTACTTTCTGCGAACAATTCGGAATTCAAGGTTGTCCCAAGAAACCTAAACCCAGAAAGCAAGATCCTCCTCCCAAACAACAATGGAGAAAGAGATCTAGCAGGAATGATCATAGGAAACCCAAGCCTAGATCAAAACCCCAATCTTCGCAAATTCCAAAGAACCCTCCTGAGACTAGACCCTCTCAAGGAAAAGATGTTACCTGCTACAACTGCGGCAAGCCGGGCCATATTAGCAGGTATTGCAGACTCAAAAGGAGAATCTCTGAGCTTCATCTTGAACCTGAGATCGAGGACAAGATCAACAATCTCCTCATTCAAACTTCTGATGAAGAAGAATCTAATCCTTCGGATTCTGAGGTCTCTGAAGACCTAAATCAAATTCAGAATGATGATTCTCAATCATCATCTTCCGTCAATACCTTGTCCATCAACACTTTGACCAATGAACAAGATCTTCTCTTCAGGGCCATTAATTCTATCCCTGATCCTGAGGAAAAGAAAATCTATTTGGAACGCCTCAGGTCTACTCTTGAAGATAGGCCTCCCAAAAGTCCTATAACCACCAATAAATTCAATCTTAGAGATACTTTCAAGCGTCTTGAGAAATCTACGGTCAAACCCGTCACTATTCAAGACCTTCAATCTGAAGTCAATTCCCTCAAGACTGAGGTTAAAAGTCTCAAACAAATCCAAAATAGTCAGCAGCTTATCTTAGAAAAACTGACTAGAAATTATGAGGAAGATGATTCTTCTGTACCTGATTCCAATCCTGCTCCTAACAACAATTGCGAAGACTTTCTGGAGAATATTAACCAGGTCACCATTCAGAAATTCTTCATCCATGTCAAAATCCTCATAGGAGATTTTATTCTCGAAATCCCTGCCCTCTTTGACACAGGGGCAGATTCCAGTTGTATCTCGGAGGGACTCATTCCCACCAGATATTTTGAGAAAACTACTGAGAAGCTCAGCGCTGCTGACGGATCTAGACTAAAGATCAAGTATAAAATCCCCTCAGCTATCATCAAAAATGGTAGTCTTGAAATCGAAACTCCATTTCTGTTAGTCAGAAATTTGAGTCAAAAAATCATTATAGGGACCCCTTTCATTAAGAAGCTCTTCCCCTATAATACTGACGAAAACGGCATCACTGTTCAGCATCTTGGACAGCCTATCTTGTTCAAATTCTCTGAACCTCCCATAGATAAGACTTTGAACGTCATATCCTACAAGGAGAAGCAGATCAACTTCCTCAGGGAAGAAATCTCTTACAGAACCATTGAGGATCAATTGCAACAACCTTCTGTTAAATCAAGGATTGAGAATATTTTGGAAAATATTCAATCCAGCATCTGTTCTGATCTACCCAACGCTTTTTGGGAAAGAAGGAGCCATATGGTGGAACTTCCTTATGAAAAAGATTTTTCAGACAAACAGATTCCAACCAAGGCTAGGCCTATTCAAATGAATGAAGAACTTCTTCATTTCTGCCAAAAGGAAATCAATGATCTCCTTGAAAAGAAACTTATTCGCAGGAGTAAGAGCCCTTGGTCCTGTGCAGCCTTCTATGTCAACAAACAAGCTGAGATAGAACGGGGAACCCCTAGGCTGGTTATTAACTACAAACCTCTCAATCAAGCCCTTTGTTGGATTAGATATCCTATCCCCAACAAGAAAGATCTCTTAGCCAGACTGCATGATGCTAAGGTCTTTTCAAAATTCGACATGAAATCTGGATTCTGGCAAATCCAATTGCAAGAGAAGGATAGGTATAAAACTGCTTTTACTGTTCCTTTTGGGCAGTATGAGTGGAACGTTATGCCTTTTGGGCTAAAGAACGCCCCATCTGAATTCCAAAGGATTATGAACGAAATCTTCAATCCTTATTCCAAATTCACTATTGTCTACATTGACGATGTTCTAATCTTTTCCCAAACTTTAGATCAACATTTCAAACATCTCAATACGTTCATCTCTGTAATCAAAAGGAATGGCTTGGCTGTATCCAAGACAAAGGTCAGTTTGTTCCAAACCAAAATCAGATTTCTTGGTCACAACATCCACCAAGGAACCATCATTCCTATCAATAGAGCCATCGAGTTCACGGATAAATTCCCTGATCAAATCATTGACAAAACCCAACTACAAAGATTCCTGGGTTGTCTTGGTATCAGAGCCAAGAATGCTTGAAATTTTGGTTTTGCAGGCCAAGGATTGTAAATTCCCAAGCTTTGATGTAATCCCAATAATTAAAACCTATAGGGTCAAAATTCTGGGAAAATTTTCTGTAGGTGTTTGGATTGGGTCCAAAGTCAGTGGGACGAAGGACACGGAGAATTTGGAGTGTGGAGTGGGTAATTAGGGAGTTGTCATTTTTATCCCTAAAATGCTTAATATCCACACTGTTTGTATCAACCAAGATAAACTCATAGAATCTCTGGGTTTTGTTTGGGTGGATTGGATCAAGATAACCAGGGAAAAGTTTAGTACCAATTTTATTGGCGAGGTTCCCTCCTGAATGGTCCCACCATTCTGGTTCAATCATGGTTTGGAATTTGGAGATAGTTTTGGTCAAATATTCCGATTTTGGGTTAGATTGGGTAACTGGGCTAGATTGGGCAACAACAACTGGTTTCTTTCCATCATGAGTTGCTAAGCTTTTTGTTCTTTCAATAAAAGATTGGAGGGATTTGAGATCTAGGTCATCATCTTTATCAGCGATGCTGGCCCAAGATTTATTTGGTAAATTGATGAGTCCCTGAGGAACATTATCCAGGCCTGCTTGTTTGAAGGCAAGGAGAGTTGGAATTGATAAAGCATAATCAGCTTTGGTTTGTTTTGGTTGTGAAGATTGGCTTTGAGCAGTGGGCTCAGATTTTTGGACAGTGGGTCCAGATTGATGGGCAGTGGGCCCAGATAAGATTAAAGAGTCAGAGATTATAATACCTTTGCTCTTTTCTTTGTTTCTTCCGTAAGAGCTTCTTAATGAAAGGGGTCCCTATAATGATTTTAGATTTCAGTAGTTGGACCAAAGAAGCTCCACCAAGAATGGAACCAAATTGGAAAGGAATATTTGTTGGTCCATTTGAAGTAAATGAGCCAAGAATGCTTGAAATTTTGGTTTTGCAGGCCAAGGATTGTAAATTCCCAAGCTTTGATGTATTATATATATATATATATATATATGAAAAGAAGGTTTTCTTCTAGAAGACCTATGTCACATGTCCTTCCTAAATGATTCATTTTCCCTCCAAAACAAAACAAAAAACTCATTTCCACTTTTTTTGTCACATTAATTGCTATGTTCAATAATACATATGACAACATACACACTAAATTAATAATTTTGATAAAGAGTTTATAAAAATATAAACTTAAAGAAATTTATTTTGAAACCGATAACTTCAGTTATTTTTTTTACACTTAGAAGTTAAAAAAATGGTTAAGAATAAAACATCAGTATTACTTTTGAAAACTATATGGTAAGCATATTAGTTCATTTACTACTTAAAGTTTTAATTTTGGTACTCCCACGTTTTTTATTTCATATGATCATCTCGGCAAATTTCAAAAAAAAAGCATATGATCATCTCTCACCATATTTAATATCCTCTACTATTATAAAATTTCATATTTTTAATGTAAAATTTACTTGAAATTATTTTTAAATATATCAAATATTATAAGAAAAATAAGAAATTCGAAAATATCAACATATAAATATTATATAATTTATTTTAATTAAGTTATAAATATTAAATAGTTTATATAAGTAGAGTTTTTCAAATTTAAATTCAAAACTGTTAATTAAGGAATATAAAGAGCAATCAATACCAAATAATTATTACTATATTTATGACTCTTATTCTTACAAAGATATATCTGCATATATTGGTCAAAAAATTGTTAATGCCCCGTATTCAAGTTCTCTACTTCTACTTTCAAAAAAAAAGTCTTCTACTTCGCATATTTTAATTATTTAGTTAATTTTATAAATACTTTAAACATTTAAATTAGCAACTTTTTCAAATTCAAATAATTTATTTAGCACAATCAATTTTGTGATTCAATTATAAAATATACACTTTTAAATGCTTTCCATTATTCAGGGATATCAACTCCTAATCATTCCATGGAATGAAAAAAACTCTTAATAATTCCTTATTTAGTTATTCTAATTAATACTGTATAATATAATAATAAATCAAATCAGAATATATTTTTTGTTAGCAATTAAAACACACTAATTTAAATTGTAATTCTAATATGTTTACTATAAATTATAAACGCAAGACCTTCTTATTCGTTGTAACTCACGATTCTTCGTTATTTTTACTCATTCATGTTTCTCTTTGGTATCATTAAGGAGTTTGTTTAGATGCAATAACAATTTATTAAAGGTACATTCTTTTTCACTCACGTTCTCTTCCCCCCTCATTCACTCTACCGTACTCATGTTCGCCAATTTCCTTTTGCTCCGTCGTATTTTCTTTCAAGGTTAGTTTCATTCATATGCAGGGTTAATTTTCTATAGGTACTTTTAAAATGGTTTTTGTTTGGATAATATACCCTTAAAATTAGTGCCATGCAAATTTTTCCTCTTTAATGATTCTTCTAGGCAGCATATGCTTCATAATAATTAACTAGATGTTTTGAAGAAAGTGATTCTTTCCTTCAGCGTTGATTTTAAAAGCTATGTTTTCCAAATAATAATTTATCTATATCCATATTTATATAAATATGAAAAGAAGGTAAGAAGGTTTTCTTTTAGAAGACCTATGCCACATGTCTCCTCTTAAGTAATTCATTTTCCCTCGAAAACAAAAAAAACTTATTTCAACTTTTTTTATCTCATGAATTGCTAAATTTAATAATATTATGGCCACATACACAATACATAAATAATTTTAAAAAAAGATTATAAAAAAATAATATATCAACAAAAGTAAATTGCCACGTACCAGTAACCACATTTATTTTATTTTTTGTTACACTCAAAGGTAAATTCTTTTTTTAAGAATAAAACATAGGTAATACTTATAAAAACTATCAAAGTAAGGATATAAATTCCAAATAATATTATTTTCAGCCCCTCCAAATTTTTGAAAAGATGATACAATACATGAACATCTCTAAACCTATTTTAGTTCATCCATTATTAAAAATTCCATATTAGATTTAATGTTTTTGAAAATAATCAATTCTGATTATAAAAAAATTCAATTTTTTATTTTTCCTTAAATTCGTTTTTAAGATATATCAAATATTAAAAAAATATTATAAGTTTGAAAATACGATTCATAAAAATTATTGGAATCCATTTTGTTTTAATTTTTTTTTGGAAAAGCCAAATATGTATTAAAAGGGACAAAGCCGAGTTCTAGCAACATACAAGACACAAAGAAAAAAAAAACAAAAATCAATGTATATTGTATCTTTTAATTTTTAGTCCTAAAATTCATTTATCTGTTTTCACTTAATATTATGGTTAAAATGATTTTAAAAGATAAATTAATTTTTTATGAAATTCAAAGTTCCTTTAATACTAGATTAATTATAAAATGTGTGTGATGAGAAAATGAATTTTTGAAAATACAATAACTATTGAATTTTTTAATTTTTAGCATCTTATTTTTTTATTTTGAATTTTTCAAAAATTTTCCAATTGCATAAATACTTCCTATTTTAGTTACTACAAATTTTATTAGGAGTGCAAGCGGGTTTAGTCTGATCCGCGAATCCAATCAAACCGATCCAAACCGAACACATTGTGATGGGTTGGATTAAATCATTAGTTCGGTTCAGATTTATTTATTGATTCCGATCACCATCCGTTCAGGTGTCATATTTGGGGATTGAAAAAACGATCAATCCGAACCAATCTAATGAATTGAGAATTTTTTTACATTAAGCTCAAACATTTTCAACCCATTACATTACATATTTATTTTTGTATTAGAGGTGTTATTTTTATTTAGATTATATGGATTATGTCATTATCGAATGTTCTGTTCTTTGATAATGTTAGATTTTTCTATTTTTTTATAATTTTTCACGTTTTTAGATTCATTTTCGTGCATATTTCCAGATAATATTTTTTTATTACAAATCCGACAATCAGAACTGAACCAATCCGATTGAGATCTGGTTGGTTTTTCTTCGAATTTAGAATTAAAAATCATAAAATCTGAACCAACTCAAACCGAACATGTTAGATTGGTTCAGACATTTAAACACCATAAATCTGAACCAATCTAGTCCGATTACACCCCTAAATTTTATTTCCTAAAATTAATGCCTCTAATTAATTCCTAAAATTAATGAGTATAATTAATTATCGTTTTGAAATTCAAATTTTGAAAACGTTGGTGCTCAAGAATTGATAATTTATTGAAACAACGAAATAATTTGTAATGAATAACGAATTTTTTTAATTAGATTAGACAAGATTAATTAAAGAATTGAATTTTCAAAATGGAATATTCCACATTTTCGAAATTATATTGATATAATTTAATTAACGAATCCTTTGAACATCTTTGGGATTTCTTATGAAAAAACTGATCCTGTTTTTTTTTTCTCCATTCGTCTACTGCATGGTAAGTATTTTAAACCTTTCATTTTTCAGTTTCTCAATTCGTTATCCGATTTCATGTTAAGGAACTTTCACCTTCAATTTTTCTTTCATTTAAAACAACTATAGAGAAAAATAATTTATCAATCATGTGCAAGGTAATGCTTTTTATCTTAATGCAATAATAATTAATTTTGCTATACATGCACATTGGTTAGAATTCATTTGCTCTTTTGAGACATTTGTCACATTATTTCTTTAATCTATTACATTCTCTTTCACCCGTTCTTTGTGACATTGTGTTTATCTTATTTTGATTTATTGTTTTCAGAGTTTTATTCCATTTTTTATTTTATAATTCTCCACCACCACTATATGATCGCAATATTATAAGTTTATTATTATCCTCTTATTCACTCCTTTTTATTTGTTGTGTAAAATTATTTATTTCATGTTTCATGATAGGGTGTTCGAGGTTCGGTTTTAAAGGACAAATTCATCTGATCCGATCGTTATAGTTTTATAATTTAATCATTCAATCCTTTTTTTTTCAAATTCGAACCAATTTTTATCAGTTTGGATTGGATTGCATTTCAGTTTTTCAAAGAAATTAAAAATCTTGAAATAAATAACGAAATAGAAAATAAAATCATAAAATAAGTAGCACTGCAAAAGTCACAGAGAGAAGATATCATGCTTAAGACTAACATCAATATTTTAAAAAATGAATTAAATACGCATTGATATGATGATTGTTAAGTGATGACTGTGATTTTTAACACTATTGCATTTCATGTACAATATCTAATTAACTCTATCTAAGTTGATTATCAACCAATGTTACAAACGTATTGTTTTGAGTAAGAGGCAAAGAAGCAGAACATTGATTTTACTTTCGCTGAATGAAAAGAAGACATATGTCTTCTAACTTGGAAACAGTTACATACATTACGGTAAAGGTTTGGGTATACATGGAATAAAACATTATAAGTATGGTTAAATGGGTAATTATGTATGTCAAAATTTAAATAAATAAATACTTTCGGTTTGGATTGGTTCGATTTTTAACATGGGAACTGAAAACAAACCGATCCATTCACAAAATATCGGTTTTTGCGGTTTTCGGTTTTTTTGGTTATCGGGTTTTGGTTTTTTGAATCGGTTTGAGCGGTTTTAATTCCTTTTAGTTCGGTTATGAACACTCTTATTTCATAATCCTATTATTTACTCATTCTTTCATTTTTGATTCACCATTATATATTGTTTCACCCTTTTTTTAAATCACGAAGGGGAAAGACAGAAATCCTTCAATTTATCTGCTTGGATTGATAAAATGGATTTTTCCTCTATCGTCCCTGGTAGGCGGTGGTTACCAAAGGTATGATCGAAGAGCCAAAGACAAAAAAGGGGAATGAGTTCAAACTTTAAAATAATAGCCACGTGAGACTTTATTCAAAAATAAGAGAAGTCTTTGGATCTAAATAATTTTCGTATATTATCTATTATTTTGGTTTATTTAATATGGTGATTTTTTTCTATGATTTGATTTGAGTTTTATTAGAAGTGAGGTTTCATTTTGTTGTTACATATTGATTTCTCTTTGAAATTAACATTTTAAATCGAAATATATATTATTATTATTATTGTTATTGTTACTATAAATAGAAACATTGATATGAAAAATAATCAATCAAATATTAATAATGAGTACATGTATTAAAAAAATTAAAAATACTGATTTAATGTATATACAAAAATTTGAGTGATGCAAAATTTATAATTTAAAATACAAAATAATGAGTACATGTCTTATAAATTTTAAATATATAATTTTTTTTCATATTTAAATAAGTAAAAAAATTTAAGTAAAAATTTATGGTAGATTAATACACAATTATCACTATTAAGAACATATAATTGAAACAATTTTTAAAACATATTTACTAAAAATATACAAAACATAATATTACACGAAATTTAAATTATAAATAACAAAAGTCAACCGTGCAGGGCACGGGTAATTCCGCTAGTAAAACTGTAGAAAAAACCGAGTGTAAAGTGACCTGTTTGTGAGTCACTTTTTTGTTTTTGATAAGCTGTGAGTCACTTATTTGGACTTGTCCCTTTTCAATGAAACACTTTGACAAAAAAAGTGTCATGTTAAAAGTACCAATATACTAGTTATTATACTCGTGCGTTGCACGGGTTTAATTGCAATATTTTTTAACAATATATAAAAATTATTATAGTTTAATTGAATAAAAATTAAAATATTTTTAATGATAAATATAAAAAATTTGTGGTAAGACATTTCAATAAATATTATTATAGTTCTTTTTGTATAAATAATTAATATTACTCAAATTTAATTATTAGCATAGAAATAATTTTAACAAATACAAAATATATTTATTTAATAATATGAAAAATTATTAACTTAATTTGAAATATTTAAATTACGTAAAAAATGTTAATTAATAAGTATTTAATGTCATGAAATAAGTTTTAATATGATTTTTTATACTTTTATATGGAAAGTCATTTGTTGTGACATGTCATAACCAAGAAGAATAATTGTTTCGAAAAAAAAGAATAATAAATTCATTTTAAATTTTTGAATTACAATAAGTGATAACTTAAATACCCTTTTGACAAAAAAATAGCCTAAAATATTATCTTGTGAATTTAATTTTTTTTCAACTTATTTGGTTTGCAAATGTTTTCTCACAGTCGATAGCCATGAGACTACCCTTTGAGACTCTACGTTCACGTTAAGTGGATAGGCAAGACCTCTCACAATAAACATTTATTCAACTTTGGTCAGTATTATTTTTCTCTATTATGCTTAATCGAATAACTTTTACTAATATATCATAGATTAAAAATGTTTTTAAATATTTTTTTCAATAATGCACATATATGTTATAGTTAAAAATAAATACCTTTTTACGGCATTTTTCAATTTTAAAATATTTTATACATATTATTTATTATTAAATAAGTTTAATTTTTTAATATTTGTCAAATGCAAAACTGAAGATAATTTCAGTGTTTTTTTAAGTCAATTTTAAGTTGATGAATGTTGTTATTTAAATGTAAGTAGTTGAATAGTTTTTTACAATACAATTTTTTTCCTTTTTTAATTATTTTTAATATATTATTTCAAAGAAAATTTATTATTTCTTAATGTATTTTAATACAAAGGTATGAGAGTTATATGGTCTAATGAAAAACTCAAGTCTCCTTTACATATAAATTTAAATTTTAAAAATTTAAAACTATTTTATCTAAATTATTTGTTAAAAACTATTATTTTCCTATTGAATTTAATTTTAATATTTGTGAAATACAAAACTCAAGTAAATTTTAAGTTTATGAATGTTGTTATTTAATGTAAGTAGTTGAATGGTTTTTTGACAATATAAATTTTTTAAATTTAAATTTTATTATTGTTGAATATATTTATTACAAAGTTTTTTTTTGCTTGAATGCTTTTAATACAATGCAACACATGAGTTTAGTGTGCTTTATATATATATAGATAGATTAGTGTTCCCACAAAATTAATAGACAACAATACGTAGATTACAAAAAAAGAAGTCAAAAACCATGGATTGAATGAAATTGACAGAGAAAGGGGACGAATTCACAAAAGATATCAGATAAAAAAAAAATGGATTTCGCAAATTAACAAAGAAAGGGGGAGATGGCAATGGAGAAATATGAAAAATGGGATTTCAAACAAAAACAGATCGAAACTACCAGCCTGCCACCATTCCATCCGTAAAAGATACAAGACAAAGTTGATCTGGGTTAGTCTAACATGGGTTAAAATTAAATATACTTAGTTTAATGATGGTGACGGAAGTGTCCTTACTCGTTGATTGATTTCTCATTGAATTTGTTGATCTGAGATTGAAATCAAATGCGGTTCGAAGCAAGTCCAAAGTCTATCCTCCTATGTGCTTAAGATAAATGACGATGACCCTACTAAGGGAACCCGATCCCAAGTGGTGTGGGAGAAGTAATTTGTAACTGAAGAGGCAGTTTATAGGGTTGTTTTCTATACATGTGGGCGTTTGAGGTTGAAGTGAAAGCGACCATTCATGTCTTACGTACTCTCCTAGTCTCCTGCAAAACAATTCCAACTAAGTCATGTTTTGATTGAAAGTGATGTAGCATTAGTAGTGGAGAAAAGAGGCCTTGAAGCTCCTAAACGATTTAAATCTCATTGACACCCTTTTAGATATGAACTTGATTGTCTTGCAGTGAGCCATAACTTTATAGAATCTAATTCTACTGCTATCTTGCAAAGAGTGGTTACTCAAGGGAAAATTCCTATGTGGTCTATGAGAGTTGCAGTTTAATTGCTCTAAAAAAATTCTCTACTTGTACGTGTATGAATTATGAATATGATGCGTCTCTTTGCTGCTCACGTACGCTATCTTGTTATCACTCCTTATGCATTTTCCTATTATTCTGCTTAATTAGGTTTCATATCTTTTTTAGGTTTCATATCTTTTTTATGGTATGCTGCTGGAATACATTTGTATTTTCTTAATTATGTTGAATATATTTGGTCTTGCTGGTGACGTGAAACGCTAGTGGCTGTTTGGTTTATATGCATCTTAGGTTGGTGGTAATGCTTTAAAATCAGAAGTATATGCTCTTCGCGAGTGTCCCTCCATCAAGGTAGTCAAATCGGGATACGTATCGTGTATCGCTAGACCCTATTTCCGTGTCGCGTATCGTATCGTAACATGTATCGTAAGATACGGACACAAAAAAATTTAAGTCATTAATTAAATAATATACTAATATATCATATAAATATAGTTCAAAATAATCAAAAATCAAAGTCATAAATAGAAAAATAGTCTCACAAAGTTCAAGTTCAAGATAATTCCAAGTCATAAGCCAAACTAAAGTACTAAACATCAATAAAATGACAAAATGCAAACAATTAAAATATAATTCAGAGTTCAAACTAGTTAAATCAATCATCAATCATCTCCTAGGTCAACATCACTGAGGTCATCTTCCTCATTCTCCAATTGTTCACCCCCTTCTTCTCCCATTGCAATTATTTCTTCAACTTCACTCTCATCCTCACAGATAGATTTTCCTTTTCCCATACTAGAACGCGCATTTAAATTTCTTGGACCTATAAACGAAGAAATAATAATAAGTATCATAATATTAATATATTATTTTAACATAAGTATCTATGGTTTAAACTTTAAAATTTAAATAATTACCTCTCTTCCTTTTCTTGCTTGGAGCTCCTTCTTCAAGAGTAAAAGACTCATGTATATCCATCCATGAATCATCACCTGGACCTGGTAAGCAAGGAGTCTCTTTTTCAGTAATCCACTCATCATCTGATTCAATGTCGGATAAACATATAGGATCATAGTTATCTCCCTTCTCCTCTCTAGTCTTTTGTCTCATCTCAAGTTGAAGATTATACTTAACATAGACAAGTGCATTCAATCTTTGCTGCTCCAACTTGTTTCTTCTCTTAGTATGAATTTGATAAAAAACACTCCAATTTCTTTCACAACCAGTAGCACTGCATGTGGGACTCAAAATTCTCATTGCTATTTTTTGTAACTCATTTCCATCTCTACCATAACTTTCCCACCAAAGAGCTATAAAAAATAGAAGTCAATAAATATCCTAATCTGATTTATATCTTGGCTTGATTACTCCTTATAAAATCATGTAATGTAAATCAATGTAATAAAACTTACCATGCTTCACATTCCTTGTTTCCACTGCCATCTTAACTCCAAAAAGTCCTCTAGCTCCCTTGAATTGCTCAAGTTGTCTATCAATTAAGACTCTAGTCTTTGAATCTTGAGCAGCCATCTTATGAATGACATCATAAACTCCATAAAGAACTTCATTATCCGGATTGAAGTTCTTTTGATAATGGTACCTAATAAAGAAAGAAATAAATAAGAAAAACAACTTCAATAATCCAAATCCAATTGATCTGTAAATCCTAAAATAAATAAGATAAACAACTTCAATAATCCAATTTACTTACTTAGGATTAAGATAATAAGCAGCCGCGTGAAGAGGCCTATGTAATTGAAAATTCCAACGTGTATCGATCAACTTCCACACCTTCATATATCTTGACTTTTCATTATTGAAACCTGCAACTATTTGCTCTTTTGCTCTATCCATTGCTTCATAAATATATGGCATGGCGGGTTTTGCATCACCATCTACAAGCCGTAAAACTGCCACAAGTGGAGTCACACACTTCAAGCAATATTGGATGGATCTCCAAAATCTAGAATCAGATAAGACAATATCTACCACTTTCTTGGCATCATTTCTACTAGCATAATTGCTATTAGCCCATTTCTCCGAAGCAAACATAGATCGAAGACCATTCTTTTGTTGCTTCATACATTGTAAGGTCAAATAGGCAGTTGCAAACCTTGTAACAGCTGGTCGTGCCAATTCCCCATCACAAAAGTCTCTATACAAACTTAGGACCCATGTGTGCCTATAAATGTAAGTTGTGACTCTTTTTGCATCTGAAATTGTTTTATAAAATACTGGAAGTTGTCCAATATCCTCCAAGTCAAATCAAGACAGTGTGCTGCACAAGGGGACCAAAATAACTTTGTCCTTTTCTCCTCTAACAACCTCCCAGCCGCCACAAGATTAGAAGCTCCATCTGTCACTACCTGGACTACATTATGCTCCCCAATTTCTTCCACCATGGAGTCTAGTAAATTAAACATCTGATTAGCATCTTAATTACATCACTGGTATCAACAGATTTTAGGAAAACAGTCCCACTTGGACTATTAACTAAAAAGTTGGTAAGTGACCTTCCCTTTCCATCAGTCCAACCATCACACATCAAAGTACATCCCCTTTTTCCCATTCATTCTTATACTTGTCCAAACTTTCTGTAACCTTGTCAACGGCCTTTTTCAAATAAGAAACTCTTACCTCATAATAAGAAGGAGGTTTTAAGCCTTTTCCATAATCAGCAATAGACTTTAACATCTTAACAAATAAAGGACTTCTTACCAAATTAAATGGGAGAGCATTACCATAGATGCAACTGCAAATATCTTGGATCACCACATCTCTATCTTTGAGAGTCTTATTCATTGTCGTTTGCTTCAAGGAGGATGAAGTTCCTTGCTTCCCTGTTACAGCCACTTCAGTTCCAGTTTGAGCTTCATTTTCTTGAGTCACATTTTTAGCTTGCCTTTTAACATCTACAATCTTCTCATACATATCTTTGACATCATCTGGGACCGATGGACAAGGAGAAACATTTTCACCTGATCCAGCAAGATGATGTTTCATCCTTGGCTCCTTGCAACTCCACCCCAACAAGCATGTGAACAATACTTGCACTTCACATAAAATATATTTTCAGGGTTTACAACCTCACAGTGATTCCATGTGCTGTCTCGAACTTTACTCTTCTTTGGAGGCATATTCAGAACAGATAGGAGAGACAGAGGAGCAAATAAAGAGGACGTGAAAGAAGGAAAAACAGGAGTAGCAAGGGACCAAGAGTGATTCGTGAAACAGAGGAACAAGAAAGCAAGGCTGAAACGTGAAACAGAGGGTTGAAACGTGAAAGTTGAACTTGAAACAGAGAACATAGCAAGCAACGTGATTTGAAAAAGAGAACAGAGGCAGCAAGCACCAAAACTGAATGGGCTGCGTTAAGGAATAAGGAGGTGAAACAACATTTTTAGGTTAATATTTAATGAAATTTAATGACCCACTTCCTAATTTCTAGGAGAATAAGTTGAAACGACTTTGAACAAATTTTAAAAAAAAAATCCTGAAAAAAAGCTGAAAAACGTTCAAAATCCAAACCGGGTCGTGGGATCCGACCCTGATCCAAGTTGTGTTGGAATCATGCGATTCAGTCCTAGAAACGATACCAGCGATACATATGCGATACCAGAGATACGCGGCGCGATACGAACACAAATAGATACAAGCATGGGATACGCATCGTTGAGTCGATTTTCGTATCAAATCGCGATACGTATCTTAGATACTTGCGATACTAACTACCATGCCCTCCATTGCTTGGCTCTGAGGCTACAAGAAGCGGCGGTTGGTGTAGTGCAGAGGCGGAACTACCGCCTGGCATGGTAGGGCATATGCCTGGGCTCCAATAATTTTTTTTTTTTCTTTGGACCAGGTAGGCTTTTGGGCCAAAAAAAAAAGAGAGATTTGGCAAAATTTGAAAGGTAGGGAAAAATACAGGGACTTAATCATAAAATTTGCCTAGGCTTACTAAAATTTCTGGTTCCGCCACTGATGATCAAAGCAGCATAATAATAAGGAGTAATGATATATACACACCTCAATTTTTAAACACTCCATTTCCAGCTCTTTTTATTTCTATTTCTCTCATCTTATCATCTATCACATCTCATATTTTCTCTCTCTTACTTTTTCTTTTCTTCCTATCTCTCTCACCATTCCACCTCTCCACCTCAAAAGATAGGTGTGGATGAAACATTGCTCAATAATAAGTGTTCATCCCCAATCCTCTCTCACTATCTCAAGGCACACGCCATCCAACACAGCAACAACAACAAGCAACAGTAAGCTAGCATCCATAAATATTTTCATTCCATCTACGTTTAATTTCTTCTTAATCTTGAGTACTCTGATATTCACAAGTCTGGTGGCTGTATGGTTCGTTTTTGTGTTGGTATGTATCCGGCGTAAGTGAAAAACCTATGTTGTTGTTCATTTACGGGTTCTGTTATGTTGAGTCCAGGCCTTCAATTTGTTCATGTTTAGTGTCATTTGGACTTGGGTGACAAAGTGTGATTTTGGGATGGTGGTCATTCCTTGTGTCGTCCCGTGTTTAGCCCACGGGCATAGGCTTTGAACTGTTTTCCTGGTTGTCCTCTGTTTTCCAGGAGAAATGCTCCTATTGTAGTTTTTCTGTTACATTATTTGGTTACCAAAAAAAAAACTTTAACTCCAACTCATATCCTCCTTTTTTTCTTCAGATGCCAAAGCGGACCAAAGAAATATATGACAAGAAATAAGTACGTCAGACAAATCCCATAATAGGAGTGGGATTCTTAGTTCTGCACTAAAACTGCATTTCTTTTTCAACTTTGCTTTTCCTAAAGAATAATTAGGATGAAAACGTTGTTCCGTAAACCTTAAAAACCCTGGACGCCCAATGTCAAGTCCACAAGACATTATAACTAAATGGGATACTGATTTATTGAAAAAAAAATATTGATTTCATTTATACTTTGCTAATGGTCCAAATTTTGTTTCTACGACTAGCTAGTCTTTATATTTATAGCCATTAATTTTCAAATTTCCTTTTAGCTTAGTCCGGATTTTGTGTTGGCGCGATAGATTGGATTCGAGGGTTTGAACGTCATAATGGTAGTAGTCGTAGGATGCCGCACTGGAACCACCATATATCGTCTCATAGTGGTCGTGTGGAGGGGGACAACGGGTGGCGGAAGAAGTACTTGATTGTCTGAGGAGAGGAAGGAGTTAGAGATGACAAGGAGGGAGAGGGAAGTGTAGTGGGAGAGTTGGAAACACTGTTTTGGGACGGAAAAATCCGTCGCGCGACAGCTGAAATTTCCGTCCCTAAATAATTTTGGGACAAAATGTGCGTTTGAAATATTTTGTCGCGATTTTGTGCGTCCCAAATATTTTGGGACAAAATTTATTATTTCGTCGCGCGTTTGGGATAGAAATAGGGACAAAATTTATTAATTATGTTCATTTAATTAATAAATGCACGATGGAATTTGTGACGGAAAAAACTAACTTTTCGGGACGGATTAATAATTATATTCATTTAATTAATAATTATTTATATTTTTATAAAAGAAAGTTGGAAGTTCATTTAAACTTTTCAGTCATGCTTTTATATATGTGTGTGAGAGAATTAGTATGTTTTTTCCATCACAAAACATACTCAAATGAGCAGATTAATTTTTATACATCGACGGTGTAAAAAGTTTTACACCATCATTCAATCACAACCTTCCATTTTTTATTTTAGGTATTATTAAATTCAAAATTAATTGTGAAATAACAAAATGAAGGGATGTGATTGAATGATGGTGTAAAACTTATTTACACCGTCGGTGCATAGAAATTAATCTCCTCAAATGAGAGCCTTTTGTACATGAACAACACTTATTACTAGTTTGATTATAAGCACTCAGTAGGTTAAACATGTAATACAACTGGACTGAAATTGAATCAAATAAAACAGCAAAACGAAAAAAAAAATACAGATCATTCAAATCAATTAAAAATACGCAAATTATTCAAATCAATCTACATAAAAATACATAAAATAAATTAATGAATGAAAAAAGAAAAGAAAAGAAAATCCCCACCCCTAAACAAACCCCTTTTCCTTGTCTTGTAGCAGATGCAAGGTGAAAACTACAAATTGAAAAAAGAGAGAGAAGAATATGAACGAGACTTACCGAGTGGAAGAGGAAAAATGGGAAAAATTGAATGGTCAATGATGGTTATGGATGAGGAAGAAAGTGAGGGATTGGGTTTGGGATTGGGTAACATGATAGCAGCAAAATGCCACAGTGAATGTTGTTGTTGGCGAATGATGTGGCTTTCTTAATCGGTTAATAGCATCTCTAATGCAAAATTTCTAGTTGAGTTGTTTAAATACTATTCTGGTATGTTCAAATTGCCACATAAAATTTAAGCAACACATGCAGAATTCGTTCTGGCTACGGTTGTTTAAAGTGATGAATTAAATAGGAAATATAATTTTTTAATCAAAAAGCAAATAGAAAGAGAATAGGCAACCGTTACTTATTTAAACAACGTTGCTAAAATGTAAGCAACCAGAACTGTCATTTCATGTTGTTCCAATTGTGCTCGAAAATAAGTAATGTTGCTTAAGTGCTCTAACTGGATTAAGCAACCTCCATTAGAGATACTCTTAGTCCTTACTCTTATGTCTTCTCTCTCTTGACGTCTTCGTAGCGCATCGGGTGCAAAAGACCGAAAAGCACCCCACATCTAGGCATTATTTTCATAATTTAATAAAATACGAAATATCGATTAAAAAAAAGCAAAAAAAATTAACATAATTGCTCAAAAATTGAATTTTTTTAGCTTCAAAAATAATATTCAACCACTAACTAGAAAACCAGTCTAGAACGTGCATAACCTCTCCCAAAGGGCTACAAGTAGGAGTGGCAAAATGGGTTTGGCCCGCTGGGCCAGCCCGTTTGCCCCACCTTTTTTGACGGGTTGGGTTGGGATTTTGAACCCAAATTTAAAAGTGGGTCAACCCAACCCAACCCGTATTTTGGTGGGTTAATGACGGGTTGGGTTGGGCTAGCCCGCCAACCCATTTTTCACTTTTTTTTGAAATTTTTTAAAATTTCTTTCTATTTTTATTCTTTCAGTAGATTATTTTAAGGTGCACATATAATACGACAGACCTAAACTAAAAAAAAAATATTTTGAAAACTCCCTTCAATGAATTCACCTATATAAGTTGCTGCTCTTATTCGTAGGTTATTTTTTGTCTAAAACTTTCATGACTACTCGACATTATATTTTATAATTGTTGATTGACTATTATTGACTAAAGTAAACTCTTGTTACTAGTGAGGTTACAGTTTTACAACTTTTAATAACCACACATGATAAATATTTTTTTGTTATTGCTATTGGTGAGACTTTCTAGTTGAACTCATAACATTTAAAGATAAAGAACAAGTATAATTCTACTTTTTTCATGTGTCAACATATAAAAAGTAAAAGATTACTTAAAATTTCTCATTGTATTTCTTTTTTTATTTCACTACATTTTCTAAGTGGGCTAGCCCGCCAACCCGTTTTCCCGTCAAAATATGGGTTGGTTTGAGACTTTGAACCCAAATACCAAAAGTGGGCTAGCCTAACCCAACCCGCATTTCGACGGGTTAGTGGCGGGTTGGGCCCAACCCGACCCGCCAACCCATATTGCCGCCCCTAGCTACAAGTACAACTCTATCACAAATCTGATTTAGCAAAAAAAAAATCAACCACATAATTTGTCTGGCGGTAAATATGACAAAAACCAACACAATCCACCTCAAGCAGAAGCAAATAAATCAAATTCAAATCATTTAACAACTTCCAAGTCTTACTTGAGTTATTTCACTTGTTATACACTCACTCATCCCACTTTCAATCATAATATTCTTCATGTTATGTTCCTTACAAAACAACAACGCAGTGAGAATTGCTTTTACCTCCGCCTCCCATTGCAACCCTGTGGCTTTTGAGAACATACCAATAATCTTAGAACAACTATCACTCAAAACCCTCAATACCACTCGCCCCAGGTGCACCGCTCGCAGACTCAACAACAGAATACGGACAGCTTCGTCGCCAACCTTGAGTCCAACATAAAATGCGCATGATATGAACATCCCAAATTGCATCGCATAAAAAACAAACTGCGTTGGTGTTTCTTTCTTCACAAAGTTGTTTCAAACAAACAATGCGTACCAAAGTACTCAAAATTGGCCCATCTAACCACTGTCAGCTCTTTTCCAAAATTATTACTCATCTAATGTACGTCACGTCACGATATCTTCCCTTCCCCCTCCCCCCTCCACCGCAAAGGAGTCGGTAGCATAGCAGAGGAGGGAGTATTAAAAGCTGTGATAAGGGATGGAAGTGGAGGAGCCAATGTCAGAGTGAAATGGGGTGGTGCGTTTCCGAGTGAGAGTGAGAACTAAACGAAGTTCTGCATGCTTTCTCTTTCGTACTTAGCTCCTTTTAAAAACCCTTTTCAATCTCAATATTTCATCCTTTAGTGTTTTTTAAATACATAAGAAGATTTGAATTTCCAAACATATTAATCATTAGACACACCCATTCTCCCGGTAACTTGGATTTCCAATAATCACACCATTTCACAACTAAGTCCTGTGTTAGTTGTCTTTGAAGGGACACTCTTTTTCTTCGAACAAAATTGATTGAGAAAAACGAAATTCATGTTACTAGAAATCAAGATAGTTGTTTATCAATTTAATTTATAGATAATGTTGCCTACTCGGTTCAGAAAATCTCTCTTAAACTAACATGAAAAAACCCAAAACTATAAATCAATAATTTAACTCAAAATGTACCACTAATTAAAGGTACTATAAGAACCCGTAAATAGAAAACTACACATATAAAACACTAAATAACTCAAATCTGACTTTATGGTGAGCTTCAACCAACAAATACAATAGAGAAGAATAGGGTATGGTGTGACTTAGCTTTATTGCTATATTAACAGAAAGTTTTCAATCCTTGGTTGTGATTCCCATATGAATTTAACCATAGCATCGAATTGGATCATTGCATCCCTTAGAAGAAGATTGCTTGGAACCAAATCGACCCCCTTTCTCAAGGTACTGTTGATGGTATTCTTCTGCCCTGTAGAACTTCTTGGCAGGAAGAATCTCTGTGACAATCTTCCTGTTCAACTTCTTCTGTTGTTGCTCCAGAGATTCTTGGGCTTCTTTCTCTTGCTCAGGTGTGTAATAGTATATTCCAGACCTGTATTGAGTTCCCACATCACTCCCCTGTAAAAAAGAAAGCTCAAACAGTTACTTAGTGCCCAAGCCACAGATGCCAGAGCCATTGCAGATTTGCAGCAGCTTAGAAACACCCCACATGGGGACAGAACCAGGAAAAAAATAGGATAGGGGGAGAGGGTGAAACTTGAAAGTTTAAACACATTCAGCAAAATTAACAATTACTAATTAAGTAATGCAATATAAGAATTTTAAGGGGGGAGAATACAACATTTGATACTAATATGTTAAGATTTGTTTTTTCTCTTGGGAGCGCAGTCGCCCCATTTTCATACAAGTAGTTTCGTCCCTGATCACAACGTGCATGGTGAAAGGATTAACAGCCTAAAAATTAGAAATCAAAGAAACATACATCAAGATATTTATTCCACAGCACCTTTATTTGACTCTACTCATCAAAGAACATATTGAAATAGAACTAACAAATAAAAAGACATCACTGGATGTTCAACAATCAACATAAATGCAATCTGAAGTTGGTAACTGAGAATCAATATCACCTTAGACAAATTATCCATGAAATAAAAAACATTACAAAATGAATAACTATTCATTGGATAGTTAGTTCTAAACAAACCTGAAACCCCAAAAAACCAAAACCATATACAATGATAACCCACAAGTCTAGACATGTAATTCAGATGAGAAAAAGTCTGAACATCACCAAGACCAATTTAATTAAACATGATAAGGTTTCTGGCACAAATAACAAACTTTTTATGTACCTGCCGGTTCAGTGCGGTAGGATCGTGTCTAGCCCAGAACACATCAAGCAGAGACCCATAGCTACAGTCTTTAGGATCATACTGGACCCTGACAACCTCTGAGTGGTTTGTAGTCCCAGAGCAGACATCCTCATATCTTGGATTATGCAAGAGGCCCTGGCTATAACCAACCTCTGTCTTGGTCACCCCAGATACCCTCTGGAAGGCCAGCTCAACACCCCAGAAGCAACCAGCACCAAACTGGGCAAACTGTTGACCGGCTGCCGGTATGTCGTTGTCTGGTCCCTGAGCAATGGATGAATCCATATTCTCTCCTGCCCTTGGGCTACTGAGACCAAGTCTGCTCAGCAGGTTCATGGAGTGCTTGTTAACAGCAATAAGTGAATTGTTTGGAAAGAGCAGCAGCAACACTAGACAGAAAATCTAGAAAGTGATGGATAGAACATACTGTTAGAAAGACCGGAGAGAGAAGAAAGGAACACCAGGAGGGAACTGGACGGGTGCGTTTGGGTAAACAACTTAACTAAAAGATTATGGCAACAAGCGCTAATTCAAAAGGTAATATGAGAAGTTTATTGAAATAAACTGAAAATAGGTTCTGAAAAAAAGCTCAGCACCGCTTATAAGTACGCCATAAGCTATTTACTAAAGTTCTACCAAACACTTCCATAAACGCTTATTATATAAGATAAGCTCAAATAAGCTCTTTGAAACTAAGCTAGTGCGCTTTTCTAGATAAATAAGTAGTTTTTGAAGAAAAAAAGCCTTGTCCAAATGGGGAAAGGAAAAACAGGCAGATGCATTAAATTAAGATTGCCAATAAAAAGCGAGAAAAAAACTGTAAAGCTGTTTGATCTATGGTTAGAGAAAAGTGTATTATTTTGACAATGAAACCAATTTGAAGTCTTAAAAGTTAAAACAATTAAGTATCAGAGATAAAAGAAAGTTGGAAGTGTATAAGTGATATCCAGTAACAAAAATGTATAGAGTCTGTAACTGCATACAGCCAGTGCTAAGAGTTACATACAACTGTTACAAAATATTGTTTCATTAATCTAAAGCTTGATGATGCCAAACATATTTTAATCTTTTGTACATGAACACAACAAAGGTCACTTATGACTTTGATTATAAGGACTCAATAGGTTAAATATACAAGCTGATACAAACTGGAGTGAAATTGAATCAAATAAAACAGAAAAATGAAAAAAAGAATACAGATTATTCAAATCAATAAAAACACACAAATTATTGAAATCAATCTCCACAAAAATACAGAAAATCCCAAGCCTAAACAATCCCATAGCACAAATATGAAAGAGACTTACCGAGTGGAAGAGGAAAAATGGGAAAGATTGAATGGTGGATGAGGAAGAATAAGATGAAGACGAGAGCGAGGGATTGGGATTGGGATTGGGATTGGGCAAAATGGCACAAGGGATGAATGTGGTTGGCGAATGAATGATAATCCTTACTCTTCTCTCTCTCTCGAGACGTCCTTCATGTAAAAGACTCAAAAGCCCCCACAGCTAGGCATTGTTTTCATCCATCATAAAATATGAAATCTTGATTTTTAAAAATGAAAAAAAAATTAACACAGTCGCTCAAGAATTTAATTAAAATAAAAATAAATTTCACATATGTCAAAAATCAATTAAATGTAGTTTTACGATGGAGAAAAAGAATCAATTAAATATATGTGTAACTAAATTTTACACTCGAAAATGAAAATCCATCAATCGTTTCCCCATAATATTAATTATTACATATTTTAAATTTATACGTTGCATTTTTATTTTTAAAGGAGATAGACTGCAACTCTTAAATGAATAGCCAAACTACGACTGAAGTAATTAATTCAATGCAAATATCTCTAAATTGAATTGGATAAGATTCATTTTAAAAAAAATAAATTGGATAAGATTGAGTAGACTAAAGAGGTTGGAAACTGCTAATATTTTTTCTTCCAAAACCTATCTAATCTAATCCGTCAACATTCAAACACGAGGTTACCAAAACGTCAATTTAAAATGCTATGAATTCAACTCTTGAAACTTAATCACTAGGAAATCAAAACATGTCATGTGTTTCATATGTTACAAAATATTTTTAGTTAGTTACACAACGTCGTAACAATCGTTTTCCAATTACTAATTTTTATTTTTGGTTTAAATGGGCCAATTGGGCATGGGAGGATGATGCTAAGATTTGATGGCCCATGTTGCGCAATCCATAAGCCAACATCAGCTACCTCGTCCCCACGACTGGAAAAAAAATATAAGATCTTCAAGAAGAACAAAATTACACAGTAAAAATCATTTATTATATATTTTTTAATAAGACATTCTAATTAACTTTTATGTTAAAAGTAGAAATAACTTTTCCCACTTAATTAGCATGAGTGATAGTATAAAGTTATTGGTTAGTTCAAAATAAGTGTGATAAAAATGACGATTACTCTTAGGTAGGGGTGCACATGGGTTGGGTTGGATGGATTTTGGTCAAAATAAAATCCGAACCGATCAAAATTGTCTGGGTTGGGTTGGATTTCACGAATTTCTTCTTCAGACCCGATCCGAATCAACCCGACGAAGTTCGGATTGGGTTGGATGGATTGATTGGGTCACTATATTAAAATAATAATATATATGAAATATTAAAAAATCTGCAAAAATTATTATAAATTCATAAAAGTAATAAAAAATACTAAATATGTTATAATACTAAATAACATGAAAAAGACATAAAAAGTCATATCAAATAGCATAAAATAATACCACATAAATAACATATAATCAAATATCATGAAAACATAAAACTTAATTACCAAATGACATGAAACAATCTAACATAAATAGTACCTAAAAAGTGAAAAACAACACTAAATGTCATGGCATGACACTTAGAACTTAGATGTCTCCAACATGCCAAATAACTATGTATAAACATATAACAAATAACTACTAACAAATACTCTAAGTTCAAATATGACACTAGCACTCCAAATACTTATGTCTCAAAGTTTCAAAAGTCATTACTCCGACACTAGCACTCCAAGTATGAGTAAAATTATAAAAAAATTATTATTATATGTATGGATTATGGGTTGGGTTGGATGGATTTGATTTGAATCCGAAATCCGATCCGAACTTGGTTGGGTTTTAGTAAAATCCATCCGATTAACCTGATTGCCAGATCCAACCCGCATTTTTTCTATTGAATCGGATTGAGTTGGACGAGTTCATTGGATCTACCCGGCCCATGTTAACCCCTACTCTTAGGGTTCTTTTGGTATGTCGTATTAGACATAATAATATAAGTTTATACAATACATTATAGACTTATTCATTATTTGGTGCTCACATTGTATTGTATAAGTTTATACATCAATCCACTCTTATACATCAAAATGATGAATTATTTAATTCACCCTATAGATGATGGATAAAGCATGATAAGAGTACGATGTATAAACTACTTGAATATATTTAATCAAACGCCACTACCACCACCCTCTACCACAACCTCCGCCACCACTGCCACCACTATCGCCACCTCCACCACCACCATGCTCCACCACTGCCACCATTGTTGATATCGTCATCGCTATTGCCACCACTGCCGCCACCACCACCCTCCACCATCACCACAACCGCCACCACCATCCTCCACCACCACCTCTGCGACCTCCACCACTACCGCCATTGTCGCCGCTGCCACCACCACCACCGTCGCCACCACCACCACTGTCGCCGCGACCACCACTATCGCTGCCACCTACGACATGGTGATACCGTCATTGTCAACATTGTCATGACCACGACCACCGCCGCCACCACCACCCTCTTCCACCATTGTCGCCACCACCTTCCACCACCACCGCCGCCACTACCACCACCACCACACTCTACCACTATCACCATCGTTGATATTGTCATCGTTATCGCCACTACCACCGCCGCCACCACCACCCTCTTCCAGCACTGTTGCCACCACCCTCCACCATTGCCGCCACTACTATCCACCACCACCGCTACCATCATCACCTTCCAACACCACCACTATCACCACCACCACCACTCTCTCCACCAAATTATACAGTGTATGATCAAACGATGTATAGTATTATAATTTTATCAGGTCTTATATATCCTACCAGCCCTTATACTATCAGGTCTTATACTATACAACATACCAAACGAGCCCTTAAAGATAGTATCGCATTAACAACTAAGGCTTGGTGTCTTGTTCGACGGGTAAAGCAATACCCGGTGAAACGCTGTAAAAACTAATGATTTATTTTGTAATTGAGAAATGTGAAGAATAGGTGACAGAAGACGGAGAATGTTGAGATAGAGAGACAGAGCTGTAACTAGTGAAGACACAGTTTGTCTTTGTTGAGAATTCAAGTGCGGAGTTGGAGTCCCACATTGGTTAAGTGTGGGTGAGGAGAAGACTTTATAAGAGATGTGACCCATAAACCTAATGCCTTAAGGTTTTGGGTTAAGATGTGGCGTCGAGATCTCTTGGTGTCTTGCTCTCCGGCCCATGGTCTCCCCTGTCTCCCCCAATAAGTGGTATCAGAGCCGATGGTTCGTGGGACCATGGTAACGGCTGGACAACTTCTGCAGAGGGGCCAATGATTAGTAACCATGGTAATAACGACCGGATAACTTTTGCGGAGGGGCCGATGGTTAGTAACCATAGTGACGGTTGATATCTTCCGCTGCAAAGGGAGGTCAACAAGGATTGCAGAAGTCGTTGTGAGAGGAGAAACCGACGGATTTGAAAGACACGGAACAAGGTGGAGATCTGTCTACTTTCAAGAGGCAATGGCCACGCCAGGGAAGGAGAAGTAGATGGATGCCAAGGTGGAGGAGTGAAGCAACAGGGTGTTGAGCAAGGTGGAGTTCAATCTCAGAAATCAGAATCATGAAATTAAAGTAACAGATCTTCATAAGGGAGTTCGGAATTCGCCAAGGTGGAGAGATTGTTGAGATTTGGCTCATTATATTTTGGGCTAAAATCTCTAGTTTATTAGGATTTGATTTAATGTGGATTGTAAAAGGTTTTAAGAGATTGTTATAGGATTTATTATGATTTTATTGTAAAATAGAGATCAATAGAATCCACCATAAATAGGATAACAATGTAACCCTAAAAGTTGTACTTGGTACCACATGCTTCCCCCCACAAGTAAAACAAATGAGCTATAGCTGCTCTATAGCCGCATAGGTAGACAATTAGGCCGAACTGCGTGATCAAAGATGTTGTGTGCTTTATCTGTGAGATTTCTCCCTCTACTACTCTGTGCAATCGAGGTGCTTGAATCCCCTACATTCTTCATACTTTAGACTTGATGTCTTTTGGACTAGTTGACTTTCCATGAATGACTTGACCCACTATTCAAGTTGCTCTATAGGGCTATTCCAGGCGGAGGGTCCATGGAGATGTTTGGGGAGACTTGAGACGCCCTATACTTGGCAACCGACTCTCCTATCCGACTAGCCTTCGACACGACCTCTTCATGCATCATGCGGTTCGTTTCTTTCATATTTTAGTATTCCCACACTTTTATATATGTTAGTGTCCTTTTCACAGTTCGTGTATTTTAAATTCTTAAGCTACCTCATTCCATTTTTTGCGGATTCTATTTATATAAGCTATTTTGCACCAAGATCCAAATTTATACGCTTAGAATTAGACTCCTCTGTAAAATGGGGAGGGACAAATCATAGTCTCATATTAACGAAATAGTTAGGCTTAGAAATCTAGAATAGAAGCTCTGAATCTGGTCTTGATTTGCAAAATGGACATATATATATTTTTTTGAAAATAGAAGAAATTTATTGAAAATCATAAGAAGCATGAGAACATCCCCTCATGCATAGGTAAATTAAAGAAAAGGCACCTGATCGTTAGACCAAGCTGCCCGGTGCACAGGGGCGGCTGAGAGGGAAGAAGTGCTGGGGTGCCGGTGAGCTGGGTGATCCCGGGAGGGGCTCCTGCAAGGACTCCAATGCCAAAGTGAGTGGGGGAATCGAGCAAGTGAGTAGTGAAGTGAAGAGAATAACGTACCTTAGAATGGATATGCCGCCTCCTTTATATACACGTTGGGGTATTAGGGTTGGACACTACCAGAAAATCGCTGTTTAGCGACGAATTTAGCGACCGAAATATTTCAGTCACAAATAGCGACCGAGTTTGCGACGGAATCCATGATATTTTGGTCAAAATTCAAGTTTGACTTATTAGCGACTGAATTAGCGACGGAATATTTAGCGACCGACATTTCTGTCGCTAAATTTGTAGAATAAAAATAATAAAGCGATGTTGCGACTGAACTAGCCACAGATTGTGTTAGCGACCGAACTATCCGTCGCTATTAGCGACCGATTTAGCGACAGTTGTATTAGCGACCGACTTTACCGTCGCTAAAAAGTATAGCAAAAATAATAAATAAAGTAACGACGATATTAGCAACTGATTATTTAGCGACTGATATATCCGTCAATATTAGCGACCGGATTTTCCGTCGCTAAAAAGTATAATAAATATAATTCACAAAGTATCCTTTTGAAAAAATGTTATACCTTGGATTCGAACCCAGGATCCACAGCAATCATAGTTACTGACTTGCCATTTGAGCTATTTAACTTCCTTAGTTTTGTTTGCGTTTAATATATATATTAATTAATAAAACGTAACCCTAATGTTATCAAAACTATGTGTCAATCTTCCAAATCATACCCTCTGCTTCTCTACTCTCTCTCGCTCACTCTCTTCTCGACGGCGCGCACCTCCATCGTTAGGGTTCCTCTTCATCGCTCATACCTCCATCGTTAGGGTTCCTCTCCACCGTGCTTCCATCATCAAACCACACCTTCCTTCTGCTCTGCTTCGTTTTCACCTCACCGTGCTTCAATCAATCAAACCACACCTTCCTTCTGCTGCTTCGTCTTCACCATCGCTTCCATCACTCAAGCTCGTGTGGGTTCTGCTTCTTCTTCACCGAGCCCGTCCGCTCCAGCGCGACTGCATCCCACGGCGCGCCGCACCTTCCGCTGCCATTATCAAGGTTTGGTTTGTAACCGATATTTTTCCTGCAATTTTCCATCTTCTGTGCTATGTTTTTTCTTTTAATTGCTACGGCAAGGGGGCTGATGTGTTTGTGGCAGGAGAATTCATTACAGAAGCACTTTGGAAGTCCCATTTGCTTTTGGAAACCAGTTGTGTGTACTGGTATATGATGTCTATTACCTCTTGGCTTTAATATTTTCAATTTAATCCATGGCTCTTGGGTTATTAAGATAGAATTGTGCGTATAAGGAGCTTGATGGCGGTAGGAGGTTTCTCTGTTTGTTTGAGTTTTGGTTGGTGGTGCTAGGTGCTGCAATGGATTATTTTAATGGTGTGCTTCTAGTTTGGGGTTTTGGTGCAGATGGTGTTGATATGCAGCGTGCTGGCAGGGGTGTTTTTAGTTGTATTAGGGGATGGATTGTTGGGCTAGGAATTTGATAGTGTGGGAGGCATTGATGCTGGTTTGTTGATTCTGTGCTTGCGGTTCATGAATAACATGGAGTCTGGTGGTTCTTGTGTGACATTCAAGGTTGTATTTTGATCATGCTCATTATAATATTTTGAAGGGTGTTACTTTTGGTTCAATTCAATTGTGGGCAGATTGGATAGCACATTATCATGTACATGTGTAGCTTGCCTCAGGCGTGGGAAATAGCTTGTAATGGGGGTTGTTATATGATAGCTTTTCTTGGCAGTAGTAGCTTACTAGTGGTCTTTTTGGTGTACTTTGTTTGATTCTTGAGATTGAGTACTCTTGAAGTACTGCTTCAATTAGTTTCTCATAAACATTATGATGTGTATAATTATATAACAATAAATTCTCACTGTTTCCTTTTTCTCAACTATTGACAAAGGTTTGCTACTTTCTTAAATTGATGTAGTCAAGTGTGAAAGTTTTTCTGAAAATGGGGAAGTTTTTCCGGCAGCTAATATTGGTTTCTTAACTTTACAATTTTGGATGGATGTCTAGGTGCTGGATATTCATTAATTCACTGCTGAAATTGACTCCAAGTAACTTCCCAAAGGTGAATGGAGGAAAGAAATAGAATCTGTTGTCGGCAAGTAATATAAGAAGGAAAGATAGAGAGAGGGCAAGTGATATAAAGGTACAATAGTTATGTTTATTTTTACATATATATGACAATTGACAAGTATAATTCATATATTAATCGATCATATTTAGTATTAAACTACAAACTACAAACATTTACATGGAACATCCATGTTAGACTGTTTGGTAGCTTGTTCTTGTTTATGTGCAAGATGGCTTCTAAGGAAGTCCAGGACTGATAGCTGCTATAGAAAAATAGAAATTGAAGTTAATTCATAATAGCAGCATAAAACTAACAATAAAGAGCTAGAGAGGAAATGAAAGCATTTTTTCTCTTCAAGTATTTGTCTTGAATTTTCTTTAGCCAAGTGTAAGAGTGAATGTATGATGTACAACATATATGAATGAACTTGCTTCTCCTGATTCTATGATAATACTATATGCAAATGGATTTTCTAGAGTTTTTCTTTCTTTTTCTTGCTTTGGGTATAGTGTGCCATCGCCCCAGTTCTCTTCCTGTTCTGATTGTAGTGTGCCATTGACCTAGTTTTCTTTCTTTTTCTTTCTTTTTCACTAATCTGGTTTTTGGGGCTTATAAAAAAAACTAATCTGGTTTTTGGGAAGGTGATAATGTGTTATATCATCTTTGCTTATCAAATAAAACTTGCAGTTAGTTGGGGACTTGGATTGAACATTCATGTTATTTCATTTTCTTGCTTTTTTGTAAGTTTGTAATATCTCAGATTCTCATTGGTTCTAATACATAAAGTAAATATTTTAATAAGCACTAACTTAGTGAGTTTGGTTAAAAGGAAAAATAGGGAACCATGCATATAGTCTTCAATGATGGGATAAGTTCTCTTTCCTCTAAACTATGCTTGTGTTTATAGGTTTTTTGGTGGATGAGAGTATGAATGAGTTGCAAACCCAAATCAATGAATGGAAGAAAGGATGCAACAACCACCAATGCCAACCCCAAATCAAGAGGAGTTAGAAACTGATGAGTCAGAGAATGAGGAGGATCTTGGTGCTTTTCCATGAAAACTTTGTCAAGCTTTGTTTCTATATTTAATGTAATAGACTATGTTTAATGTAATAGTAATCTACTAGACTAGTTTAAGTAGTTCATGGTATACTTTTTGTGATGATTCAGTGATGAATTTAGGTGGATATGTTAAGATTGTGTGTTTTGTGATGATTCAATGATTATGGTTATATTCATATTTTTAACACTAAAAAAATCTGTCACAAAACTGATTATTTTTGTTAATTTTATATTTATTACCGTCACTGAACTCATCGCTAACTTTTTTAAATCTGTCGCTAATTTCGTCGCTATATTATAGCTGAAACCGTGGCTAATTCCGTCGCTATATTCCGTCGCTAATGCAGTCGCTAAATTCTGTCGCTAATTCAGTCGCTAAATTCCATCGCTACATCGGTTGCTACAAGTCCGTCGCTATATCGGTCGCAACATTTAGCGACGAGTGAAATACCAACCAGCAAAAATCAGTCGCAAAATCGGTCGCTAACGGTTTTAGCGACCGATTTAGCCCATTTAGCGACCGATTTGGTCCGTCGCTAAATGACTGTTTTCTGGTAGTGGGAGCCATGCAACGTCATGCATGGTCCGTACCGGTGGGCTAGGGGCCGTTGGATCCTCCTGCTCCTCCTGCTGTTAGCAGTGATCCAACGGCCTAGAATTCCTAGGGACCCACCTCCCAACCACCCTAGTTCCGTAGGGTGGTGGGCCTAGGTTAACCTCTAGGTGGTGGGGTCCAGGTACTTGGATCAGGGGAGGAGGTCGTCCCGCTTGTGGTACTGGAGCCGGACGTCCCACCCCGGTCGTCCCCTTGGGGGCTTCCACCGGGGTAACCCTGGTCGGGTGCTAACCATACTGGGGGGTAGAGGTCGGTGCGTCTCCGTCCGTCCGGGGCTTCCCAGAACAGTAGTCCCCCAGCTCTGGTCCACTACCTTAGTGGGCCTGGAGCTTTGGGTAAGACCCTCCTAGGTGAGGTTCGCTTGAGCGGCTTCCCGTTGTTTCGGTCGGTCCCTGTCAGCCCCTACCAGAACAGTAGTCCCCCAGCGGATACAAAGGGACTTTGGGTGGTCATATTAACGAAATAGTTAGGCTTAGAAATCTAGAATAGAAGCTCTGAATCTGGTCTTGATTTGCAAAATGGACATATATATTTTTTTTGAAAATAGAAGAAATTTATTGAAAATCATAAGAAGCATGAGAATATCCCCTCATGCATAGGTAAATTAAAGAAAAGGCACCCTCAAGCAATTTGAAGGCCATTGCACAGTGGCAAATACAATAGCCAAAATAAGTTCCCAAAAAATGGTCATATATATAATTAATAAGCAAGAATCATTGAAGCTGATAGCAGTCATCTATCTAAATTTTCTCCCTCAGCTTTCTCAGTTTAATAAGCAAGAATCATTGACAGTAAAATAAAAAATGGCAATTCAAGTAGTTCATAAACATTGACTATAACAATTACACACGATCAAATAATGGTTTTTTCTCAAATGCAATTTTTAACATGTAACATTATAGCATGCTCTTCCAATAAATTTCAAATTATATAATACACCAAACTCAAAGGACTACTTTAAAACTTAACCATCAATATAATGTATATTTGGGAATAGGGGGACGAGTTCATGGACATTCCAAGGGACGAATAAAGACGAATTTTAATCCCACACCATTGCAACTATCTGCAAAGAATTTAATTTACTCTTTATTATATTACAACGTAAATGAACCGAAAACCCACGGCATTGAATAAATATAAGCGATGACGCGACCCTAGCTTGATTTTACATGAAATTTTACGTGGATTGTAAGACTAGAATATTTTTTCTGAAAGAGACCAGAATAGTTATAAATCAGCAAAGTAATTTCAGTTTTAGAGATTTAAGCAACGTATTCTAGAAAAGGATTAGCATGACATGTTCAGAATATATAATTTTACTACCCCATGAATCAGTCAAAATCTATATATATTAATGAATATCAATCATCAATAATACACCTGAGTTAAGAAAATCAATAAAATAAAGTTGGACCCTTCAAAAAAAAGTTGGAAAATTCAACGGCTTGCTCAATTACTCAGGCAGTCGCCCTCAAATTTGAACTTTATTATCTCATCAATATCGTCCCTTCTTATTATTATAGCTTATCAAGTTTCTTCATATTTATTGAAGCAGTTAAAATATGCCGCCATCTATATATTACTGTGATGAATCATATTAGGTTCACATCAATAACAAAAAAAAAATTGGATTGATTCAACAAGCTAGAAACCTACCATTGTACGAGGTGCACACTTAATTACAAGATATATTTTTCTTGTCAAACAATCAATTATCCCAAAAATTTAAGCTCTTGGTTAAGGGTTAAATGAATGATTTTATATTATATTCTAACACGTCCACTCACGCAAGAGTCTTTAATTGAACTTGAAGCGTGAATAAATACACAGGTTTACATATCATGTGCATAAATTCCACAATATTTTAATTAAAAAGTGATGAGAGCAATGATCGAACTCTAAACCGCTAAGTCATCATAGAGGCTTTGATACCATGTAAGATCATTAATTATCTCAAAAGCTTAAGTTGTTGAATAATGGTCAAATGAATAGCTTTTATATTATATTCGAACATTTCTAACTACGAAAAGAAGTTAGGCCTTTTCCCAATGCCTTTACTCGACTCAAGGCAAAGACCAATACCGGAAAAGAGGTGTAAACACCAAAAGTTTATTATCATTCACTCATGCTCTTGAACTCAGAGTTGCGTTAACTACCTCAATCCCCTTGCCTTAGTCCTTTAGTGGAGTTGAATTTAAGAAAAGAGGTACCATTAATGTGTACTCTTTTTCCTTCTCCGGGTTTTTCCCAAGGAGGTTTTCCTGAAAAGGTTTTAACGAGGCATATTCTAGTAAGCTGTGCTTCCTTGGGGAGGGGGTTCTCTTAAGGTTCTGGTTGTAGTTCCTTCGATTGTTTTTTCTTCTTTTTTCTCTCATCCTCTTTGTATTGGGTTGAAGTACCCCTTGTACTTCATTCAATATATTCTTTTGGCTTATCAAAAAAAAAAACTATACAACAAAGAGAATAACTGACAGTTCTTGCACATTCCATTTTCATATGTTGAAGATTACGAGGGTTAATAACACCCACTTTAACACTCTTTTTCTAATAATTTTTCTAATTAGTTAAAATTTATGTAGGTCGTGACAAGTTAAAATGAGACCTATATATTTTTTTGAACCATAACTTATATGAATGTTAGCCGATTATGGAGCTGAGTGTGCTAAAAAAAGAGTGTCAAAACAGTATTGCTAACATTTTTCTTATAGGTATTAGCAAGAAGTTGTTTGATTTATCTCATTAATTAGATTATAAATTTATAACTCTATTAGTTAGTACTTCTATTGAATGATATGCCCCCAGAATTATTTTCTTTTTCTGCTACTTGTAATGCTTTCTGGTCTGTACCTGTTTCTCTTCTTTTTGCTGTCCTTGTGATCCTTTCTTTGTGTGGATCCTTGGTGCTGCGCTTGTACTGCTTCTTTGAGCTATCTTTTTGCTCTTGGATCCCTTTCATTATCAATAAAGGTTATGCTTTCAAAAAAAAACTCTATTAGTTAACTAGGTGGATTTATAATATTATTTATATAATTTCATGAATAAAAAATCACTGTATCTCTAACTTCTCTCTAACACTTTGTTTGGTAGGGTAGAGAGAGATAGAGATGAGAGAGTAGAGAAGAGATCGAGAAATTGAGTAGAGAGAAATATGTGAGAAATAGAGTAGATTTTATAGGTTGTTTGTTATAAGAGAAATTGAGAAGAGAGATAAAAAAGAATGATGTGGATCTCTCTCCTTTCATTTGGTTGTATAGAGAAAGAAAAGAGAGAAAGTGACTTTTAATCAAAATGACATTTTTATTTTCAAAATAAAAGTATTAAAAAATTATGCAAGGAGATAAATAGTACTTGAAGAAAGGGTAATAGTGTAAAGTGAAAGAAGGTTGTCTCTCTCCACGGAACTTCTTCTCAATTTGAGAAGATTAACAAAAGCTGTGGGACCCACAGTTTTATAACTCTCTCTTCTCTCACTTTGTGAAACCAAACAAGGTAACAACAGTAAACTCTACCCAACTTATCTCCCATGTAACTCTCTCTACCCAACCTCTCTTCTACCAAACAAACTGTAAGTCTGCTAACGCTCTCCCTCTCGTCTGTAACCTCGGCGCGGCGGCCACCCCTCGTTTCCGCCATACTCCTTTCTTCTGCGAAAACTCCTTGCCCCTTACCAGATTTAGACCCTTGCTTCCTACCAGATCCGATTTCTCGAGGCCCCTTGGTGCTGCTTCATCTACCCAGTCGACGCCCCCTGTTCTGGTGTTTTGCAGGTTGCTCCCTGTTCTGGTGGGTTGCAGGTGGTTGCGGTGGTGCTGCTCGATCATCACTGGAGGAATTCCTGCAGGTCCCACCGTTCGTCGAGGGTGTTGGGTTGTGTTGGTTTTGTCGGTGGTTCTGCCTCTTCCTCCTCTTGATGCTCCAGATGGTTCTGCCTCTTCCTCCTCTTGGTGTTCCAGATCTGCTAAGCTATTCTCCTTCATGTTAGGTTCTATCAGGCCTGTCTAGGGAAGAGCTTTTGGTGCCTTCAGAGTATTTATTACTATCTATTCTCCTCCATCCTCTTGCAACTTTGGTGTTGGTGGAAGATCTGATACTTCACTGTTTCTGTTTTTGAGGTGTTGCTGGGTGGAGCAGTAGCTGAAGGTGGGGTGCAGCCGTTGGAGTATTGCTCGGGGTCAACGACGACGGATCTAGGCTGGTGGTATGCTTTTGGGTCAATGGTGGCAGCAGATCTAAGCTTTTGGCGCCGCTTTGATTTCGTTGTTCGGTATCCTAGTCCGACCGAATCATAGTGTGCAGCGCCCCCGATTTATTGGGCTGGTTTTTATGCTTCCGCTTTCTGGTCGATATTCCGTGCAGATTCTCTTCCCCTTCATTGACGAGATGGACTCTGTTTTTGTTGGGTTATGTGGGCTGCTTTTGGCCACATCGGGTCCCCGACGAATGCCTCTTTTAGTTGGTCGTTTGTCCTTTGATATGGGTATAGGTCCTTATCGATGTGTTTTGAAGTTTATCTTGCGTTTGTGCAGGGAGGTGTTTATTAGCTCTTGAGCTTCTAAAGTGATATTTTTTGTGCATCTTAGCAATTGGGTTCCAAGGTTTCGTGCTCAATGGATCATTGAGTTGCAATTTAGCTCATCCTAAATAGCGTTTTTAGGTTTTTAATGTACTTTTGAAGGGATTATAATCACTTTGGTGGTTGTTGTTTGTATTATCGACATTTTCATCTAATAAAGTTTTCGTTTTCTAAAAACAATTCTAAATATAATTCATCTATTTTAGACATTATTGTTTCCCATCTACTAAATAAGATAAAGTTATTTAGCTCTGCTATTCCCTTCATTCTAAAATTTTTGTTGTTTTAACTTTTGTGTTTTTTTTTTTTCAAAATTATTGTTATTTTATAAGTCTAAAGTATTTTATCCTAATTTCTTTCATTCATGTTCTCATTTCATATTATATATATTTCTCAACTACCACCTCACATTTTCACATATCATAATTTTCTCCAATTAGTTGACTATAATTATTATTCTCTCTCTTTAATATTACTCAACATTAAATAAAAGTGTTTCAATTAAATTATAACATTAATTAATGAACTTTTAAATCATGTGCATAACTTTAAATAATACCTCTATTTAAAGTTATTTATATTAAGGAGATAGAAATGTTACTATTGGTTAAGTGAATAGTGAGAGTTGTGATAGGTGAAAATTGAATGTAATACTCCCTCCGTTCCTTATTATAAGTCACATTTTTTGAAAAAAATTTGTTTCTAAATATAAGTCACTTTCTAATATCTAGGAAGCATTAAATACTTTTTTTCCATATTCACCCTCATATTTAATATGAAAGAGATGATGAACTTTTGGAATATTAACTTGGAGAGAGAAAATCATAGGAAAATAAATAAGGGTAATCTAGGAAAGTTAATCATTTTCTTGACAAATTTATTACTAGTAACAACTTTTCTTAATCTAAGAGAATTAGTTATTTGTGACTTATATATAGGAACAGAGGGAGTAATGTATTAATTTTGCAAAACAACTACCTCCGTTCCTATTTAACTGTCTAGGAAAAGAAGAAACACACATATTAAGGAGAGTAATTAATTTCGTTAATTTTCATGAAAGTATTCTTTGTTTTCCTATTTCACCCTTTAAAATGTATTTTTATCTTTCCTCATTTATTGTTTATGTAATAGCATTTTTGGAAAAATATCATTTAATGCTCTCTTAAAACTCTAAATGGATAAATATATATGAATAGTTTTTTTTTTCTTCAAAATAATAGTTAATAAAGAACAAAGGTAGTATATTTTGAAATATAATACAAATTCTAAAACAACTTACAATTTAAAACGGAGGGAGTAATAGTTTTTAGAATCAAGAAACTTAGATAACCCGAAGTTAATAAAAGTTACATGAGTTAATGAGATGATTTTCGCTTGAACAAAGGGTACATAGTCAATAGAAGTTATCACATCTATTATTATTTCTTCAGGTTATTAGTTGGTAACTAGTTTAAAAAAAAAATAGTTGATAACTGCTTAGTCAAGACTTGAGTACGTACGTACGAATACGATAGTAATGACTGGTCAATATTCAAAAGCCAAATATATATATATATATATATATATATATATGATGATTAATTAAGGGCGCCATATACATGTAACATGCAGATAGACATGCGCCCAACATTGCATGTAATGGCTGCAGGTACGTATCTTCCATTAACACGTGGGGAAGAAAAAGGGTTCAAGCACAATGAAAAGCAATTTATTCAAAGTTAATTGTTATGTTTAACTTACATACACACACACACACATATATATATATAGTTGTTATTAAATATTTAGGTGAGAGACTATTCTTAAATAAATTATACCAATTGAAAATACACGTGTTTCAAACAAATTTTTTTTTTACAGATATGAGTTCGTATATGATGAAAAAAAATATTTTGATCGACTGATGAACCACTACTTAAGAATTAAGAACTAGTATTACTAGAAATATTCATCAAATATCTGATTAGGATCGAATTGAAAATGAAACGATATAAATGCAAAATTCTAAATATAACTTTAATATCTCTTTCTCTTTCACTCTCCGGTCTCCATAAAAAATGTAAGATTTCTCTCACCACATAGCTACATCTCCTCCTTCCAGTCCTAATGACAATCTGTTGTCATCGCCTTTCTTTGCGATGTCTCCCATAGACAGAGTCAAGCCTCGCAAAGTCGAAACTCGTCACTTCGACATATGGCATAAAGGCTTATCGAGGTTGAACCCACTCTCAATAACGCAATTCCCAACAAGCTCTACAGATCGCTGCAACTTTAATTAGGTTGAAAACTGTCGAATAATTAACTGTCCCAAAAGCTTAAAATGTTGGGCAAGAGTCACATGAATGATTTTATATTATTACTTCTAACACGTCTCACACAAGAGAATGTTAGAGCTTGCCCGTCTTGACTTGACGTATGGAGAATGCTCAGATCCACCTACCATGTGCTGATATTCATCATTTTATTAGGACATTGAGGGTGGTAATGATCGAACTCTAGACCTCTTGGTCATAAAGGCTCTGATATTTTGTTAAACAATCAATATAATTATCTCAAAATTTTAAGCTGTAGGGTAAAAACTATATGAATATTAGAGTTAAGAGTGAAACATATAATCGTCAGGAAAGAAAAAAATCCTCTATCTCTAAAACTTTCTCCCTCTAAACCCTCTCTAAGAAGCTAGCGTTTTGCTTGGGTGGTCGCCGTGCTGCTCCCTCTGTTGGCACGGCGGAAACCCCTTCTCGATCCCCCCTTTCTTTTTCTCCCCTTCCTTTCCTTATCCCAACCTCCTTTCTTTCTCGCGTGTCTGGGCCTCCCTGACGCCGCCACTTATCATTATTTTTCTCCTTCCAATATCTGCCACTCTTGCCTCCCTAAGTCCCTGCGTCGTCGGTTCTTTTCTTGGGTCGTGGTTCCTTTCAGAACTGGCTTTGGTGGGGCTTTTGTTCGTTTGGATATGGCTTCAATGGGTTTGGTGGTGGCTGGAGTGTTCGAGGGTCTCTACCAAGCAGTGACGTTGGTGGTTCTTAGAGCTTGGCGACCCATTTTGGGTGGGTGGCGGCGATCTTCCTGTTTTTTGATGGTTTGCGCCTTCTTCTCTTCATCGACGCCTCTTCACTTCTTGATGCTCCAGAATTGATGCTTCATGCGTCATGTTTTTGGATTTGATGCCTTTGGAGTGCTGAATGATGTTTATTCTCCTCCGCCTTTCTACAACTTTGGTGTCGGTGGCAGATCTGGTGCTTCTTCCAGCTCTGTTCGCAATGTGTTGCAGGGTGGAGTTATGGTCGAACACATGGTGCAGACAGTGTACCGTCGTTTGTTGTCACATATCTATTTTTTGGCGCTATGGTTATGGGCTTCTAGAGTGCTACTCGAGGTGGTGAAGGTCTTAGGCCGACTATGTGCTGAGCGGGGTCGTTTCCATCATATGATGGTGTATTTTACTTTTTCTCCTCTCTGAGGTCACCTTCACATCGTCGTGCTCTGCTCTCTAGGTGTGGTTTTGCAGATTTTGGAGCTGTCGTAGAGGAGGCCATCCTTTTTTCTGCATCGATGTTCCGACTAGCCTGCTCTTTGTGTCACAAAGTTATGGAGAGAGTTCTGGCTGTGATGGTAGGTTTCTTCTTGCGGATCTATGTGCATTGTGGATGTAGAATTGGTGGTTGCTGTCAGTTTTATGTTTCTTGTTTTGTTTCTTGTTTGGTGTTGTTTCCCTAAGGTCGCTCCCAGTTCTACGACACATTGGTAGGTTTCTGTTGGTAGGGCTTAATTTTAGTTTGTTCAGCTTGTTGGGGTTCCTATTCTATAGGTGTCGAGCGACTTTATAGGATCCCTTGTGGGTTGATCATGTCGTTGTTTTTTGACTTTAATGGGAACCTTTCTAGTGGGTAAACATGTGGGTTTATAGCACACTTGTGTGCTTGTGCTTTTATCAAGGTTTTTGAGAGGTTCTTGCTGTAGTGACTGGCTAGATTACTGTACCCGTATTGAGAGAGGTTGCTCATCAACATTTTATATATATTCTCATATATTTCATTTAAGAAAAGGGCATTATATTTTTGGTCTCTCTAAAATTAGGGTGTTTGGTTTAGGCCCCTCTATATAATTTTTTTTTGGTTTTTTTTTTATAAGCATAATTTTTTTTGGTATGCACCTTATTTTGAAAAGAATATGGAGGGATAATCAACTGCTGTTACCTTTGCCTAATGGACGCTGTCGTGACATATTTTAGAGGGATCTAAACCAAAGAACCATGATTTTAGAGGGACCTAAAACTCAATTTTCATCATGTCTTAGGTCTCTCTAAAATCATGGTTCTTTGGTTTAGATCTTTCTAAACGACGTAAGGTGACGGAAGGGGCTGAAACCTCCGTATTATTTTGCATTTAGTGGTGTATACCAAGAAAATATATTTAGAGGGGCCTAAACCATAAGACCCTAATTTTAGAGGGACGAAAAACACATTTAAGCTCAAAAAAAGTGAAACATATAGTTTTTTCATATGTAACATTATGTTTCAGGATCGAATAGTTTTTATCTTGTAATAAAAAAATACAGTTTCCACTATAAGATTACATGAATTACTTGTTTAATTAATTTTTTTGGATGTATGATTAATTATTGAATTTCCAACAGGTTAGGATTAAATTTAGATGAGATTTGTCTCCTAATGAAAGCTTAAGTGGTAAGAGCTGGGTGACATAGGGAGAGAGGTCCAAGGATCAATCCCTAAAGAGTGTAATTTATCATTCCGATGTGAAAAAAATATTTACACGAGATTTTGGACAGTATACTAGTGTACTAGCTAGTGTGTACAATGTGTACATAAAGTGGCAACTTGCAATCTGGTCTTAAAAGAGGTAATTGAGAACGTGAATGTTGATCAAAGGAGCCAACTTAGACTCACTCACCCACCACTTTTCAAATGCGCGCTATTAATTGATTTTGAGTCAGCCTCAACGCTTTAGAGTGCATGGGTTTGATCTCCATTTCTTTTCTCTCAAAAAACAGTGTAAAACCTAGAAAAGTTAATTACGATATTTAGATGATATTTGTTGAATTCCCTTTTGTAAAAAGAAGATTGTAATTGATGTGCTATCGACTTAGTTTACATTATAAATGAATGAATAATGAAAAGGTAATATTGTACTACGTTAGCATGATTTGCATTGCACCGACCTCCGCTTTTAAGATTTAGATGTGTTAATTAACAATAATGCAAACCACGGTTGCTATACTATATACTTAGAACATTCTTTGTTTGTAGTGTGATACATTTTTAAAAATATAGTACAGCCTACAATGCTATAATAATTAACACCCCATGTAATAAGAGCGTAATCCCAATTTTAGTTACTTTATGTTGTCCCAGAAATGCTGCTGCATAATAGCTTTACGAAGGCCTTCCAAGATATTAGCAGTTCTTGGGCAGTCATGTTTAATCGTTATAGTGAGTCTCATCACTTAATCGTTACTAGGATGTGATGTAATTTGTTGATTAATCGTCTAGTTCACCTCCATGGTGTTTGCTTTACTCGCAGTATCTTTAATAGGCGAAGCTATTAGGTCTTTTAGTCTTTTAAATCGGCCGAAACACTTTACTTAGTATGTGTTTGGAAAACTTATCCAGGATCCACGTTTGACTCCGATCCACGTTTTCAGAAGCAAGAAATAGTTGCTTTTGAATTTCTGAATCCACGTTTGGCATGTCCAGATTTGAAACCAAACACACACTTATTCATTGTCTTGGTGCAAACAAATCATGATATGGATTATACTCAGGTGTGAATGTTTAGAGTCAAATACTATTTTCAAAGAAGAGAGCAGCAAGAACAAGGATGGAGGAAGTTTAGTATGGTCTCATGCATGTTAATTTTCTTATGTTTAATTTTATATTTTTCTACGTACTCTTGACATGTATGTCTAATTGATTAATGGTAAATGCTACCATACCACAATTGTATCATACCTGAGTGATGTGGACCAATAGGAGTTATTTTACCGGTAAACATTGACTTCTTTATTTTGTTTTTAAAAAATAACGAAAAACAAAAAAAAAAGATTGTATTAATTATATTATGGTCCTAACATTTTTATAATTTCATTAAGTGGTAACCCAATTTCATGAAACTTGTTTTTTTTGTGCATTTTAAGGTTTTCAATTCAGGAAAATAGATTAAGCTTCATCTTAACCCAGAAATTCATCCTTCATCATCATCTTCTTCATCAACATCTCATTTAGCAAACGAAGCCTTCAAGGCAGGGTGTGCCTCTCTTTCGAATCTCGCAAACTGCACAAAGTTCACTCCTCTTCACAAATCTCAGATCTTTTACTTAATCACTTGATTCAACAGCTCCGAGCTTCAATTTCCTTTTGTTTTTACGGTTCAAGGTTTTTAGATTTCTGTTTTTTTCCCACAATTTTCATTCAGGTAGGTTTGATACTGTTGTGGTTTATCGTTTTTTCTTTTTTTTGCAAATTGAATGAATTAAACGGTTACACTGTTAGTTTTTGTTTCAAACTTTCATCTCAGAACTTCTTTTCGTTGTTTTGTTGACAAATTCATTTCTATTTTTGTGTTTTCCTCTACGAATTGATGGAAAATTCTGTTTCTAATTGTGGATTTCATGCTCAGAAGTGTTGATTTGGTAATTCCATCCTTTTCTTTCTCTCACTGGATTTGAGGTTTAGGGTTGAAGTGTGGTAGATGAGGGTTATTCTCAATTGATACATTGATTTGATTGAGGACTACTAATTAAATAATTAAATTAATAATAACTTTTATTTAACAGAAAAAATAAAAAGAGAAAATACTTTTTTAATTGGTGCTTGCTACGATACCACAACACTTGTGTGGGTATGATACACGAAAAGGTTGTGGACCAATCACATCCTCCGTATTTAAAAAGAAAAAAATGAAAATATAAATTATTTTTGTTGTGGACCAATCACATCCTTCATGTATGATACATTGTGGGTATCATAGAAACCACCTTTTTAATTACACTCTAGCTAGATTTATTTGATTGGAACACATCAGATGACATACCCAAATAAAGTGTTGTACTATGGTAGCAAGCACTTTGATTAATATATGAGACTTTTTTAAATATTTATAAAAAAAGCATACGCAAAATTTAATATAAAAGGAATTTTGATATGAGAGGATAATTGCCGTGAAGGACATACAAGGTTTCATGAATTGACTAAGGAAAAATGATGACAAAATTAGCAGCCTTATTAATAGAGCACAACTGCACAAGACAAGAACAGCCTGCCATGACTTTCCACGTAGGAGTAGGAAAAAGGAAACAACCTCCAAATTAACTAATGGAATTAATTATTATGTCTGACTCATTCTCATGGCAGGCTTATAAATCACCCAAATCTAATTTCTAATTTCCATCTCCAAAACAACCTCTCTACTTATCTCTCTTTCTTTGTGTAAAATCATATATCCAACCTTAGCTCTCCCTTCCCTCTCTGCAAAAGCACTCTCATATAAAGTGCAATTATATAACAATTAAGCTATATAATTGTACCAAAAAATGGGAAACTGCTTGAAGCACCAATCATCCACCAAGCACACCACTGAGGACGAAGCCAGCGATGATGACTGGGATTTCCAGAGAGGTGAGAGCACTTTTACAGCCAAACAAACAACAACAACAATGGAGGTGAAGATCAAGATCACGAAGAAGCAGCTGGAGGAGTTGCTCAGCAAAATGGATGTGAGGGAGTTGAGGGTGGATCAAGTTTTGACCCAATTGAAGAACCGTAGCAGTGGTGGATACCAATCATCTCAGAGGCCATGGAGACCAGCACTTCAGAGTATCCCTGAGTCCAATTGAGCTTGCTTTTTGTATATTGATGAGTGATGACTTGATGTTGATGAAGAAGCAGAGTATTGGCCACTTGGGTCAATCCTGCTGATTCACTGTTGCTGATTCATTTTTAATTAATGTCTTGTACTTTTGTAGCTAGGGAAAGGGAGCACCCTCTTTATTTTGTGAAAATAACTAGTAGTGTATATTTCTCTCTTTATTTTTTCTTCCTCTCACCTCGTTAAATTCTACTTTCTTCTCTCTTCTAACTTTATCTTTGTGCATTAATGGAATGGTTCTTTTTATTGGTAAATATTAGTTGTTAGTAATGTTACTCCATCCGTTCCAAAATTATTGTAGTTTTAGTTTTTTCACAAGTTTAAGAGTTCATTAATTGATGTTATAATTTGACTGAAAAACTTTTATTTAATATGAGTTATATGAAAGAGAGAGAATGAAAATCATTGGTCAACTAATTGGTGATAATTGTGATTGGTGGAAATAAGATGAGGTACTTGGGAGATACAATATTAAATGAGGGCATGAATGGAAGAGAACGAGATAAAGTGCTTTGGATATGTAAAACAACAATGGTTTTGGAACAAAACAAAAAAGCTAAAACTACAATACTCCCTCCGTTCCAAAACTATTGTAGTTTTAGCTTTTTTGTTTTGTTCCAAAACCATTGTTGTTTTACATTTTCAAAGCACTTTATCTCATTCTCTTCCATCCATACCCTCATTTAATATTGTATCTCCCAAGTACCACCTCTTATTTCCACCAATCACAATTCTCACCAATTAGTTAACCAATGATTTTCATTCTCTCTCTTTCATATAACTCATATTAAATAAGGGTGTTTCAGTCAAATTATAACATCAATTAATGAACTCTTAAACTTAGTGAAAAAACTAAAACTACAATAGTTTTGGAACGGAGGGAGTAGTTTTAGAACGGAGGGAGTAGTAAATTAATGAAATTTACCACTTTATCCCATCAAACCCTTATGTCCCTAACTTTTTACCACTTGAGCTATTTTTTTGGGACACATTAATGAGATGAGGTTCTACGAGCATCTTCAATGCTAGTTCTTAAAAGTGAGTTCTTAAACTAAGAACTAAGAATCAAATTCTTAAGCATTGGAGGTGACTGATGTTGAGTTCTTAATTATTAAAAATAAGTAATTTCTTATATATGTAACTTTGCTTTACTTTAAAAAAAACCGAAACTTTGCTTTATGAGTTTTGTTTTATTACTTTATGAAAAATATATATAAATAATGTGGTATGGTGATACCAGATGAATAGTGCTAAGAGTATCTCCAATGCAAGGTTGCCAGTTGAGTTGCTTCTGGTGGGCCCAAGCTGTCACATAAGATTTAAGCAACCTAAGCAGAATTCGCTCCAACCACGGTTGATTGTTTTACTTTTGTTTCGGTCCTACTATACCTCATATATATTATTTCAAGGTCAAGACACTATTCAAGTTCATGAATAAAAGAGAAAATATAATTTTTTAATTAAAAAGCAAGAAGAAAGAGAATAAGCAACCAGACTGTCACGTCATGTTGCTTCAATGGTGCTCCTATATAAGCAACGTTGTTTAAGTTCTCCAACAGGATTAAGCAACCCCCATTTGAGATACTCTAAGAACTAAGAACTAAGAACTTGTGGTTGGAGCAAAATCTGCAAAAATTGCTTGAGAGTTGCTTAAGCACATGCGACGCGACAGTACGAAATAGAACTAGTTTGGGAGCATTCCACCTTTCCTTGCTGAATTTTCGAGTGAAAAAGCTCCTAACCTCCTCCTTCATAATTATAGGATTTTCGATCCAAACTCCATTCACATTCAGGCCATACATGTTATTCACTCGTCTTCTATAGTTGATCATAGAATGGAAAAATCTCGAATTAGCATCTCCCTCACGAACCCAGTTGATTCTCGATTTTTGTCTTGAAAGGGACTCAATCAGATTAGATATCTTCTAGTAATCAGCCCCCAATTCTTTCCTCAACCTTATCTCGGCATCATCCAAATGGTGAATGCTACCATACCTCAATTGTATCATACCTTAGTGACCTGGACCAATTAAAAAACGTTTGACTGTAAGTTTTGACTTTTTTTTAATTTTTTAAAAAAATATCAAAAAATATAAAAGAATAGCTAATTGATAATAAAAATTTTCAGGTTGGGTTAAGTTAACTCGGTGTGGTTAACATTAATGAGGATTTTGAATTTGAACATTAATGAGATGATATGGAAAATTGAGATTATTGAAGTTTCCAGAAGAGAGAAAATAGAAAGGAGAGTTAGGGTTCATCGTCTGGCTGTTGTTGATCGTCGTCGGCGGCGTTGTTTTGCTTCGTTGACGGCGGCGACTTAGGGTTCATCGTCTGGCCTGTTGTTGAACGTCGGCGGTGGCGGCGATTTGCTTGGTTGATGGCGGCGACTTAGGGTTCATCGTCTGGGGTGTTCTTGATCGTCGGCGGAGGTGGTGATTTGCTTCGTTGACGGCGGCGACTTCATCGTCAAAGTCGTAAGTCCCTCAGTTACTGACTCCTTTTGAAGATTACCACCGACAAATACATATCAAAGATCAGGGGTTTTGAATCTTTTCTCGCATTCGAAAATCTGAGAATTTTGTTTCCATCTTCTTGCATATGGTACTTCCCTCTGTTCTATCGTTGTCTGTTTCAGTTTATGGAATTTTTGTTTCCATCTTCTTGCTTTTGGTATTTGGTTGTTGTCGGATTTGATTTTCAAAGTTGTTTGTTTTTTCTTTATCTGTTTTAGTGTGTTGAAATTTTGTTTCCATTAACCTGTCGTCAAAACAGAACTTGTTTTTCAGGGTAATATGGTTTGCTACTGCCTGGACAATCTGGCGCCACCGAAATTGTGTCATCTTCAATAATAGGACTGGGAATGAAGAACCGATTTTGGAATTGATTCAATTCAGAGCGTGGTAGTGGCTCTCAGGTAGGGTGAAGGGCTTCAATTTTTCAGTTTATGAGTGGAAGACTCAACCAATTATCTGCATCCAATCTGTACAGTAGGAATTTCTGGTTTGGAAATTGGTTAATATGGTGGTGCTTGTGGCTTTTGTATGTGCGTTTGCGTACTGTTTGGGGGCCCTGGTTGGTTGAGTGTGATGCGGCTATAGGGGATGGTGGATTGAGTTCATATATGTGTAATAGAATGAGTTGGAGTGTGCTCATAGTTTCTCGAAGGAAGCATCCATTTTGTTCAGTTATGAGCTTCTTTCTTTTGGTTGTTTGCTTTGTTCCCCCTGTTTCTTTCTGATGTAATCTGTTTCCCCACTTCTTTTCTTTTTTCTTTGATGTAAACCATGGGAAGGCACCCCTTGTGCCTATATATATGACAAAATTGGCTTATCCAAAAAAAAAAATAAGACATGTTTATGTTGAATGCATTTTTTTGTGTATGCTGCTGGTTAAGATGATATATTGACATTGTTAGAAAGACACTTGTTGTGTGTCTAACTCCAAGGTATGTGTATGCCAAATTTTGATGCTTCAGACATGGTTAAATGCCCTTTGGTTGGCCTTTTTGAGTTATCTAATTTTATATGGCACCCCTTTTGTCCTTTCATCTTTTATTAGATAAAATGAAATTTTTGTGTTGAACACAAGAGCTGTACATGAATGAATTTCAACAAGACAACAATCATTGCATCTAATAATTAAAAAAGGTACCAAAAAAATGTAGATAGGTGTTGAACACAAGACCTAAAAGTATTTGGTCCAAGCACTAACCGTTGTACTACGTTGAGAGTTTTAAATTTAAAGCTCCAAGAGAAGTATAAGTACTATGTTAATGATGTTTTTTCAAGAAAAAAAACACACAGAAGTAAGGTATTAAACACGGGACTTCGCGTAGTAATAGCACTACGGTAACCACTACACCAATTATGATGATTTTGTTCAAAAGTCTTGATAAATTAATTAAATAGTTCATAAAAATTAATTCATAGTAAAAGAAAGGAATAAAATGGAAAAAAATTCACTCAACAAGAATCAAACCATGGATAAGTGATAAATTTGCAACCACATGAACCATTAAGATACTGGTAAAGTTATGTAAAGTGTGCAAATTAATAATTAATATGTTAAATAGTTAAGTTAAAACAATTTAGTTTGAGGCATCAACTCTAACTATCTATCCGTCTCTTCCCTTAGTGCTTCGACCTTAGTTTAAGGCATCAACCCTAACTACCTTTCAGTCCCTTCCCTTAGTGCTTAGTCGCGCTTAGTTTAAGGCATTAACGCTATCTACCTCTCTGACACTTCCCTTAGTGCTTAGTCGCGCTTAATTTAAGGCATCAACCCTAACTACCTCTTCGACCCTTCCCTTAGTGCTTAGTCGCGCTTAGTTTACGACACCAACCCTAACTACCTCTCTGACCCTCCCTTAGTGATTAGTTGCTCCGAGTGTGTCATCAACCCTAACTACCTGTCGGACGCCTCCCTTAAACCTTAGTGCTTAGTTGCTCTGAGTGTGTCATCAACCTTAACTACCTCTCCGACCCTTACCTTAGTGATTAGTTGTTTCGAGTGTGTTATCAACCCTATGTACCTCTCCCACCCTACCCTTAGTGATTAGTTGCTCTGAGTGTGTCATCAACCATATGTACCTCTCCCACCCTTCCCTTAGTGATTAGTTGCTCTGAGTGTGTCATCAACCCTAACTACCTTTCAAAATATTATATTTATTTTTGCTAATGAAATCTTAATGTTGTATTTATTTTCAAAATATTATATTCATTTTTTCTAATGAAATATTAATGTTGTATTTATTTTCAAAATATTATATTTATTTTTTCTAATGAAATCTCAATGTTGTATTTATTTTCAAAAAGTTATATTTATTTTTGCTAATGAAATCTTAATGTATATTATATTCATTTTTGCTAATGAAATCTTAATGTTGTATTTATTTTAATTTTTTTAAGAGAAAAAGTTTGATGCATCAACAGTGTAAAATTTTTTTACATCGGCAATCAATCAGATTTCAAGGATGTGAGAAAATCTCTCTTTTCATTTAATTTCTTTAATTGACATGTCACATCCTTGAAATCTGATTGATTGACGGTGTATAAAAACTTTACACCGTCGGTGCATTAAAATTAAACTCTTATTTTAAAAATATTATATTCATTTTTGCTAATGAAATCTTTAATGTTGTATTTATTTTCAAAACATTATATTATCTTTTTAATGAAATCTTAATGTTGGTATTTATGTTCAAAACATTATATTATTTTTTCTAATGAAATCTTAATGTTGCATTTATTTTCAAAATATTATATTTATTTTTGCTAATGAAATCTTAATGTTGTATTTATTTTCAAAATATCATATTATTTTTAACATAGATATACTGTTTGCATTTTTTTTTCAACCATCATATTATTTAGTTTACAATTTCATAATAAAAATTAAAAATAGTCACTATTCAGATTTAAATGACCATTATGTCCCTACATTAGGTTGAGTTATTGAAAGGTGAGAAAGTAGTCCATAACATGGAGAAAAATAGGGATTTACGGCAGCCTCTACCAATTCCTTCTATCGTTTCTTGAGAATTAGCAATGGATTTGTCCATTCATTTTACCAAGGCAGCTTATTTGCACAATCAATTGATGAGTTAGTTTCTGAGTTATTCTCCATTCTTCTTCCTTTATTCTATTCCACTCTTTTACCAGATTCATCATCTTCACCATTGTTGTACCAGATTAAGGTTAACCTTCCCCAATACTCCCCAGCATCCCAAAAGCTTCATGTTCATTATCCCAAAATCAGCTTTATAATTGTTAAGTTCATGATTGAGAGTGGAAGCTTTATTGTGCGGTTTTTTAACAATATTACAACAGATTTACAATGTGAAGAAATTAGTTATGGAAATTGAAGTTTCAAGTTTTAGTACAATGAGAATTAGGGGCTTATCAAGATATCAAAGGGCCTTAGAGAATAGAAAAAAACTATAATCATACACAACAGAAACAAAACCCATCTTCATCTCCCTCATCCATCTTCATCATCTAACAACAAAAAAAACCCAGATTTAAATTAACTAAAATAATCCAGTCTCCAGAATCTCAAACCCTAAGCTTCAATAACCAGATCTAAGCTTCATTGAATCAGAGTTCATGAGCTTCATTGAACCAGTCGTGGTTGGTGGCGTAGGAGGGGCGATATCTGCGAGAGGTAGAGGATCTTGAGCTCGTCGCCGCCGTAGTCAACGCGGTGCGACCGCCGCTGGAGCGCAGCCATCGCCGACGACCGCGAGGTTAATGCAGCGATTGAAGATGGGTTACTTAGTACCCAGAGATGGAGAAGATGAAGATCTGGTACGAGGAAGAAGGAATTTGTTTGGTGTTGGTTCGGCTATGGAAGATCTAGTGGTGGTGGTGGTGGTGAGAGGGAAGAAGATAGTGGTATTGGAGGTGGAGGAAGGAGGGGACAGTGGTTGTCGTGGGTGGTGGGTAGTGGGTTCGTGGGGTTTTGGCTGGTGGTTGTCGTGGGATTGATGGTGGCTGGGTGGCAAGGAGGTTTCAGGGAGAGGATGAGGTTTGATTTGAAGATGGTTTGGAAGCAAGGTGAAGTTTAGTAAGAGGAAGATGAAGGAGAAAATATCAAACCCTGTTTAAAGTATTGGGAATACAATAAGTTACTGAAATCTAACTAGGGTTGGTTAACCATGGGTTAAGAAAAAATATTTTCCAACTTTTTAATATTAAAATACAATAAAACGAAAAATGATAAATTAAACTAACCCACTTAAATCCTACTGGTCCACATCAGCTCATGTATCATACCCACAATCTTTCTTGTGGTATGGTAGTTAGCACCCATCCAAATTAGTAGATTCAGCTTTAATATCCAGTTCATTCAATTTGTCAATTGCCTCCAATCTCCTTCTATTCAGATCACCAAAAACTTCACTGTTCCATACTTTCAACTTGGCCTTTAAAATTTTTATTTTCTCTTTTAATACAAATGCCCCCCAACCCTCCACTTGGATCTCATTCCAAGACTTTTCCACAAATTTTTTAAACCTGTGATCAGTGAATCAACACACCAGGACCCTAAAAGGCTTAGGTCCCCATTTTAATGTTGGCCTCCTTAATAGCAATGGGCAGTGGTCGGACACCTCCCTCTTAAGAACCTCTTGGACAAAGTCAGGCCACAAGTCCAACAATTCAGGAGATACAAGAAATCTGTCCAGTCTGCTCATTTGAATTCCATTTGATCGAAACCAAGTAAACCTTCTACCCACCATAGGCAGATCCAATAGCTCCATCCCATCAATGAATGCATTAAAATCTATTGATCCAGCCCTCTGATTAGACGACATTGCCCCAACCCCTTTTCTTTCATCTGGGTTTCTAACTGCATTGAAATCCCCCATAACACACCAGCAATCTGACCCACTGTTAGATTTCAGATCAATTAATTTGTCCAAATTTTTTGCTTATCTGCCCTGCCCCCGGATGCGTACACATTCACAAAATTACAGAAAACATCTGAATCTTGTAACTTCCACGAATGGAAATAAAATTACGGTCCACCACACAGACTAGGTTTTGCAAAAAATCCTTCCTCCAAAGACACAACAGCCCACCTCCCCTATTCTCAGTAGGACTAAATTTCCAATCAAAATTTGGATCACCCCATAGAGCATTGCACCTCCTTTCATCCATATCCTGCATTTTCGTTTCCTGCAAACAAATCATATCAACTTTCTTGCCAACAATCAACTCCCTCACAACTTTCTGTTTAAGGTTGCTGCTTAACCCCCTCACATTCAGATTCATAATTAACATGATTTACACTTTCGAGACACCCCCTCACCATCGAAGATCAGGCTTGATTCCTCTCCCTTATCTCTGTTTTCCATAGAGACCATTCTCTCAATAATGCTTTTGTATATATTGTACTATGTGGGTTGAGGTGCCCCTAACACCTCTCCATATTTATATATTATATTGGCTTACAAAAAAATTTAATATTATAATATAAGTAATATTCAGTTTCAATAAAAATTACAGTAATTCAAATTTAAATATATAAAAAATTTATTTTTTAGTACAAAATCTATAAAATATTAAGTAGCAAAGTGTGGTGACTTTTTTTTTTCCCAACATTTATCTTTTATTTGATCAAGTTTTTATCTCAAATATTAATTCATCTTATCTCTTTTTTCTATTCTAAACTTAAAATAAATATCAACAATATATTGCTTATATAAAAAATATTTGATTTCAATTCTAAAAATTTAAATTAAAGATCATCCACCCGCTATCACGTCTACCCGCTATCAATTGTATGCCATTTGCTAGCCTGTACATATCATCCAACAATGTCCCTTCCCGCGAGCTCAGATTTCTGCGCCACCTAAGAGACCAACAGATTTCTGCGCCACCTAAGAGACCAAGACCACCCCCCATTCAACCATTCACTCATCTCCGCAATAATGCTATTTTTCTGGATGGAAAGGTGGAAGACTTTCCGGAAGTTGTCCTTCAAGGGGGTACTCTCACACCAAGTATCTTTCCAAAATCAAATCGTGTTGCCATAACCCACTTTCTGACATAGTCCTACATCAAACCAACACCCAGGATTCTCCGCTTCATAGCAAAGCTTGTACAAATCACACCACCAAGTAGAATCCCGACACGTAGCATTGAGCTACCCCTTTTCTACTATATTGCCATATCTAGCCCAAATGACCTTGCTACACAAGTCATTACCTTCCGCCATGAATTTCCATCTCCACTTTCCCAGTAAGGCTTAGTTAAAAAACCACCAATCCTTGATTCCCAATCCATCAGCTTCTCGAGGTCTGTACACTTGTTCCCTACTTTACCCAAGCGATCTTAGGATCCAATTCTGACCCGCCCCACAAGAAGGTCCTCATAATCCTCTTTACTTCTTTCAACACCCCCTTTGGAATACGGAAGAAGGAGACAAAGAATAGAGGAATCGCTGTAAGGACATTATTTATGAGACATACTCTTCCTTCCACTGAAAGCATCTTCTGTTTCCAAGCGGATAGCTTCCTCCTCATCTTCTCTAGTATAGGCTTCCAAAGAGCTGTACGTCTAGGTTTGCCCCCAATTGGTATGCCAAGGTACAAGAAAGGTAGTGTTGTGACCTTGCAATTTAGTATTGAGGCAAACATCCGAATCTCCTCATCAGGAACACAAAGGCCCACACAACAACTCTTGAGGAAGTTAACTTTGAGACTTGAGGCCATGTCAAGGCACCGCAAGATGCACTTTATCGTAATGAAATTCTGTAAAGAAGCATCCCCCATGAGTAAAGTGTCATCTGCAAACTGTAGCACACCCACCTCAACCACTTATGACGTTCCCAACTTGAAACCAACGAGCTTCCCCAACCACTTCGAACTATGATGATATCTAATTTTCTATTCCTTGCACCCGCAGACTTTCTTCTCTCTTTTATTCTTTAATTTGTACATTAATGGAATGGGATGCTACAATAATTGATTCTTATTTGTTATAAAAATATTTAGAATACATGTTGTAGGAATGCAGTCATTTCTTGCTTTTAGATTAATTGGAAATTTAAAACATGTTTTTACATAGTTAGATTAAGTCGAACAGTTGATAGGAGTTATGCTCTAGCCTACATGAGACACTCAGGTCAAATTTATTAACAAATAATGTTAGATTTATTAAAAGCCTATTTAGCTAAATAATTTTACTAGACATAGGATGGAGTAAAATTACCATCATAGGTTTTCGACATTGGAAGATTGTGCGCTTTTGACTTTTGTTATCTTTTGAAGTGTTAATAAGATGTTTTTTTTAGGTAAATAGAGCATTCATTAAATGGAAAGAGACATAATGTCTTTAAGCACATAGTGCTGAGTACAAAATGGAGTAACACCCATCCATATCCTATCATCATTATCCAAAGAGAACCTAGACAAAGCACGAGCTACCATGTTTGCATTCCTACCTGCATGATTAACAGAAATAGAATGAAAACAACAAATTAAATTAGCTATATCCTGCAAAATAAAACCCTGGTAAGACCCATGTGCATGTTTACATGAAATTGCCTCCACTACACACTTGCAATCAGATTCCATAGCAACAAAAAGAAAACCATGCTGCAAGGCAAATTCCATCCCAAATTTTACAGCACAAGATTCTGTGTATTCAGCACCAAAACCAGCCTTTAGTGTCTTCGTTGCAGCAGCCACAACATTGCCAAAATGATTCCACACAACCACCGCCAATCCCCAAGTCGAACCAGCACCCGATGCATCAACGTTCACTTTCAAAAACTGAGAAGATAGAGGCATGGAGCTGTCCATAATTGTGCAGATTTATCAATCGGAACCACTCTGCTAGGCATCACCCGCTACTGCGTTTCTTTATATGCTGTCAAAGTATTCATCGCTTGCGTCACTATCCCCTGTTGAGAACTCCCCTTAGCCTCAAAACACAGAAGGTTCCGTGCCCTCCAAATATGGTAGCAGATGGTGGCAAGAATTTCACATACCTCTGCTGGCGCATTTAGCAGCAAGGAGCGACACCATTCACCAAGATTTTGGTTGAAACCAGTTTGCCATGAGAAACCCAGCGGTGAAGCGAACCCCACCCTCCTTGACCCAGGACAATCCTGTAATGCATGTTCGACAGACTCCACAACGTGTGATCACAGCAAAGACTGAATAGCGCACAACGAACGCCCTTGTTACAAAGCCTTTGTCGCGTCGGGAAAATCCCTTTCTGCACCTTCCATAAGAAATGAGAATATCGTGGCACCACCTTCAGACTCCATAAACGCTCCCACACATCATCCTGAACCGTTGCTAATGAAGACGAAGTTTCTTGGGTTCGCCATGCTCTAATGCAACGGCAAGCAGACTGAACAGAGAAGTACCCTTTCGGAGTTGCTGCCCAAACTAGTGCATCCTCATTCGCTGTTAAGGTTAGAGGAATTTTTTCTATCTGTGAAGCCTCGAATGGAAGAAAAATTTGCTGCACTATATCAGAATCCCAACAGCCCGTGGAATGGTCAATGAGTTCATATACATGAGAAATATTACAGTCCATAGGTTTGGGTGACCACACCTTAAAAGTTAAAACCTTGTTGTTCAGGAAGCCAATGATCATCCCATATGCACACATCTAATCCATTCCCAATCCGCCAAAAAGATCCCTTCTTTACCACCCACGCAGCTTGTTGAATACTTCGTCATGTATAACTAGATAAAGGACCAGCAGATGCATCAACAAAATTATATCGAGGAAAATACCTTGCTTTCAAGACATTATATACCAAAGACTCTTTACTGTTAGATAATCTCCATCCCTATTTTTCAAGAAGAGCATCATTAAAAGCCTTGAAACTCCTAAAACCCATTCCCCCTCCTTCTTAGGTTGGCAAAGAGAATCCCATTTGACCCAATGAATTTTCCGTTCTCCCTGCTTGCTTCCCCACCAGAATCTAGTGATCATGTTCTCTATGTGATGACACAAGCCCACCGGCAAGGAGAAACAACTCATCACATAAGTTGGTATCGCTTGAGTCACGAATTTAATGAACACCTCCTGGCCTGTCTTTGAAAGAGCCTTCTCCTTCCACCCTTTTAATTTCTTCCAAACTCTCTCTTGGATGAAGTTAAAAACCTGAGTTTTGGACCTTCCAACAAAAGCTGGTAACCCTAGATACTTAGACTGAATCTCTACTGCCTTAACTTGTAATATCCCCTGAATGGCATGCTTTCTTTCTTCTGGAACATTTCGGCTATAAGAGATTTCAGATTTGTCTAAGTTCACAAGCTGATCTAATATTTGTTGATAAACATCCAAAATCTGGTTTACAACATCAAACTCGTCTAATGTAGATCGAAAGAATAAGACACTATCATTAGCAAAGAAAAGATGGGAGACTTCCGGTGCCTGAGGTGCAATCCGAATGCCATGAAGTGCTTGATTTTCTTGAGCTTTAAGAAGGAGGCCTAAAAGAACTTCAACACATAAAATAAACAGATATGGGGATAAAGGATCTCCCTGACGTAGGCCTCTAGAAGAGTTAAAGACAGCCCCTGGACGACCGTTCAAAAGAATTGAAAAGCTAGCAGTAGACACACAATTTAAAATCAGACCTGTCATCCGCCTAGGAAACCCCATGGATGTGAGAACAGTGCGAAAAAAACTCATTCAATTCTGTCATATGCCTTCGCCATATCAAATTTTAGACCCACATATCCAACCTTACCTATAACCCTTTTTCTCATATGATGGACATAATCAAACGCAATCAGGGCATTATCAGTGATCAATCTTCCTGGGACAAATGCACTTTGATAAGGACCTACAATTGACGGAAGCACCACCTTCATTCTATTCACCATCGTCTTCGTAATTAATTTGAAAATCACATTACACAAGGAGATGGGTCTAAAATCCTTAGTATGCTTTGGTGACTTAATATTTGGAATAAGACATAAGATGTTAATGTGAGCAATGACGGACATAGCAGAATCATAGTCAATCGGTCAATCCTACCAATTAGAGCGAAAAGATAAATCAAATTTATTAAGTAAATACTAGAAATTTGAGAGTCCAGTTCTCTCTCAAGTCTCAAAATACGTACCAATTTCCCAATACCTTTTTCTTTTGAAACAAATCATATATGGCAGTACCTTCCCAATACCAATGCAGCTACAATCAGATTTTACTTCCTATTTATAATGAATATAAGACTGGCTCATAAATTTGAAATTAATAAAAATATAACTTTTTACTCTTTTCTATTACTAAATGAGTTTAATTTTAATGCACCGACGGTGTAAAGTTTTTTTTACACCGTCAACCAATCAGATTTCAAGGATGTGACATGTCAATTAAAGAAATTAAATGAAAAGAGAGATTTTCTCACATCCTTAAAATCTGATTGGTTGATGGTGTAAAAAAACTTTACACCGTCGGTGCATCAAACTTTTTCTCTTACTAAATTTATGTATTATTCTATAAACAATGACATTTTTAATAATTTTTCTCAAATCATATACAACTAATAAATTTATGAGAAAGTGATATATTACAATAGAAATATCAATCAATCAACATGTAGAAATATTGCTTTTTTCAAGTTTCAACTAACACTTTGAAAACTCACATAAATTCGACATTTTTCTAAAATTGAGATCTCATAAAACATCTGAATGATAATGTCTTAGCTGAAATGACAAACTGTTTTTTTTTTTTTTCAGATGGAGAAAACTATCTACATGAAATTTCTCAACAAGCTTACATAAAAGTTTCACAATGTCAAATAATTTAAAATTTTACTTAAGGTCTAAAACTAAATTAAGTATAAAAAGTTTCACAATGAGTAATATTAATATTATGATTTAATGAATATTATATTTTAATAAAAATTACAGTAATTTGTAACAAAAAAATTACAGTAATTCAAATTCAAATTTAAAATATAAAAGATTTAAATTTTTAGTACAAAATCTATAAAATATTAGTAGCAAAATATGATGACTTTTTTTCTTTCCCAAAACTTTATTTTTTTGTTTCAAGAGGAAAATCCCAAAACTTTATCTTTTATTTGATCAAGTTTTTATGTCATATAATTATCTTATCTCTTTTTTCTATTAAATTTAAAATAAAATCTCAACAATATGTTGCTTTTATAAAAAATATTTGATTTCAATTCTAAATATTTAAATTAAAGATAATTCATAAAACAAATTTCTGAAGAAGAAGAAAAAGATAATTCATAAATTTGATCTTTTACCTTCTTTAAATTTTGAATTGATTTGTTTTTTAGTGCTACTTAAATTTGTTCCAATAATAAAAAAGGTAGGGTTAAAACTTCTAGACTACTGAGTTAAAAAAAAAAAACTTCTAGACTACTAGTGTTAAATATTCTATAATTGGTAGCTTTTTTTTAAATCAATCAATTTTTTTTTTAACTTAATCAATCAATCTTTTTTTTTTTTGACGTCAAAGTAGAAAATTTCATTGAAATAGAAAAGCAGACCGAATACAAGCATTAAAGCATAAAGGAAAATTCCCCACCCAAATCTCATCACCGGGAGAACCTAAGAACTTAGCCACCTTATTAGCATCCCTAAACACATGTCTAAAAGAAATAGAATTAAACAAAGGAATCAAACTCTTCATCTTCATCACTAGAGGCGCCAAACAATCAATCTTGATCCATCTTAAATAAGCTCAATTATATTTGTGTCAAATCCAAATACTTTTTGCCAAACAAATAGTTGAGGATATCTTATGCGAACTAATATATGAATTATTATATGAGTTTAATGGATATGCACTGACAGTGTAAAATAGTTTTACACAGTCATCCAATCAAAACATGCCACATAGGAGAGATAATTACATTTGACTTTAATTTTAATTAAAAGAATAAGATATTTTCTGATTTGGCGGAATTTAATTGGATGTCTGTGTAAAACTATTTTACACTGTCAGTGCATATCCATTAAACTCTTATTATATTATATATATTTGTTTATTCCAAGCAAACTTTTGAATTGATCTTATTTAAAGATTTCATCAATCAGAATCACATCTTCTCCGAGCTCTAACTTGTAAGGATTTATTTTTGTAAAACAGAATATTTTTTATGCATCGGAAACTAAAAAGGAATTAAACCCTAAACCTGATAAAACTTAATCTTTTTTTATAAAACTTAATCTTTAGATAAAACCTAATCTTTTGTTCTTCACTAGGATATATATATATATATTGATACGCTAACGCATGCTGTTGTTCTTCTCGTCATTCACATTCTTTGTGTCTCCTCAGAATCCAGCAAGTCTAAGCTCTTCCTCTCGTCTCTCCATCGCACCACTCCGCCACTGCTAGCCTATCTATTGGTACTTTCATCGCTGAATTTATAGTGAATTTTTGGTTCATTGATTGCTGCTTCAGTTTTCTAGCTATTTATTGGGGATTTTTGGGTTTGTATGAGTTCTAGTTAGATCTATTTGTTCATCTTCTGGAATTTTTTTCATAAATTAATTATGGCATCCTCCCTTTTTTTCCTCTTCATTCAATCAATTAATTCCAAATTTGTACTGAATTTTGAGTTTGTAAGAGTGCTTCAGTTTTAACCAGGGACGATAAGCTTGAATATTGAAATTAATATTGTTCTGATTCTGATATTTGGTAATTCTAACTAGATCTATTTTTTTTATTTCATAAATTATAGCATCCTCCCCTAATATTTTTTATCTTCATTCAATCAATTAATTCCAATTTTTATCATATGTAACAGTGTCAGAGACACCACCAACAACAGCCACATGGAAGGAAACATGAGAACAGTTCAACAACTCCTTCCTCCTTCACATCCTTATCCATGGCTTCTATTTTTCAATGGTGAAGGCGCAGAAGATACTCAAAACTTTTGCACCATATCAGATGCCCCAAAAACCTATACAAGAATGATTCCAGAGCTGGTGGAAGGAGAGCTATGCTTTGTGCAAGATGGCTGGTTTCTTTTGTCAAACTACCACACAGAAAACGATGCCAAACTCTTCCTTTGGAACCCATCTAATCTTAAAAGGATTAATCTCCCGCTCCTCAAACATAATGGCATTCGTGATGGAATTTTGACAATCTCACATGATCAAGTTTTGTCCGTGTTTTTATTCTCTACTACTTCAGCTACAATATTATGTTGGTATCTTGGGGATGAGCACTGGACCAGAGTTGACTATCGCGACCAACTAAAGAGTGTTCTAGGCATGGAGGGCGAAGAATTTGAGAAACATGTGGAAGAGTTGATCTGTCTTTCTAACCCATTTTACTATAATGGTTGCTTATATGCAGTCAGATTTTAGGTCTCATCTTCTAGTAGAAATCAAGAATCTTGAACCCCGTGGTCTTAAATTGAACTCTTCACATATTTTCTATCCAAAATTTTCAGAAGCTGGCCTTGGCTACACATCGAAGATGTTAGAATCAAACAACGAGCTCTTTCGAATTGAAACTTCGCATGCACATGACAAGGTTATTGCTGTCGTTGTTCACAAATTGGATTTTCATGGAAAAGTGTGGCATAAGGTTGAAAGCATTAAGGACCGAGTGTTTTTTATATCTGATGATGGCTCATTTGCTTGTCAAGCCATTAATCCTGACGCTGATGGTAGTCGTGTCTATATATCTTTAAAGAACCACAATTTTGTCTACAGTTACAACATTGAAGACAAAACCTTGATGATTTCTCAACCTTTCTCAAATTTATCAAAGAAGCGGTCTCATGCATGCTGGTTTATGCCAGATCTAAGGTAATGCATTTTTTTTTATTGATTTTCATCTATTTCAGAAATAACTAAAATTACACATTTAATTTGATCATGTTTGATATAATATAGTTATATTGTATGTTACGTAGGATGATTGGTTCTACTACCAAAGGAGATATAGGAAAGACTCTAATCACTGGAAAAGAAAGCAATGATGAAATCCATTCAAAAAAGATAGGGGACATGATCATTAATGATGAATTTCCATGGAAATTGCCCTCTACTCTATCAATGTCTGATAATCTTTCGTTGTCTCCATTATTTGTTTGCTTTGAGAATGACAATGTCTTATCTTTTGTGCATCCAAAGAACGGTCTCAAGGACAAATACAGCATTAATGTGACCATGGACCTCCAACCATATTGTGAAATCTGCTATTCAAAAGATGGTTGGCTACTAATGGTGGTAAATAAGCATTCTTCATTTTTCTTTAATCCTTTTGCAAAAGAGCAAAAGAAACCACTTGCAAATGGACCTTTAACAGAAGACTTGAACACTCGGTGTATTGCCTTTTCACATCCCCCAACCACTCCTGAATGTGTGGTAGTTGAACTTCAAAGGATTCCATATTGTGAACCCCCGATGATGGAACATGTCACTTACCCTGGTCAGAAAGAAGAATGGGATAGATTCTTTTTTGAAGATCCTAACTTTTCTCTCTACAACATTAGCCCTGTTTTTCATAAAGGGTCTTTTTATTATCTCAACGAAGAAGGAAAGCTGGGAGTTTTGAAATTAGCAGGAGATGAAGAAATAGATTTTGATGAACTTGAGAAGCCTTCTGCTCCATGCACAGGCTACGACAACAGCTTTCTAGCAGAATGCAATGACGATCTCTTCTCAGTATTTGAGGGTCATTTTGGAAAGTGGATCCAAGTGTTCAGGTTGAATGAAGCTACAATGACATGGGTCCAAGTTAAAAGTCTCGAGAATCACATGCTTTTTGTCGGTAATACATCATTTTCTGCTGTGGCGAATGTTCCGGGAATGGAAAACAAAATCTATTTTCCTAGATTTTATGGTCAAAACATGGTGTTTTATTCATTAGAAACAAACAACTACCACACATTTGAAAGCAATCATGTAGTGGATTTTCACTGTATGAGAGAGCTCCTCAATAGCAGCTGGATTGAGCCAAGGTGGCGCTGATTTGAATTTCTTGTTTGGTAGAACAAGTTGTTTGGATTACATATATAAAATCTCTGTACTTTTTGGGTTGTAGTCTTTTGGCTACTTCTCATCATTTTCTTGTATTTGGGTTTAACACCCTTTGTGCTGAAATTAAATACAGTTTGACTTATAAAAAAAAACATAAAAAATTTGTTATATTATTTTGACGTTAGTAGTATGGACTAAGTTTAGTCATTAATTAATTTCATTGCTTCATGCTTTCTCTTTTTATTTTTTTTTATAATTTTATTGCTTCAAACTTTCCTATATAAAGTGGACGTTTTTTTAAAATTATATAAAGTGGACGTTTAACCGTATTCATTTGCATTTCCCAGGATGATATTTATATTTCTTGGTTCAATCATGGACGACTCTATCTTTTATAACTTTTTTATAACAATAACTTTTAGTTTAGCAAATAAAGTCGTTCAAATATTTTATAGTTTCCTAAAAGCATCTCCAATCCTAGGTCCATAGTTCTTAGTTTTTAGCACTATAACAATTGTTTGGACTCTATGGATGGCGAGAAACCAAGCTATTTTGAGGAATATATAGCATAATTCAGAGAAGGTTTTTGAGCTTGCTCAGCTGCGATCATGGTGGTTGAGGTCAAGGAATAAGTGCTTCAAGTTCTCAACCTATGAGTGGATTTCAAACCCAACATCTTGGGATGCCTTCGATTTATAGATCCTTTTATTCAGAATTAGTAAGAGTATAATGCTTAGTTACAATAAATTGTGTGATTCAAAGTTGTTTATTTGAAAAAAAATTACAAATGTTAATAAATTTTATTCTTTTTCCCTTCAAGGGTCTATTGAAATAATAGTTAAAGTTTAAGGATTAATTGAGATAAAATAAAAGTTTATGGTGTCTACAAATGTCAGAATGAGCAAAACCACAACCCTACAAATGCATGATTTGCGGGAGGATATATGAAACACTAACACATATGTTAGCATGTATTTCAAAACAAGTGAGGCGCCCTCTAGAGCCGCCAGGAAAAACTACCATTAATTTTCAAAACTGAAGAAAACCAACCCCTTCACCTTTTTTTCCAAACTAATATCCCCAACACTAATTTTCCATCGTTTTCCCTTTTCCCACATCATTGATGACTTTTCTCTTGCATTGGATCACATCTCCAACAACCATTCATTCCCTTCCCTTTTTGGCCTATTTTGTATAACTCAATGATCAAAAGTGAGGATCCAAGAAGAACCACTAGCTAGGCCTCATCCAATTTACGATGTGTTAATATAAAGCTTGGTACAACCCAATATCCCAATCATAGGTGTCTTTTACATAATAATAAAGGAATGAACATTTGTATCACCTAGGTGAAACATGTAAATTGAGTAAATCAAATAGATACTAGAATAGACATTTTTGTACTTTTTCAATGCATATCACATTATCCACTTTTTAGCTATTTTAGGGAAAGTCATAAAAATACTTTCATGTGTTTAGTGCTGAGCAATGACCATTATGGTTGACAGTAGGGGGACCAGACTGAGCCTGAAGAATGTGTGTGTCAATAGCAACAATTAATTTAAGTATGTTCCTTTTTACAAAATTTCACATTACCATTCTAAATAACATTTATGTCCCAACATTGCACAACTTTACTCCCTATAAATGGAATGGATGCAAACATTGTCCCGACATTGCCAACTTTGTCACTCAGCAACTAGCTAAATCCTCCTCTGCTTTCACGCAACAAGCAACTATGTCAATCCTCCACTCAGCAAGCAAGGTAAATCCTCCCCTCTCCTTTTTTTCTTATTCTTTTTACTCTATTCGTTCTTTCTTAATCTTCTTCTTCTTCTTTTTTATTTGGTTCACAACAGATGGTGAAAATTACGAGTAACAAAACAACAACGCCGCCACACTACAAATGCCAAATTTGCGGCACATGTTATGATACACCAGAAGACATCTTAGCTCGCGGGTTTTGATGGTGCTTTCTCCGGTTGCATATATGAAAGTTGCTAGCTGGTTTGGTTTAGAATGAGCTTAGAGAACATATCGGTTGGAGTGAGGGAGGTCCAGAAATTTATCCCTAGAGAATGCAATTTATTTTTCCGATGTAAAAAATACTTTACACTTATTTTACAAAGAGGGTGTGTTCAGTGTTATGGGAGAGTGAAAAAATTCACCAAATAATGGTGTTGCTGCGTGCAGTCATACCTTTGCAAAAGCTAGTTGTTGCAGCTTACACTTTATGAATTTGCTCTATATAATAGAGCATACAATAATCAAGAAAATTTGGTTTAATTAAAACTTTTAATCCCTCATTTATTGTGATTGTACAATTCATTCTTTAAAGCAAGTGATCTCAATCGTATAATTTTTTAACGTGTTCAAATGAGGTTCTTTAAAGCAACGCCGCCATTTTGTTGAGAGATTTCTTATACATCGATACTACTTTCAAAATTCTCAAGATTCAATTATAGTATAGCATAGAGTTTTCTCCCTGTCCAAATGGTGCTAAGCGCCAGAAAACGGGGCTAAGCGTCATGCATGCTCCAAAGCTTCAATTCTTACTTAATTGCTTGGATCTTCATCAACATTTCTCCTACAAACAAAAATCAAAGTTTAATTATGATTAAGATTATATTTAAAAACAAATACTACTAAAATCTAAATATCTACAACTTATGCAAATGAGAGATAGTTTGGGGAATAAATCACATGTTAAGAACAAATAAGTGTCTATTCTAATATGGAAAATCACTCGGCACTTATCAACTAGCTGATATAATACGAGGCATTATCACTTGTAGTCTAGCAGCGAGGACCTTAGCCACCAATTTGTATACACTCCCTATCAGACCTATCGGTTCAAAATCATAGACCTCTTGTGGGACAAAGGTCTTGGGGATCAATGAAATGAACTCTCCGTTGAGGCCTCTAACTAATTTACCACTCTTGTGGATCTCCTCAAAAAGGTTGCATATGTCTCCCTTTATGAGCTGCCAAAAATGTTTAAAAAAATTGTAGTTGAACCCGTCGGGTCCTGGGGCCTTATTCCCTTCACTATTCTTTATGACTTCCCATATTTCATCTTCAGTGAAACTCCTCTCCAAATATGACTTCTCATCGGTTATTAATTTTTCCAGATTTTAACATTTGAGCTTTGGCCTCATCACTTGCTCCCTGGTGAAAAATGACTTGAAGTAATTTCTAATGGCCTCTTTGATCTGTGCTGGATCCTCAAGGCCTCTGCCTTCCACCCTAATTCTGGATATATGGTTCCTTGATCGCCTTACTTTGCTAGTAAAATGAAAGAAGGAGGTATTCTTATCACCATCCTTGAGCCACTTCAGTCTTGATTTCTGCAACCATCTTGATTCTTCAGACCTGTACTCTTCCCATAAACCATTGATAACCTTGCTTCTTTGAGATCTTAGTTCATCTGTTTCCAGGCTTCTTTAAATACTGTTTGAACATATATACCTGTTTACGTGGTTTTTTGGTAAACAAATATCCTCTTAGTTCGACTAAAGGAAGTTTAGATTCGGGGTCCTTTTGAGAAAACGCTTTGCCAAAGTGTTGTGTGTGTGAGTGCTTTTTCGACAACACCAAGTTGGTTTAAACAGAACTGAATTTCATTACACACGGGTCAATTACAAAGAAATCACATACATCAAAATAACATAAAAACTACAAAAAGATGAAGATCTCGACAGGGAAATGCGTAGAAGAACTGGGGAATTAACAAACTTAAATGCAAGAAAACTAAAGCGTTGGTTCTGCAACATACTCCTCCATCATCACGTTTTGCTCTCTGAGTCTCATTGATGCGGACGTTTAGAGCTTTTTGGTGAACTTTCGGAGTTTTGAGTTGGGAACCTCTCTTTCTGCTGCTGCTTCTTCTATTTATAGTGCTGTCCTTGCCCACGTTCTTGGCGGTTTTTCTTGGGTGCATGATGGCTTCGTGGGTTTTGAATTTTGGCGCCATGCCCCACGTTTAACCGCTGGTCTTCGAGCACATGACTCTATTGCCACGTGGGTGGTTCTGAGTCGTGGGCAACCGTTGCTATTCGTGGCATCGTGGGTATATGCACGTGCTTGTAGTTACTTGTTACTCGGTAACTGCCTCTTCCATTAAGATGATCGAGATTTCTTCATCTGCTGAGTTTGTCGAGATATAACTCTTACTAACTTGACTTTGAGGGGCACCGTATGCTGAGTTGCCGGTTTCGCCATAGCCCTTGCTGTCGAGAACCCACCTTTGCACCATGATGTCGAGAGTCGTAGTCCTCGTAGTTTTTAGCTTAACAGTTGCCCCCCAAGAATGTTGGTTGTCGACTGCTTCAGCTTGAAGACACCAAGCATTTTTTATCGTAGCCGTTCGATTCCAACGATTCAAATACTTTGTGCTCTCGACCATCCGATCTTCAAGTCCAATCAGCAGCCATAACGTCTGATGACTTCTCCACTAGCTGACAGTTATAGCCTTTTTAGGGCCATGATTTCACCTATGCCAAAAAGCTGAGAGGTGACATGAGTTAACTAATAAAATAATCGCTTGGACCCCAAAATTTTATAAATTATTACTCAATGCGGCCTGGGTTCCGTTTGCCCCTCTGTTTATAAATACCCTCTTGGTATTCCCCGTTCAAGCTTTACTCTTTTCTCAAACCTTCAGCTCCGTCTCCAAGCGCTCTCACTTCATCTTCTTTCGTTTTCTCTGGAATATCTACTAATCTCTTCAATGGCTTCCAATCCTGAGCAGACCATTCCGTTGGCCACTGAGCTTAAGCTGGATGAATCCAAGCGCGTGGCAATCCCGGAACCCCCCAACGAAGCAGAGAAGAGAGCTATCTGGAAATCCCAGGTACTCATTCCTTTCTCTGTGAATGGTACTTTACGCGCCATTTTGGGTCCTTTAACAGTAGTGAAGCATGATAGGCCCAATAGTCTCCCTGAAGACCATGAATCATTTCACCCTAGCGTTAGGGGGGAGGAGCTTGTTTTGGCATTTCAACCCTCTTACCGTATGCCCTTTCTTTCTGACCCAAAACGAGCCTTTCGTTCAACTCCTCCTAACCCCTCTGCTAATGACAAAGCCTACCTGAAATGGTTAGATAGGGTTGAGGAAGATAAGAGGCAACACTGGAAGGATGTCGGGATTCTCGACTTGATTCAGCTGTCGAGATCTCCAATATCGTATAACCCTGCTATGTTGTTGAGTGCACTCTATTTCTGGGAGAGGTCCACCAATTGCATTCATGTTCCCTTTGGCATGATTACCCCCACTCTCTTGGATGTTGCTGCTATCACCGGATTATGGCCCATTGGTGATGATTATCACTCTGCACCTGCCCCTGTTAAACCCATCTCGATTCCTACTGACAACATTTCTTTTAGTCGATTCATTAAGGACCATTATGTCGAGAGTGGTGAGGTATCTGATGCTGAACATGTCGCTTTCTTGCTGTATTGGCTGTCTGCTTATGTTTTTTGCACCAAGTCTTTGCGCATTCCTGCCAAGCTTTTGCCCTTCGCCAATCTGCTTCACGAGGGTCGACAACTCGCTATGGCTAGGCTTGTCCTTGGCAACCTCTACCAAATGCTGAATGAAGCTGTCGAGGATATCCGGAATACCAAGACCGTCTCTCTGAATGCAGCTGGACCTCTTTGGCTGTTTCAACTTTGGTTGAATGCAGTTTTCGAATCTCTTCTGCCGGCACAAGATAATCCTCCGACTGTTTCTAACACTAGGATTGATGCCCACAGGCTCGAGACCCTGACCCCTGCTTATGATGCGTCGAGTTTTGAAGCTGACTTCAGAAAGTACTTTACCCTGTTTCTCGAGCTGAAGCACTATCGTTCCAGTTTCTCTCCTTACAGCAAGGCTGTTCGTGGCCCTTTCTGGCTGAGGAATTCTTACCCTAATGCTTCTGATTCTGCATTGCCCAAGGAACACCACATTACGCTCTGGAGGACCCTCTTATCTCCTAGAGTTTTAACTGTGGGCTTTGCTAGCAGTGACTACACTCTATGTGGCTACAACCCTCAACTGGTTTCTCGGCAGTTTGGGCTTAGCCAAGTTCTACCCAACACTTTATTTGACAAGAGTCTAGTCCTGTACCCCGGAGCTATTAAGAGGGCTGCCGCTTTCGACACGACTGTTCAGTTTTATAACAAGAAACTCCTCAACCTAAGCCCCTTCACTTACGCTCCTTCATATTATGCTACCAATGCTTTCAAAGCCTAGTGGTCTGAGTATTGGGCTCAAATTTCGAAGCCCCTCGTCGATTGTCTGCAATGCATGACAGATGCTTTTCTTTTGCAGAAGCAGGATCCGAAGAAGACCAAAGGTATGCACCTGGCAGAAATTCGATCTTTTCAAGAATTCTTTGGTGTGGTATATTACCCAACTCTTCGCCTTCGAGATACGGTTGCGAAAGCAGCTCAAGTACTAAGGCAAAAATGGGAACTTAAAGCCAAGAAATCCAAGTTAGTTGTTCTCCTGGTGAGGAGGGTCTATCTTTTGTTATTCGAAAAACTGGCTTTAGGTTCCCATCTTTGCCTACGAGTAGGTTTGCATTGGCCTTTCCACAGGTCTTGCCTAAATGGGTTGACCATGTAAACATAAATGTGTTGGCCAATCAAGCTCTACCTCCTCGAAAGCGAGTGACTTGGACTAAGTACCACCTATGGAATTTTCCGTATCATGTGCCCGTCGAAATCTTCAACCACATATCGCTGAACATGCGTATTGGTCAAGGTAATACTTCGACTTGGCCTTAGTTTTCCTGTTTTACTTCTTAATTTTTCTTTTGTTTACAGCCGAAGTCATTACTCGACCGGCTCCTCAAGTTATTTCCCCAGTGGCTCATTCTTCCAAGGACAGGCCAGTCGTGATTGAGGATGATGATGATGATGATGAGGACGATGATGTCAGTCTTGCTGACAAGCTCAAGGTACTTTCCTCATGCTTTTCCCTCTTTCTTTTCAATCTCTTTGGATTATGAACTAACGTATTCTTCGACAGAGTCGAAAAAGGAAACCTAAGCCTGTTGCTTCGGCTAGTCAGAAGAGGGCCAAGGGGGCTGGTGTTTCCACCACCAGTGGGGCTTCTAAGTTGGCATCTGATGCTCAACCAGAAGTCGATGATAAAGAAGGTGGTGGCGACGCCGCCATTCAGGTACGTTTTCCATTCTCGAGGGTACCTTGTGACATTTTTAACCTGTGGTTTCTTAATCTGATTGTGTTTGTCTTTATTTTCAGGCTGATGTTCATGAGCATTCCATCCCCAATCCTCCATCTCGCGAGAATTCTCCAGCTCCCAACCCTGCAAAATCCAAAACTGAAGGTGTCGAGAAACCTCCCAAGGCCGCATCTTCGGCCAAAAAGACCTCAACATCTGAGGGGCGGAGGAAGGTTAGGAGCAAACCTGTCCATAAATCTCCCCGTCGTTCCAAAAGCTCCACCAACTCAAGCCCTTCTAGGGAATCTGCTTGCCAGGTATCTTTACATTTCTTCATGTTCTGCTGGTTTGTGCATTTTACTTTATCGAAAAGGGTATTAAAGAGGTTTATCTTGTAGGAAACTCAAGGTGCAACCTCTCCCATTCACGAAGCAGAAACTCTTCCAGGAAAGGATGATACCCCTATGCCTCCTCCAAAATCGTCTGCCACTGTGCAACCTTCGCCTCAAGCCAAGGGTGGCTCTTCGTCTCATGTGTCTAGTGAAAAGCTTGACACTTTGTTCGAGGAGGACCCGTTGGCAGCTTTGGATGGTTTTCTTGATGGCACCTTAGACTTGGATTCTCCACCCCGTCGAGCTGATGCCACTGCTGAGACTGCTCAATCTAGTGGGGTGGCCAACCTTCAGCAAATCGAGGAGAGCATGGGTCAGCTGAAGGCTATTGTTTTCGCCAGTGGGTTTCTCGACCAGATTCAAGTTGATCCTCAAGCGAGTCATGCTGCCAAGGAGTTGCTTGTCTTCCTTCTTGGCCAAAAACTTGATTCTCACCAGGCTGCTGCTATGGCCAACCTTCAATCTTTCTTAGTGGATGCTTTGGCCACTTTTCATCAAGCCAAGGATGTTGGCCAAGCTGTTAGCCTTAAGGAAGCAAAAGTCTCTTCTGGTAAAGCTCAAGTTGCAGCAATGAAAGAGGACTTCAAGAAATTCACTGCTAGGAAGGTTTTGATTGCAGATGAAATCTCCGAAGTCGACACTAAACTTGAGGAGCTGCATCGAGAGATTACCAAGTTGGAGAAAAAGCGAGCTGATTTGGTCGAGGAAGGCCCTGCTGTGAAGGCTCAGTTGGAGGTGCTTACCAAGGACTCCAAGGCTCTGATCATCTCGACAAAAGATGTTATCAAGGAGTTGGAGGTTGACCAGGCCGTAAAGAAGGATCTCGATGCCAAGATTGCCACATTTGCTGATCGCTTGAATTCCTTTAAATTCCTGCTTTAGAATTTTATCTTATCAATATGTAATGATGACACTATTTTAACCATGGCTTTCGATGCCGATTTGCATGTAATATTTCGACAATGGTTTTGGCACGTAGGCCATATAATTTGACGTTTAATTTGCCATGTCTTTTCAGTTTCCACTACGCCTTTATTCTGACGGCTATTCACTTATTGTTGCACCGTTCAAACTTCCTTGCACCCCCTTACGTAGTCGTTGCTTGGTTTCTGGGGAATGAACCCATTTATTGCAATCTTGTACCACGTTTTCTTGATTCAATGTAAGTCTTTGTTCATTAAAGGCCAAAGCTATTCACGATGGTAGTGGTGATTTATGTGGCCGGTAACCATAAGATGAAGAGTTGGCAACCGATTGCCACTAATTAATGCACTCCTTTGTTGTTTTACTATAAATAGAGCATTCTTGGTTACTTCTTTTCAGCAACTTCTTCAAGCTCTTCCTTGCCTTTTTCTCAGAATTCTTTTCCTGCTTCCTTTTCAACCATGGCTAGCCGTCGTGTTCTTAACCAGATCCGGAGCTTGGCCTTTGAAGAAGACCTGTTTTGGGAATTGCATTCCTCCCTTTCTCTGGCTGAAGAGCTTACCAGGCTCGTTAACCAGCTTTTGCAGAGGAATATTATTGCCTCTGTAAAAACTCCTCTCCTGGAGTTCCTGGGCCTCCTGCATGAAGCTGTACCCCTATATGAAGAACACCGGGAGCTTACTGCTCGAGTGTTCTTTGCTGAACACCAAATTGAGGAGAAGATGGAAGAATTTGAAGAGTTGAAGGCTGCTCTGAACCGAGCGGACCCTGAGGGGAGTGTGGGAGCTCTGAAAGCCTTGGTGGACAAGCTTTCTTCCGCTGCCCGTGAGGAGCTGGATCTTCGACAGGAGAAGTCGAGACTGGAATCCCAACAAGAGGATATCTTGAGGCGCATGGAGCCTCTTAGGGCTAAATACGATAGTTATAGGGCCAATCCCCCTTTTTAAAGTTTCTTTGCCATAGTTGTAAATGCTCTATTCCAGTTAATAAAACATTCGAGTTTGGCAATTTACTTTGTTTATTTTCTTATTCTTGCTTCCTTATTCGATGTTTACTTCATACAACGTTGGCTTATACGTTTTTAAGTATTTGCCATTTACCGTTATTTGTCGATTTCGACCTTCTAATTCTTTAATCGAATAAGCGTTGTGTAAAAGTACTTTCTCGACTGTGAAAGGGCCTTCCCAGTTTGGGGCCCACTTTCCATAGCGTTTATCCCTTTTATCGACTGGTAATACAACCTTCCATACGTAATCACCGGGCATAAAAGATTTAGCTCTAACCTTTTTATTATAAGCTTTAGCAACGCGATCCTTTTGCCTGGTTAAGGTATCCAATGCCAATAGTCTTTCTTCGTCGAGATTGACTAATTCATCAAGCATCATATTCCAATAATCTTCACTTGGAATTTCCTCTTGCCTTTGAATTCTGCATGATTGTAAATATACTTCTGCTGGTAACACCGCTTCTTGGCCGTACGCTAATCGAAATGGCGTTGCCCCGGTAGCTTCTTTAGGTGAATTCCTGTAAGCCCAAAGCACTTGGCCCAATGTTTGATGCCATCTTCTAGGTTTTCGACCAATATGTTTTTTAATCAAGGAGATCAATGTTTTGTTGGCCGCTTCTACTTGACCATTCGCTTGAGCGTAATAAGGAGTCGAGGTTAGGAGTTTTATGCCCCAAGATTCCGCGAATGATGCCACTTTTTGGCCTACAAATACTGTGCCTTGGTCTGTAGTAAGTGACTCAGGTAACCCGAAACGATACACTATGTGATTCTGAATGAAATCGATCACCGTGTCCTGGGTAACATTTTGTAGAGGAATTGCCTCTACCCACTTGGTAAAGTAATCTATAGCCACTATTATGTACTTGTGTTGCTTAGAAGAACATGGGTTAATTTCGCCAATTAGGTCTAAAGCCCATCCCCTAAATGGCCAAGGTTTAATGATTGAGTGTAATTCACTTGCTGGCACATGTTGTATCCCTGCGTGTCTCTGACAATCTTGGCACCCCTTGGCATACTCCATACAATCTTTCATAATAGTAGGCCAATACATCCCTTGTCGAAATAGGATCCATTTCATCTTGATCCCTGCCTGGTGGGCACCACATAACCCATCGTGAACGGCCGAGATTGCTATGAATGCGTCGTCTTCACTTAAACACTTCAGTAGTGTTCCGTCGACGTTTTTCTTGAATAGCTCGTTTCCCATGATGACATAGCTCATTGCCCTGTATTTCGTCTTTCTGTCTGTGGTACCCACAGGATTTTGCAAGTAATCGACAATTGGCTTTCTCCAATCATTAGGTGCCATGTTGTCAATGACTAGGACGTTGAGGTCAGAGGGGTTTAGTTTTTCTTTGACTTCGATAAGCTCTTTTAGCCTATATTTATCGACCATATATCCTGACGCGATTTGTGCCAATTCATTGGCCTCTTGATTGTCTATTCTGGAAACATGGCCTAGCCTAGCGTCGTCGAATTTGGCCAACAGATTATTAGCTTTCGTGTAGTACTTACCTAGATTTTCACTGATGCATTTGTATTCCTTGGTGAGTTGCTTTATTACCAACTCAGAGTCTCCTTTTACGACAACGTTCCTTGCCCCCAAGGCTATTAGGATCTCGAGGCCTGATATCAAAGCCTCATACTCGGCCTCATTGTTCGAGCACTTCTTCTTGATCCTAAACTTGAACTTCGTGGGGATGCCCCCTGGGGATACTATGAACATCCCGATTCCGGTGCCATTTTTATGGCTAGAACCGTCGAAAAATAGCTTCCAAGGTTGGACACCCACATAGGTTACAATTTCTTTAGGCAAAGTATGATCTACTAGGAAATCAGCGACTGCTTGCCCCTTAACTGCCTTTAGTGGGGCATAAGTGAGTGAATATTCGGTTAGGGCCAAAGCCCATTTGCCAATTCGACTGTGCAAGATCGGTTTAGATAACATGTGCTTTATTATATCATAATGAGAAAAAACCATTACATCAATTGGCTTTATATAATATTTCAGCTTTACACAAGAAAAGTACAAGCATAAGCACAATTTCTCGATCATGGTGTATCGAGTTTCTGCATCATTCAACACCCTACTTAAGTAAAATATGGCTCTCTCCTTGCTATCTTCATCTTCTTGAGCCAACATGCTTCCAATGGTTCCATCTGTGGCAGAGATATACAGCTTCATTGGCTTTCCTCCTATAGGTGGTGCCATTACAGGTGGACTGGACAAGTACGCTTTGAGTTCATCGAATGCTTTCTGATGCTCTGCTTCCCAGCGAAACGTGTCTTCTTTCTTGAGTCGAAGAAGTGGGGAAAATGATTTGGTCTTCTCGCTGAGGTTGGCAATAAATCTCCTTAGGAAGTTAATCTTTCCTAACAATGATTGCAGTTGTTTCTTGCTGGTTGGTGGATTTGTGTCGAGAATGGCTTTGGCTTTGTTCTTGTTGATATCGATGCCCTTTTTATGCACCACAAAACCCAAAAAGTCACCTGCAATAACACCAAAGGCACATTTAAGGGGATTCATCTTCAAGCCATATTTTCTCATCCTCTCAAAGGATTTCCTTAGATGCAACAAATGGTCATCCCTTGATGGGGATTTCACCACAATGTCATCAATGTAAACCTGCATGAAAGTTTCGATAAAATCATGAAAAATGGTATTCATTACCCTTTGGTAGGTCGCGCCAGCGTTTTTCAATCCAAATGGCATGACCACCCACTCGTATGTCCCCAAGGCACCAGGACATCGAAAAGCTGTTTTCGACACATCCTCTTCTGCTATGAAGATTTGGTTGTAACCTGAGTAACCATCCAACAAGCTTAAATATTCGTGACCAGCAGCTGAATCCACCATCATCTCAGCAATAGGCATGTGATACTCGTCTTTTGGAGTGGTAGCGTTAAGATCTCGGAATTCGATGCAAACTCTCATCTTTCCATTCTTCTTGATCACTGGAACCACGTTGGCTAGCCAGTCCACATATCGAGCCGTTCTGATAAATTTACACCTGAGGAGTCTTTCAATTTCTTCCTTGATTTTCACCAACACATCTGGATGGAACCTCCTGAGCAATTGCTTGACCGGTTTCTTGTCTTCTTTGATGGGTAACTTCAATTCCACCAATTCTCGACTGAGGCCAGGCATTTCATCATAATCCCAAGCGAAACAGTCTTTGAATTCCTTGAGTAATTTCACCATCCTGTCCTTCAACTCTGGGTCAATGAGAGCACTGATGTATGTTGGCCTCTTTTCTAAGCCATCTCCCAGGTCCACTTCTTCCAAAGGGTCTTGTTCTTCCATTTTCTTGGAAATGTCGACCACTGGCTTTTCGAAACCTAATGGACCGTCATCATAGATGCAATCCAGTCTCAAATCGCGAAGATCTTCGAATTCGCATTCATCGACTCTCTGCTCGTTTTTTCTTATGCACGTGTTATCCTCATTTGCTGTTGCCTCCTCTTAGGATGTCATTTCGACAGGCAGAATTGAGGCATTGGTTTCTTCAGTAGCCATTTCTTTGGCTATTCTTGCGGCCTCTAAGGCCGTCCTTATTCTGTTTTCGGCTGCATAAGCCGAAATTCGAGCTAGGCTCGAATTAATCATCTTTAACCTCATTTTGCCACTCAGTTGTGGCATCCTTTTCTTCATCGCTGTGCCATCCACTCATGGCATCAGGTTTGTATGCTTCATTAAGGTTCAAACCCCTGATAGGATCTAATGTCACTGAGTACTCTGAGTACGGGTTGAAATATTGAGAGGCCACTGTGTCTAGAGGAGCAATTGTGGCTAAACTTTTGTCGAAATTCTTTTTGCTGACGTAACCTGTCTCCGCTAAGTAGTAGCTCTGATCTGCTTGCACGTTCTCGACGACTCCATCTGCTTTCCAAATGGAAATACGTTGGTGCAGGGTTGAGGGCACTGCCCCCAAGCCGTGGATCCATTCTCTCCCCAATAGCAGGTTGTAGTTGGCTTTTGAGGGCACCACGATGAACAATGTGGAACGGGCTACCGTTCCTACGGTTATGTTCAACATAATTGCTCCTAAAGAAGAACCTGTCTTCCCTTCGTAGTCGGAAAGGACCATGTCGTGAGGGATTAGGTCTGCTTCAGTTTTGCCCAACTTCTTGAGCATGAACTTAGGCATTAAATTGATTGTGGCTCCTCCGTCGACAAGAACTTTATTGACTCCTTTTTCGTCGACTTTTGCCCAAACGAACAACGGCTTCAAATGGCTTTTCATCTGCTCCGTTGGCCTCTGGAAAATAGCTCTTTCGTCTTCGACGGATCCTTTTTGCATCACGTAGTAGCACAAGGGGTTGTCATCCGGCTCTTCCTCGTCGTAGTAGTCCTCTTCATTTTCGGTTACCTCCGAGATTTTGTCGAATTCAGCGGGTAAGATAGACACTATGCAGATGATGTTAAGATCTTCCCCATCACTGTCGTCGAAATCGTCGAGCATGTCTTCATCCTCATCCTCAGCCACATCTTTCCCTTTTTCTTTGGCCGGGTTTGGTGGCACAACTGTTCCTTGTTTGATGGCGTGGTCGAGCTGGTTAATAATCGACGCCACACTAGGTTCATTGCGAGGGTTATCTTCTGGCTTTATGTCCCATAAGGAACGGAATTTGCCACCTCTTTCTCTCTCAGCTTTTCTTTTCCTCAGGAAACGTCTGAATTGAGTTCTGGTCATTTGCTCAGGGGCATAGTAGTTTCCAGAGCCATAGGAGTAGCTCCGTGATACGCGGGAGTTGTTAATATAGGAAGACCCCTGGCCCAAATCGATCTTCGACCACTTCTGGTGATGCTTTGGTTTTGGGGGTGCTGGCCTGAACCATTGATTCTTTGGCAAACCAGCATCAGGGACATAAGTCTTGTCCTTGATTCTTGACTTTTGGCCTCTATTGCCATCGAGTTCTTGATCCCTTTCAATCCACTCCTCGTGGGGATATTTCAACCTTCTGGACACAGGCATTTTTGTAACACCCCGATTTCGATGGCGTCACTTTAGTAACCGAAAAGAAAGTTTAAGCGGAAAAACGTGAATATTTTTTTTTCTCGATAATACAAAATTAAAACTGAAAGAAATAGAGCTTGACAACAGAAGATAACAAAACTAATATACAATAATAGTTACAGCCCCCGCTGTAAGTAGTAAACCACGTCACGAGTAACCCTCCAGTGACGGACAACAAAATAGAGTAACGCCCGAAGGCAAAAGGTACAATCCAAAAGAAAAGGTTAAGTGTCTGCAACACAAACCCTCAAAATGAGAATAAGTCAGCCCAGATGGCCTAAAACAAGACCCCCTAGTCCAACCAACTCTCTGTGATTTTCGTAAAGAGAACCATAAGAAAAGCTAAAGGTCGGGGACCTACCCTGCCCAAAACGAAAGACTGAACATCAGAGCCAAGACGCTACTCCTACACTAATCCCAACTATGCATCCCCAAGATCGTCGTCTGAATCTAAATCCAAGACGACTATGTCGATGACTGCATCGGTCTCCACAGCTGGTCGAGCGGGTTCTGCACCCGATCCCAAGTCTATAGCAGCCGCGACAGTGGGTGAACTAGTGCCTAAAGAACTCCCTCCCACAGGCACCTCCTCCGAGGGGTACTCGTCGTCCGAAGGCGACGGTGGTGGTGGCACTCCCAGTCCAGGTCCGCAGTGTACACCCGGTGGCAAGTTGAAGCTGATAGTGTAGTGCCTCCAGACTCCGTGCGTCAGGCTTGGCATCCGGTCAATGCGATCCTCCATTATTCGCCCTGAATAGATAGCTCGGTGGCCGGCGGGGTCGACCACCCATGAGCTTGGGGTGTCTTGGTCCAACATCTCAAACCTGGTCCCCCCCGAAGGGACGACCGTCTCGTACCAGTCCGTCATACTCAACTGACAATGGCGTAGTCCGCCCAAACACACACAGAAGACGCGAGGGTCAACTCCAAAGAATTATATAAATAATAAAACCAGATATATAGGGTAATAATTATTTAGCCTCTCAGGCTTATACGTTTAGGGATAACATCCTAAGGTTGCATATTTCACAATGAATATAAAAGATCATAATAACAATTAGCATGCCTCAAGTAGGATAAACAGGTACCAATCACACTCAGCAACTAAGTCAGCATGTATGTTGCATGAAATGCAATGCTGGGTAACAAAATGCATTCCGGAAGAAGGATGGACACCATCGAGTCAGCCCTAACACCGGCCAAAGTGGGACCATTCCGCTCGGGCGCCTCTTACACCACACAAAAGTAGTCAGATCAGCAGTGAACCCGTAGGTCTGCCATTCCGTCTGCTACTAAGGACCACCGTAGTGTCCTAAATATGGAAATCCGGGTCTTATGACCATTTTGGAATCCACCGAGGTCCGGTAATCCGCCGTGTATTAACCTCAAAATGAGTGCATGAATGCAAGTGATTAGCCAAACAACGTCTCCGACCTCACTCGACACGTCGCCACGTGTTCTAACTAACTTAATGTCTCTAAAAAGCCTACCCTAAGGCAAATGTCGATTCTGCGACAAAATGAATTAATCAAAAGAAGAAGAATGTACTTGGGAACTCATGGTTCCCGGCTAAACTTTAGATAGCCAATCAATAAACTGCTCATCGAGCGAAAAGGTACCGAAGTACTTGGAAACTTATAGTCTCCGGCTAAACTTTAGATAGCCAAACAATAAACTGCTCATCGAGCGAAAGAGTACGAATGTACTTGGAAACTTATGAGTTTCTCCTAATCTTGGATTTGCCGACACTTCTCATTTTCAAAACACTTATGTTCAAGCCCTAAACTATTGTCTGAGTCTTTTATCATTATATTAAGGGTTTTGAGGTTGTTTAATACATTATGGAGATTCATTATGAAATTGTTTAAGTTTCGTCTCTAATCCTATTAGTTTCAAAGATCCCATAATTCCAATGATTCCCTGGAGATGGTCTCAAAGCAAAAGGTCCATCATCACCCAAGTAATGGCCCGAGAAGTTCCCAGGTAAGCTGGCCGGGCACAATGCCTCATTAAAAGCCCTTCTTGCCTTAGACAGAACAACCCAAGTTCTTACGTGAATTCAAATGGGGTTTTTCCAATAACATTTTCAAACTCAATTTTCCTTTGAGAAGGTCTCGATCCATAAAACAATAATAGGGTACGAACCTCGGTCCGTCCCATCAAACTTTCCCAAAATCTCAAAATAAAATCGGCATGACATGCCCGTTATCCTCACTCTGAAGCATAACAGATATAAGTGGAGTAACATAAATAAATCAGCTCAATCAATAAACATAAACAGCATATTCCAACACATCCTAGATTAACCATTTAGCACATAACATGTGAATCATTTAGCACACAATATCATGGCAACAAGTACTCAACAAGATCGGCCGAAGCCTCAGAAATCATTTCAGGCAATTAGCAATTAAGTGCATAACACATAAATCAAGTCGAATTCGTCGACACCTAAAGCATTAGCTAGTAATTCAGAGAGTAGCCCTCACCTGTTGGTTTTCCAGCTCGCTCCTTGGTCTTTCCTTCACGATCTTCCTCCTCAAGTCCTCCGAATTCCTCAAACGAACCTTAAAGCAATTTCACAGAAATCAATCACAATGAGTCAGAAACTCAGCAAACAATAAGTCCTAGGGTCACACGGAACACTACAACTCCGTGGTACGACAATCTAACGCGTTAGGACAAGTTTTCGAAAAAGTCGGATTTCCTCCCCCCCTTGGTATAGCTCTCGGCCACTTTTCCTAATTGGGAGGGTCGATTTTTCTTCGATCAAACTTGGTTCCTAGGTTAACATAAGCCATAACTAAGACGGTTCTAAGCTCGGAAAAATTTTCGGATCGAAAACTGACATAGGGGTAGTTTGGTCATTATTTTAAACTCAGAATTTCAAAACTGGATTTTTGAAAAACAAATTGGATGGAGACGTCAACAACGACGTTTATGACAACTAATCCTACTAGCACTAAGCCAAGTCGAGAGTTCTAAGCTAAAAGATTGAGACTTTGCCCCAAAATGGGTATTTGAGGTAGAATTGATTCCGGCGGAATTCCGGCGACATTACGAAAAAACTAATCCGACAGAAGTGCTCCTGAGCACGTAGGGAAGATGTTTAGACAAAGAAATCAAGCTATTTGGACAATTTTCCAAAAACCTCAAAACTTTGGACACATAAAGACTTAGGAGAAGTCGACAGAAACGACGATCAGAAGAGAGATATAGTTTACCTACCTCAAGGTCTTCGATTAGCAACGATCGGTGAAGCAAACGGGCAAGAATTCGCGAAGATCAACTTCCTCCTCTTCTCCTCTCTTGGCCGCGGTTTTGGGGAAAGAAATGGGTGAGTTTTGCAAAATTTTCATTTTCTAGCTTATAACCTATATATAGTGAAGGAAATGGAGATATTTTGCAAAGTTTGGATAAGGATGCATTGGTGGATGGATAAGGATGGATAGATATTTTTGAGAAGATATTTTGGTAAAGATATTTTGTAAAGATATTTTGTAGAGATTAGATAAGGATGAGTAGATATTTATCAAGGATCGGATAAGGTTGAATAGATATTTATCAGAAATTGGATAAGAACGAATAGATATTTATCAAAGATTGGATAAGAACGAATAGATATTTATCAAAGATTGGATAAGAACGAATAGATATTTATCAAAGATTGGATAAGAATGAATAGATATTTATCAAAGACTGGATAAGAACGAATAGATATTTTAGGGAGATATTTTGAGAAGATATTTTGTAAACCGGTACAGATTAGTTTAGATACCGGAGGATTTAACTCATAGAGTTAAAATAAAAATATAAGAGTGATTCCTATTTTTCCGGCTTCGTTCTCCGTGAATTCTAAGATAGGTTTTGACGACAGAAATCCAAAACTCAACAGAAGTTTCCTTCTATTTTAGGTGACTAATGCAAAATCGGTGTAAAACCTTTTTACCCGATAAGTTACTTTTTGCAGTGGATGTCGGATGAGAAAACTTCCTTCTGAAGAAAGATTAGAAACAACGAGAGAAGTAGGCGATCGCGGGTGGAATCTTCATTTGAAGCTCCGAATAGAAAAAGTCTTCATCGTCCGTCGATTTTAGGGTTTTTGAACTATCAGGGATTCCGTTTCGGCAAACTTCCGAGAATTGGAATTTGACGTTCGTACGTTCCAGGGTTTCGCATCGAAATACTTGTTTATAGACGAATAAGAGAAATTCTAACATTTCTCTGAAGATTTTTGGAATTAGTTTCCATCGCGTCCTAAAGTATAAATTAACTATTCACTAATACCTTTGACCTAGGATTAGGCGTAGGTTAATCGTGCAATAACTCCTATCGGTTTTTCGATAAATTCCTGGACTTTTCCTGAACCTTTTTCTTTCACAAATTTATCTTAATCAAATAAACTCTTTTATTTTATTCATGTTCTATTTCATCCTAAAAACACATCAGACACAGAACATAATCCATGTGTGTCTTGTTCCGTTCTATTATCACATGTCTACCAAACACTACCTATATATGTGGGTTTGTGTCTTAAAAGGCACACATAATATTTGAGCTTATTCATAATATAAGTACATAATAAAGATAAAGATTTGATTAAGTTTATGAGGAATTTATGACTGTCAATATTTTTTGAGTATCTTTCAGAAATAATCTCTATATCATATTAAAATTTGTTATGTAAGAATTTGAAAAATATATTATTTATGTTCGCATAAAAAAATTCCTCATTGATTTTAATTTGATAATGAAATTATTTATTTAAACATTAATAATATAATTTTATATTAAAACTTAATATAATTAATTATGTATAAATGAAGATATGTTTTGAGTTTAATTTTGATGCACTGACAGTGTAAAGTTTTTTTACATCGTCAACCAATCAGATTTCAAAGATTTGTCATGTCACTCGATTTAATTAAATAAAAAATCCATATTTAAGAAATTTGATTGGTTGACAGTGTAAAAAAAATTTACCCCGTCGATTCATCAATCTTTTTTTTTTCATATGTTTAATCTCTGTATAATATAAAAAATCATTACATAAGAGTTTTCAAAAAGGGCCAACCAAAATATAGTAAAATGAATGACAAATCAACATATAAATAGCAGAAAATAACAGAGGAGAAGAACTAAAGAGGAATGAATTAGTAGGAAATAATAAAAATCAAACCTTGGTGCATTGTAGAAGATAGAATAACAGATGGGTTTTCCTGTTCTTCTAGCATAGAAGTGATGTATAAATAATGAAAATGTGAGATACGGAAATGAGAAGATGTAGACTTTTCACATGCTACCTGTCCACTTTTGACTTTTATTTTTTAATTTATTTTTTTGACTTTTATTTTTTATTTTTATTTTTGACTTTTCTTTTTGATTTTTGATTTTGACTTTTCTCATTCTGCAGGAGCAGGAGACCGTGTCAGTAGTGGGCCACAAGTTTGCTTACAAGTTACAACATTGAAAATGCTAGTATCCATTTTTATTTTCTAAAATACTGGTATTTGTAAGAAATAAACAGTTTTTTTTTGAAAGGAGAAATAAACAGTAAAGATATTAAAATAGAATGTTTTGTTCATTTTACACAGTTTTTGTTTAGATGCTAACTTTTTCTATGTATTCATTTTCATTTTAAAGATATTTATAAAAATAAGAGAAGTTAAAAACTAAAGAGAATATTTAGTATATTTTACATAAATATACTTTTACTTTTATATTTATGTAAAAGTTAAAAATAGAATATTATGCATTATTTGTTGATGTATTTTTTTTTAGAAAATGAAAATATATTAGAATAAAAGGATTATTGAAAACACCCTCTCTCAAGTTAGTGAAACAACAAAAGAGAATACATTTCATAAAAAAGAAAAGGAAAATGTTGTGGGACACGAGGTGGGGTCTCGTGCACCAAGCACGAGGCAGTTTCTGGCGGTTTCAAACCGCCAGAAATGTGTAACGTATACGGTTATTAAAGCACCGCATTTTAGTAGCGGTTTTAAACCGCCAGAAATGCATTAAATTTGAATTTTTTCCTAGCACCGCAAGTTAGTGGCGGTTTAAAACCGCCACTAATTGCTCCTCGTGCACTCTCGTGCCTTAGACCTTCGTACCAAATAGCACTGCTCATTTAAAGAAACAAAACTAGTAGAACTAGTAGAGAAACAAACTAAAAAGAAACATGAAGACAACATGGAAGTAGAACAGCGTGCCAACTAGAAGGGAGAAAAAGAAAGCAAAAACAGCAAAAACCAAAAGAAGAGGGAAGTCAGCTGTTTCAAAGACCGCATTTTAACTTTTAATGTCAAATCCTAAAAATTCATTTCCCAATCAAATTAAAAATAGTTAACCCCTTTGAATATTATTTTTACCTTTTGCAAAGTCTTTAACTTTTTAAAATGAGGGGTAGTCTCCTAAAGAGAGTTTAGTCTCAGTAGTAAAAAATGGTTTTTTTTAAAGAACCAACCATTATATAAATCATTCAACCAAATTTGAGGGAGAAGATTGATCATCTAACAAAATAGAACTAGACCAGTTGGACCCTCCTTAATCCATACATTATTATTAAAATAAGTGCAAATTTGGACATAAAGTCCACCGCCATATTACACTGACGTTTCACATGAACGGGGCTATGGGCACCAACACCATTAAGAAGCACCTTACAATCATCCACCACACTATGTAGATATGACATAGAATTAGCACTGGAGGTGAATACTCCTATAGAGGTGAACCTGAACTCCTGAAGATGGAAAAGGATGATGAAGGTGAAGTTCTTGATGTGACTTTGTTCAAACAAATTGTAGAATCACTTTGCTTTCTCTGCAATACTCGTCCAAATATCAGCTATGTTTTAGGACTAATTAGCAGGTTCATGTGTGAACCTAAGAGGGCACATATGTATGCCGCTAAGAGGGTGTTAAGATACCTACAAGGTACATTGGATTATGGCATTATGTTCCCTTATTCATCTATGTATCAACAAGCTGCATTAGTGGGGTACTTAGATTCTGACTATTGTGCATGGTTGTAAAAACCGGACCGGACCGGCCGGTTCAACCGGTTGAACCGGGAACGGACCCCTGGCCGGTCCAAAGCAAGCCCAAAACCGTCTAGGTATAAAACCGGTAGTGAACCGTCCAAACCGGCCTTGAACCGCTCGAACCGGTGAAAACCGGCCGGTTGGTGGTTTTGGCCGGTTTTACGTTTTTTTGGGTTTTTCCGTTTTTTTTTTGCTTTTCACGTGTTTTGGGCTCGGCCCACTACCCAGATGAAGATTAAAAAAAAAAAGAATACAGAAAGGTTTTCAAAAAATCAAAATAGAAACCAAAAGGTTTCACTTTCTTCTCAATTACGTTTCTAGTTTCCCTCTCCTCTGTTCTGCACTTCTGCTTCTCAATTCAGGTACCTTCAACCCTAGTCACTCCACTCACTCGTCTCACGGTCTCTGCCACCATCCGCCCGCCGTCGTGCTCCTCCCGCCGCCGTGCTCCTCCTTCCGCCGTGCTCCGCCAGCCGCCGCCACTGGTGAGTATTTTTTTACTTTTTTTTTTGTTTTTTTTTAACGCAACACATCCTCCGCTCACTCATCACATCCTCCGCCAGTGTTGTTGTTCTGTTGCTGCAACTAGGTGTAGAATTTCATTTAGTTTCAGTCCAAATTTTCATCTCACTAGAATATTGAAACTATTTCCTGTACTGAGAAGATTGGAAATCAGTAATTAACTAATTATCAATCATAGACACCTCATACATCATATTAATTTGACAGTGAAGGTGTGATCCATATATTTCATTACCAAATTTTGTACTTACCAAGTTTTGATGCGGGAAACTTCTTAATTATTGCAGGAGCTGGCAAACATGGATGCATCTCAGGATGATGTTGCTAATGCTAATGCTAATGCTAATGCTAATAACAATACACAACAAGGCGCTGTTCGTGGAAAAAATGATCCTGCATGGGAGCATGTTGCATTCAGGAAAGAAGGAAAAACTAATTGCTACACTTGTCTTCATTGTGGAACTGAGTACAGAGGAGGTGGCATAAATAGAATGAAGCAGCATCTTGCTCGTTTACCAGGCCAAATTAGCTATTGCAGGAAGGTTCCTGAAGATGTTAGTCACCGAATGAATGTGGCATTGGAAAGGATTCAAGCTAAGAAAAATAATGTTGAAGTCAATGAAGCATACAATGGACCAACTCAAAGTGATATGATTGAAACAAATGAGTCTTCCCCATTGAATAGTTCACTTCCTCCTACTCAACAGAAAGGTAAAAGGAAAGCTACTGCAGATATTGGTGACTTTTTTGCTCCTAGGACAACTCCTGGCTCTCAACCAACCCTTAAAAGTGTTTGGGCTAGCAAAGAAGCAGTACATAAAGCTCATATGGCAATTGCAAGATGGTTATATGATGCTTGTATTCCATTTAATGCAACCCAATCACCTTATTTTCAAGCTGCTGCGGATGCTATTGTTGCTATAGGTCCTGGTTTTAAAGTTCCATCTTATCATGAAGTAAGGGTTAATTTGTTGGAAGATTGTAAGAAAGAGTGTCGGTTGCTTGTTGAGACTTATCGGGCAAGTTGGGCTAAAAGAGGATGTACAATCATGGCTGATGGATGGAGTGACCAAAGACAAAGAACTCTGATAAACTTTCTAGTTTATTGTCCTGATGGTAATTTATTTTATATCTTTTAAAGTTCTTTGATGCTTAATGTGAATGATGATTCTAGCATTTTAATTGAATTTCTTGTTTAATGTCTTTTAGGTATGACATTTGTGAAATCTGTTGATGCGTCTAATGTTGTTAAAGATGCTGAGACATTGTGCAATTTATTTTCTGAAGTTATTGACTGGGTTGGGCCTGCCAATGTTGTCCATGTAGTAACTGACAATGCCGCTAATTATGTTGCTGCTGGTAAATTGATACATGACAAATATGAAACAATTTTTTGGTCTCCTTGTGCTGCACACTGTATGAATCTTCTTTTGAAGGATATTGGTAGCATGCCTCATATTGCAGACCTTGCTTCAAAGGCTTCGAAGGTAACCATCTTTGTGTACAATCACATGGTTATAAACTAGTCACAGGTTATCCAAGTCAGCAGCAGGAAAGGCTGTAAGTGCTATCATTCTAGACAATAGATTTTGGGATCAATGCATTCTTATAACAAATCTTGTAGCTCCACATATTCGATTACTGAGAATTGTTGATGGAGATGAAAAGCCTTCTATGGGTTACGTATATGAGGGCATGCAAAGGGCAAAGAATGCAATCAAGACAATGCTTCAAAAGAAGAAAGATTTGTATAAGCCTTACACAGAAATTATTAAAGCGCGATGGGATAGACACTTAAAGCGCGACCTTCATGCAGCCGCTTATTTTTTGAATCCTGCATTCTCTTATGATGAAAAGTTCCAAGAGAAGAATAGGGTAGTGCAGGCACTTCTTAAAATATTTAATATCAACTCATTTAATATTGACTTGACAAAGGCCATTCAAGAGATGCAACTGTATCGTGAGCGGAAAGGAAGTTTTGAATCCAATGGTGCTAAAAAAGTGGCAAAAACAATACAAGCTGGTAAGCGCATACTTGTATTTTCTTAATTTTATTATTTGATGATATATATCTAACTATGTCTTTTGTAGATCAATGGTGGGTATGCTACGGGGGTGATGCTCCAATTTTGCAAAAGCTTGCAATCCGTCTTCTTGGTCAAACATCATCTTCCTCTGGTTGTGAGAGAAATTGGAGCTTATTTGAACGTATCCACACAAAGAGAAGAAATAGACTTGAACATAAAAGACTAAATGATCTTGTTTATGTTACTTACAACTTGCGTTTGAAGAACAAGTATTTAACTTTCTTTAAATCAAAACATGGTTGTCATTAATTTAACTTAATTACATTGTTATTTACCTTTTTAGTGTCTTTCTAGGTTGTTCACAACAAGAAAGCTTATGATCCTATTGATTATGAATCCATTGACAATCTTGATTTTTGGGTTGCTGAGGAAGAAGAAACAACCCCTGAATTTGATGCTGATGACATTGATGATTTTCTTTTTACACATAACTCAACTCCAGTAGTTGGTCAAACATCAAGAACTAATGGAGGTTAATAGTTAAATCATATTGACTATGTTTCACTTTGTCTAAGTATTATTTCTAGAGTAAACAATTTAATTTTCTCCATGTTTTTAAATTAGGTGAAAATGTTGGAAGCTATGGTGGTGCAGCTAGTGGAGCATATGAAGATCCCAACATATCAGCATATGATGGAGTTGATCTTAGTGATTGTTATGACTTATGAGTTATGACTTATGATAGTTGACTTGATAGTTTTTGCTACTTTATTCTCGTTGAAATTTTGGATAATGGATATGCTAATGTTAAGCATTGTTAGTTTGTTACTTTAAAGTTTAAACCTACTATTTTGGTGGGTACTAATCTTAATTTTGAGTTTGACAAGTAATTTTCATTTGAAATATGAAGTTGTGGATATTCTTTTTATTTAAGATTACCTTATATATTATCTATTTATTTAAAAATAATATTATTTAATATATAGCGGTAAAACCGGTTGGACCACGGTTGAACTACGGTTGAACCAGTGAATCTTGAACCGGTGCCCTCACCGGTTTCATCACCGGTCCGGTTCTGATAACCTTGCTATTGTGGTTAGGGGTGGAAATAGGTCACGCCATTCGTAGGGCCTACGGCCTAGCCTACCACAGGTCCAGGCCAGGCCAGGCCAAATTGGTAAATAGGCAAGGCTTAGGCTTTTTGAAAAGTCTATTTAGTTAAAAAGGCTAGGCTCAGGCCATTCAAAAAGTCTTTTAAGTCTTATAGGCTAGCCTATTTAAGTAAAATGATTAGTATTTTTAATGTACATTGTAAATATGATTAATATAAATATATTTTACCATTAATGATGTCTATATATTAGATATTTATCATAATATCTGGATATTATATATTTATTGACATTTTTATATATTTAAGCAAATTGACTTATATAATGACTCAAAGTTATAAGTCTATTTAGAAATATATATATATATATATATATATATATATATATATATATAAACCTTTTGGCGTTATGGTCTTAAGACCAAAACCCAACCAATCCTCTTCAAACAGGCTCTCATCAAATGGTGGAAGATCTTTGATGCTTCAAAAGCCTACAAGGAAAATGTGAGCCAATGGTTCAAAACCAATCAGAAATATCTCAAGCATGCAAGTCCGCAAACCAGTCTCTTGCTAAATCAGAAGGCCCACATCACAGCGGCCCTTGCAGGAGCTTCAACAGAAAAAGACTTGCTGAAAAATCTTCAATCCGCTCTTCAATTATTAAAAGAGCCAAATGAACAGGCCTCATCCTCAAAGGCCCCCAGCACAAAATCTCCGATATATATATATATATATATTATATATATATATATATATATAACATATTTAAATACGTACTGTACCGTCATGGATTTGGATTGGGCCGAGCGTGCCTCCAAGCAGGAAGAACGACCCAAGAATGAAGTAAGGAGGCGCAAAAGGAAGGCAACCAAGCATGTAGCGTAGTCTATATTCATCCTCCATTTATCCCCAAGACTAGTCAATGGAGTTAATTATTATTCCCTTGAGTTCCTCCCCTATTAATGTAGCCTAGTCAACTTAGTAATGTATCTTTGACTAGGGTTTGGGTTCACCAACTATATAATGGGGAGCCAATGATGTATAATAGATGTTCAACTTCTTACCTGAATAAGACTCTAAGCTCTTTGTTCATCCTTTCTTGCTTTATGATTAATATTCTAGAACATTGGCGCCCACCGTGGGGCCGATAAAACTTTCCCCGGCCCCTAGTGATCCTGACGTCGACATACCACCTACAAGCATCCTTGCATGTCGCACTCCTTCCCAATCACGTTTCTATACATGGTTTATTTTTCCTCATGAACTCACTCTTCATTTGTTTTCATTGTTGTTGGCTTTGTCGTTCTTTAATATTATTATTTAAATAACTAGATGCACAGTTTTATTTCCTCTGGTTTTATTATGTGGTCAAAATAACTTGGAGTGATAAGGAAAGTCAATGACATCAATGGCAAGTCCTGGATAAATAAGATGGACAGGTTGGCGTGGACGTTGAGAAGAAGAAACAGCAGGAAGACCTCCATGGAAAACCAACGGCTGAACAATGATTGGTTGGCTTAACACATATGTATCTCCCTGATCATCTTCACCCATGCTTAGGGTTGATTTCAATTCATTGCCTTGTTGAAGAATTATTTCAACAAAGACAGGTTCTTTATTTTTAATTAAGCATGACCCCTGCCCTGGTTTATTGTTATCATTTTATTGACTTAGAAGACCGTAAATTTATAAATATTTCATAAATTGAGGTGTATTATTAATTTTATCTATGATTTTGCTGCTTTGATATGTTCGGCCAGATTAATTTGGTAATATATCATTCTCATTTAGGACAATTAAAGTGAATTAAAGTTGATTAGAAATTTGTGCAGTAGTTTTTGAATTAGGTTGAAATAATTACCATTCATAAGGATCAACCTTCCTTTTTTTCACTCACAAACGGTTATGTGCCTATTAAAGTAATTTAAATATTGAAACTTAAGCACCATCAGTTGCTTGCCGTTTCACATTTTAAATATTGCCGTTTCAATAACATTTTAAATATTGAAACTTGACATTTTAAGAACTTTATTCCTTAAATATTTCCTTCTCCAAATCACATTACAACATTTACCATATTTATTCCCTTGACTGTTATTGTTACTAGCTGGTATTATTATGATTGTAATCACACCCATTCTGCGGTTTCACATATTAAACAATTTTAATATTCCTTTCCTATTATTATTATTATCACAAATTGATGTGCGTAATGAATAGATTTAATATATTTCCTATTTTTCCCTTTATTCTATTATATCTGATTGAATCCATACATTGCAACAATAATTTGTGGAGAATCAGTTTTACCTATTATTAATTAGCCATTAACACTATTTATCATCATACACAAAAACGCCCTTCATATCCAATCAATCAAGCAAGAGACTGACTGTGTAAGCCACAAAGATGAAATATTAGCTAGTAAAATATTTTAACCGGGTCCTGGTAAAGAAATTTGTTTTGCAGGGATATGCTAGTGAAAGATTTTAACCAATTTAATCTTTGTTAAGACATTTGATGTGCAGGCCATACCATATATACTTCTGTCTCCAATCTACCACCAAGAAACTTAGCAAGTTGTAAAGATGTCCCGTCAACCGGAATGCCAGTGAACTATTCTATTCAATTTTATGCTTGTAAAGAAATTTATTTTGTGATGTTAGTGAAAGGGTTTAACTAGTTTAATTTTTGCAAAAATATCTGATGTACAGGTCGACCCTCTTCGTAAAGGTGCGTCATTGTTCCTAATTTTGCTTTGCAGTAAAAACAGATGCGTAGTCGACCGACCATGCAAGACTAAGATATTGCGCGACAGTTCAACCATCTTTACTTAATGAAAATAGCTCGCGGAGTTAAAGAGCAACGAATGACTAACTTATTCCTCAACCATGATCCTCCAGCATTGTCGTGTTGGACTATGACCTGAAGACTAAACTACTAAGTAAATTTTGACCGAATTTGGTCGGCCTTCTCGTCTAGTTGACATCATGGAAAATCTTTAGTGTATCTCCACAAATACTATCTTTGGATCTCCGCCAACTCCAGCTGTGCGTCGAGCCTCACCGCCTGATCCTCGACCAGGTGCGTTAAACCTCCGCCAACTATGATTGCGCGTCGAGCCTCACCGCCTGGTCTTCAACCAGGTGCGTTAAACCTCCGCCAACTATGATTGCGCGTCGAGCCTCACTGCCTGGTCCTCGACCAGGTGCGTTAAACCTCCGCCAACTCTGGTTGCGCGTCGAGCCTCACCGCCTGGTCCTCGACCAGGTGCGTTAAACCTCCGCCAACTATGATTGTGCGTCGAGCCTCACCGCCTGGTCCTCGACCAAGTGCGTTAAACTTCTGCCAACTCTGGTTGCGCGTCGAGCCTCACAGCATGGTCCTCGACAACCTCCGCCAACTCTGGTTGTGCGTCGAGCCTCCTAACTTAGCCCTCGCGTATAACCTCCGCCCGACCCCGTGTTGCGTGTCGAGTCTTACCGCTTTGCCCCGTGCCCAGTGCATTTATAACCTCTACCGCTTGGCCCTGTGCCCAGTGCGTTTATAACCTCCATTCGACCCTGTGTTGTGCGTCGAGCCTCACCACTTGGCCCTGTGCCAAGTGCGATACGATGCAAATAAGTTTAAAGAGAAAAAAACAACAAGTTCATTAAAGACAGTTGACTTAAAACAACACGTGCCCAATTCTAAAGGCTTTTGTGTCTAATTCCTAGCCACAAGCCTTGGGGGGTTGTGTACCGCCATGGATTTGGATTGGGCCGAGCGTGCCTCCAAGCAGGAAGAACGACCCAAGAATGAAGTAAGGAGGCGCAAAAGGAAGGCAACCAAGCATGTAGTGTAGTCTATATTCATCCTCCATTTATCCCCAAGACTAGTCAATGGAGTTAATTATTATTCCCTTGATTTCCTCCCCTATTAATGTAGCCTAGTCAACTTAGTAATGTATCTTTGACTAGGGTTTGGGTTCACCAACTATATAATGGGGAGCCAATGATGTATAATAGATGTTCAACTTCTTACCTGAATAAGACTCTAAGCTCTTTGTTCATCCTTTCTTGCTTTATGATTAATATTCTAGAACACGTACCTTAATATGAAGTGTGATTTTATACTGGCTCTCCGACCCTAAGAAACCAACATAATCCCTCGTTTAGTTTCATCTCTAGCTTATAATATTATGAGTCTTTTTTTTTTAAAGTGTATAATATTATGAGTCTGATTGTTGAAAAAATAATTTTAGTATAACTTAACCCGTTAGTTTATAAGTTTGATAGCTTCTGTACAAATAAGTTTGTTACTAAACGTATAACTCTTGTTGTGAAACAGACCTTTATATAGGCTACCAGGCTAGGCCAGACTTTCGAGAAGGTCAAGCCAGGCTCGAAAAAAAGCCTTTGACAAGCCACAGGCCAGGCTTAGGCCTTAAGATTTTCAAACAGGCTAGACCTATTTACGCAAAGCCTACCTAGGCCCAGCCTATTCCCACCCCTAATTGTGGTGACTTGGATGAGAGAAAGAGTACCTCGGGTTATCTGTTCACATTCTTTGATGCACTAGTTTCTTGGAGTTCAAAGAAACAATCTGTGATAGCCCTATCATCTTGTGAAGCCAAATGCGGATTCTTATGCAGCATGCCAAGCAACGTGGCTGGATGAACTTCTGAGAACCTTGCAGATTGAAGTGAGGAAAGCCTCTATGCTTACTTTTGGACAACATCTCAGCAATCAGCTTAGCCAAAAATCTAGTTGCACATGGAAGAAGCAAGCACATTAAAGTGAGATTTCACTTCCTAAGAGAGCAACTACAAAAAGGAAAACTGGAACTGGCTTATTGTTCAACAGCAGAACAAATTGCAGATGCTTTTACTAAAGCATTAAAGGCTGACAGATTTTAGAAACTAAGGAAGAAGTTAGGAGTTGTTTCCCTTAAGAGTTTGAATTAGCGAGGAATGTTAAGATGTAAAATTCAAAATTAGATATGTTATGTAGTGTTAATTGACTGTTAACATTTGTGGTTGTTTAATTTGTTGCTAATCCTTATATAAAAGGATAGTCATTATATGATTGAACAACACAATTAAACGAGAATATTTCATTCTCCGAAACTCATTCTCTCTCTCTAAATTTCTCCAACAAAGTCTAAATACCTTAAGTTTTTTGGACAACACTACACATCCACTCACCGATCCAAACACTCCCTTACTTTCAGCATAGTAGCTTTTGGGCCTACACACACCAAACCCAACAGACCAAATTCTGAGTCCATATAGGCTCAACGCACTTAGCCTCTCCGTCACTTGGGTCAAACACTTAATCTGAGATCTATCTATACACAGAATCGAGATTCAAGACAACTTGTCAAATTGACCAAAAAAAAAAAAAAGACAACTTGTCAATAATTAGGTGCACAAGAGAAAATCACTATCACCTCAAAAATATGTACTAACAACCACAACTCTATGGTTCCCAACATTTATAAATAAGGGTCGTCTTGTATGTCCAATGTAACTCATAATCCTATGTTACTATATATCATGATCAATCTCTAAACTGTCTTGAGTATTGAAATCACTTTTGGAAGTGACTTCTGACTAGCCCCCACCATTCCAACAACCGAAGCTTGAAGTCCAATTCACTAACGCGACCAAGAGTTGGGTAAAAATAAAAAAAGGCTCTTGTCGGAGCTAAGGTGGTCGGAGGGATGGGTCAAATTTATTTTTGATTGTACGAGGACGGATTTCAGATAATTTTCCGGCGATAAACGGTTTTCAGATTTCGTCAAAGTTCAGGGAATGTTATATATTTTAACCCTACTAGAAAAGAACTTTTATAAGACCGATTTGGTGAGGTGACAGCTCCTGCCTCCTCGTTCAATCTCATAAGAAAAAATTCAGGTGTCAATTTGTTAGAGAGCTCCTCTTTGTTGTGTTATTTTATCTTGAAACCGTTTTCATTATTTCTTTAAATTAGGAAAAGTCTCAAGACAAATTTACTGCATATATTTTTAGGAATCCCCTGATTTCTCCTTTTATTCTTTCTCAAGATCTACAATATAAAAATAAAATATGTAGTGCTGAGATTATAATCCATTAAAATTTTAAAAGATTTTACTTAATTATCTAAGATACTGCAAATCTAAGATTTTCCCTAATTTGCGAATTGGGAGGGAGAGAGAAAGACAATTAATGGGAAAAGAGGAAAAAGATATAAAGAAATTGAAAATTTCAAAATGTCAGATGAGAGAAAAGAGAGAGAAACGAAATTGGGGGAGAAAAAAAGACAATTAAAGGGGAATTAATGGGAAAGATGAGAGTACATATTGGGAACAATTTAAAACAAAAGATTAAAACATAGATAATAACTTAGAATTTAAAAAATAATAACTGAAAACGAACTCGCATAATTACGTTCATGATTAATTGATGTATCAAATACAATAGACATATTAGTACCAATTAAAAATATGACACAACAAACCTTATTCTATTTGGCCTATAAATATATATTTTTATTTGTTTTATTGCTTCTACTACATATAATTAGCGTGTTGAAGGATTTACTGTGAATCACTGTTCATTTCAGATGGCCAATTTTTTTTTTTTTGTCGAAATTTGCTTTTTACTGTTCAACTGTTCATTCATGGACAGTCTTCCCCATTCCCTACGACACCACCAACTCCACCCATCACTTTCTCCCCTCTTTCCAGATACGTGGAGATGTAGAAGCAACAAGATAAAGCAGAAGGAAATGGAGCATCACATATGTTTACATATCAGATCCGTTCATCTATCAAACCCAAACCCAGAATTAGAGGAAGAATGAGACAGAAGAAGAGATTGACATTTAGCTAAAAAATTACAACAAGAATTAGACAAAGATGTTACAATAAAATTAAAAAGAGGTTGAATAACACAAGTTCCAGTAGATGAAATAGGTGAAGCAAATCCAGAAGATGAAATAGGTGAAAAAAAAAACAAAAGAGGAAAGTCGTATTCTTTCATGTGATGGGAAGCTTCAGTTCTGTGGCTGGAAGCTCTGATCTGGTGGCCGTGCCCTCTGATTCACACCGATCTGGTGGCTGGGGCTCTAAATCACTATGATTAGGGTTTCTCATTTAAATTTAGATTATTCCTTTTTTTGTCAAATGTGTATTCCTTTCTACTAATAATTAACCATTAAATAATTTTTTTTCCTGTTCTTTGAGTCAGACGGACCTTCTTGGCCCAGTACGTATTTTTTCATACACTGGGTAATGTTTTTATAATTATTATGTTTGACTTATTTTGTATTATGTTGAAGTTTCAAAGCCCAGTTTATCTGTTTGGTCTGTAAGTAAAGAGCATGTTTTTGGAAGCTAACTCAAGTGCTTGCCCAAAATTAGTTGAAAGTTTATTGATTTTATTAATTAATTCTGAATATTTTAAGAGTTTAATTTTGATCAACTAAATTTTAGAGTAAAATACACTCACCCCCTCAAGGTTTGCAAGAATGACATTCCACCTCATTCTTTTTTAAAATCTACACTCCACCCCATTTTTTATAAAGGCAAAATTTAGTGACGAAAACAAATTCGTCACTGATAAAAAATAATTACTAATTAGTTAAAATTTAAATAAATTTAATGCATATACACTATCATACATTAATTTATGAAAATAATTTTACTGAATTAAATTTCAAAAAAACCCATCGATCCTGTCTGTTAAGTCCACGTCCCATCTATCTCCAAATCATATTTCTCACCACAAAAGGTCACAACCAAGCCTTTGCTCCCTTTAACACGGCGGTCACTGTCCCAGAATGTGAAACCTCATGACACAACCGTGCCTAAAAGTTTTGTTGCGACCTGAACCCTAGAACGTGAATCGCACATCCCAAAAACCACTTGTTCAACTAATTCTTGTGAACTTCACCCCTTTAAGTTGTGAGCGAACACTCTGTTGGTTTAAGATGTTGTTGGATTTTGTTAAAAACGGTGTTTCACCGCATCGTTGGGTTCTAATAACCTCCGATCCACTTCATATTTCTTAATTTTGTTTCTCTATTTTCTTCACCCATTTGTATTGCTTTTTGGGTCTACAATTCAATTTTGAAAATTAGAGGTATAAATAGATTATTTTGATTAAAATTGAATTATTACCAAATATGAAAACACAAGCATGTTTCATTATGTTCGAGATATGGTTTGTAAACCGGAGGAAGAACGCGATTGAGAGAATGAGGAGGACAGTAATGTTTTCATTTTTAAATTTATTAGATTATATTGAAAATATTTTTTGAAATTATTGATTAACAATTTAAATAATAACTAATTATTAATGAAGAATATTTTTCGTCAATAAATTTGCCTCTATATAAAATTGGTGGGGTGTAGATTTTAGATAAGAATGGGGTGGAGTGTAATTCTAACAAACCTTGAGGGAGGTGAGTGTACTTTACTCTTAGTAAAATAAGTCTAACTGTCTAAGTCTATATATATATATATATATATATATATATATATATTAATGATTAATATATACTTAAAACTGTCCCCGAAAGATAGCAAGTGGTAAGAGCTAGGGACATAAGGGTTGAGTGGGGTGAAGGGTCCCGGGTTCGAACCCGGAGAAGAGATTAATTTACTAACATTTCTAACAACAAACATTTATCTATAAAAAAAAGAGATTAATTTCTATGCCACGACGGTGTAAAAAGTTTTACACCATCATTCAATCACAACCTTCCATTTCCTATTTTTAGATATTCTTAAATTCAAAATTAATTGTAAGCTAACAAAATTGAGGGATGTGATTGAATGATGGTGTAAAACTTATTTACACCGTCGGTGCATAGAAATTAATCTCTAAAAAAAAACTACAATATGTAAATTGCTTAATTCATTTTAATAAATTATAAAATCGTTTCTCCGTGCATAGCACGGGTGTACAATCCTAGTGAACTAAAAATACATGTTTGTTAGGAACCTGTTTTATTGATGAATAAGCACTTAATTTTGAATGAGAGTTGCATATAAAAGTTGGTTCCAAGTATCAGGAACACCAGCTAAGCACCAATGGGTGCAATCAATACCCTTATGCCCTCTATAAACTGAAGGGTGAGCATCCTTCCTCAGCTGGGATAGGGTAGTAATGTTGAGCAAATACACTCTCTTTTGCATGGTTCTAAGGACTTTCTCTAATACTAGCTCTGCTGGGTGTGGACCTCCTGGATACTTGAATCCTAAAAGTGGCCTAGTTTGCCCTTTACATGAATTTGCTTCTGGATCTCCCCATTGCCCTGCACTGGAACAATACTCATAATAGTTCTAGTTCTAAGAATAAGCCAAGTAAACTCTAATAATGGTGCTCATTCATATTCTCAACACATTCAATTAGCGGCAGGAGAGACTTACTTTAGATGATCTGGAGAAACTCCTTGGAAGAGTACCCTTGTTTTGGTAGGAACAACATTGTGATAAACCCATTTTGCCCATCTATTCAAAGATTTCTCATACAAAACCAAGCGATCCATGTCTTTGACTAATGTATGATTCCCTTCTTGAATGAAATCCCATCTGCATAAGGGAAGAGAAAGAAAATTGATATACAAAAAAATTGCATGTAAAATAAGATGAAGAATGTGTCTGGCTAGCTAATAGCTAGCTATAGCGTTCTATACATACGCTTGTCTTCTTCCTGTGTGAAGCCACCAATGCCAAGAGTCAAATATCAATAAATCCTTGTTTTTCCACATTTTTCCAGCTTCAATAGAATCTAGTTTCATCACTCGACCAATACTTTCACTAACAATGTCCACTAGGTATGCATTGCGTGAGAACATCACCTTAACATCATAGGCCTGCAAATCATGTGATTCATAAGAATAAGTTAAATTTATGTGGTATGTGCATGACTGAATGCTTGAACCCCAAGTTAAGAGTGTCACTGAAACAAGACTATTAAAAAAATTAAATCAAGACTGTTAAAAAAATAGTGAGAGAGATCTAACCGTGAAGGTGAAAATGGAGAGACCTCCAGTCTTCACTAAGGTATAGTGGGCATGTGGCACAGCTGTGTGGAGCATGCAAGTGAGTGATTGCCATTGATTCAAACTCAATGAGTCCCCCTCAAACATGATACTCTTCCCTCTGTATCTTCTTAAGAAATCTTTACCATTGAATCTGTACAACAAGACCAAATTTTCAATCCTTACCAATTAAAGCAGAGGACTAGCAACGGTTAAATCACTTATTAATTGGCGGTTTTAACCATCGCTAAACGCTCTTGCACCGCTTACCCACCGATGTCAGCAACCTCCGGGACAACCGCCGCTACAAAAATTATTTTTTTGCTTAGCATCGCTCATTTCAACCAACGGCATGTTATCTCCTAAGGGCGACTATCCTTGACCGCGGTCGCTAATCATTCGTTCTCTTGTAGTAAATATGTAAGTATGAAAAATATGATATATGTATAAATAAAATTATATATATTGGAAAATCTTGATTCGATTTGAATTTGTTCCGTTTTGAAAATCAAATCCAAAATCCAATCAAATCAATAAAAAAATTCGATTTTCGAATTTTCCAGTTTTTTATATAGATTTTTATTTGGATTAGACTTGCTTATGAGCACCCCTAATAAAAAAAATAAAAAAATAACTTGTACACTGAAAAAAAATTAAAGTAGCAAATTAATAGAGGTAGGTACCTTTGGTAAGTTGCACCCAGTAGGCTGCCATCTATACTTGAGATAGAATTTGTGTGGTCTGCCATTCTTTTGGCAATCAAAAAGCTTCTCAATAAATGGACAGTGTGTGGAATCATAAAGAGGGTATGATTCATCATAAATCCATTTCCCCTTAAACAAATCACAACCACTATTTCCAAACCATGTTGCTCTTGCCTCCTGCTTTTGGTGGTGGTGGTTAAGATCATCATCATCATTCCCAATTTCCCATGTATCTGAATCAGAAGGGCAAGAAATAGCACAATGGTAATGAAAGATCCCATGGTCATGGTGAAGGAGCTCATAATATTTGCATGTGGTGTCATGTTTCCTCCTGTTATTGTGGATGCAGACTAATTTTATAGTGTGAATCATTTAACTGGGAGATAAACTCTATGGCCCTCTATACAAAATAACACAGGATAGATGTCAGAAATAAACAATTAATTAAACTAAATTTATAAAATAAAAATTAAGCTTGGTAGTATAATTACTTCCTTGCATTTATATCATCTGACATATATTTGCGTCCATAATCATAAGAGAGAAGTTTCCTAATATGTTCCCTTCACTACTTGATGCATTTTTGGTGCCTGCATATATGGACATGAATACATATTTTAACAATGTAACTCTGTCCAAAAGTCAGAAGCAGTGAAAGGAATTCTAAAATCATCAGATCTGAAAAAGAAAAAAATTAATAACAAGAGAAAAACGTGGAAGAAATAATTATTACTACTATTCTGCCCCATAAATCTGAAAACCAGACAATGACAATAAAAGAAAATTAACTCATCAGAAGTTCATAACTTGGCTAAAGTCTTACCCTCTTTGAATTTTTGTGCCTTTCAATCTTTCAGATAGCCATTGAGAAAATTTGAAGATCAATGAACCACCAGTTCATGCTACTCCGTTAAACTCCCGACCACCGCCTCAATTTCTGGTAACTCTACGAGTTACTCAAACTTTTATCTCCATGTTATTATTGAGGCTTGCAAATTATTGTGTACTTCCTTCTCATCCTGCCAATTGGTTCATTAAGGAGGTCTTGTAACTTTGTAGCTGACATTATGTCAAAGTTAGCCTTCTCATGTCCTGATAAAGTTTGGGCTGATAAGTTCCCTTTAGGCCTTGATGTTGTTTTGTCAAACAATTTGTTAAATCTTTATGGTTTTGTTCAATGATATTTCCCAGATTTAATGTAAAAAAAAATTATATAGATCAAGAGATTTTGACTTATTTTTGTCTAACATAAGGCAAATCCTGTTGAATCAATTTACATTTAAATTCTACAATCTCCAATGCACAGAAGATGAACCATCCTCTCCTGTCTTATTCACTTTTCTTATGAAACCACTACAAACTTAATTAATTAAAATGCTCACGCTTCATCTCCCCTTATAGCAACTGTTTGTGGGCTAGATTTTTTCAATATATACATGATTGGATTTATATCATCCTAGCTGCCAGAGAAACAGCTCTATTGATATTTATGAATTGATTTCTCTCTAATGTCAATCAAATTATGTAGAAGATGCATGCATAGACCCTCATAATCAATTGACATTTAAATTCCACAAAATAATCTTGATCTCCATTAATACACAGAAGATGAACATCCTCACCTGTCTTATTCACTTTTCTTTTGTAACTGCAACAAAGTTAAATATAACTCTCACACCCTTCATCTCCCCCATACAGCAACTGTTATTTTACTTGACACTCTCATTCCTATATAAACCTAAGCCAGTTTTCACCAAATTACCATCCATCACACACACTAAGCAAGTTTTCACAGAATTGCCATCCATCACACTAAGCAAGTTTTACAAAATGGCTTCCCCCACCAAAATCTCTTTTCTTGTTGCTTTTGTGACCTGTGCAACAATATTGGTTGCAGCACCATCTGTGGTCGAGTCGAGACCACTCTCGAAGCCATCCACAATGAGCCTTGCGGTGAGGTTGAAGCTGAACAGTGGTAACTGTTGGGAGTCACTGATGCAGCTTCAAGCATGTAGTGGCGAAATCATAGCTTTTTTCATGAATGGTGAGACTTACATAGGCAATGGTTGTTGCCAAGCAATTAAGGTAATTGGGCATGACTGTTGGCCCAACATTGTTGCCTCTTTAGGCTTCACCACTCAAGAGACTAATATATTGGAGGGCTATTGTGATGAGGTGGCTGCTGCTGTTCATTCACCACCACCACCATCATATGTAGTTGAGCCTAATAAAGAGATTGTTCCATGAAGGAAGAACTCTGATTTCAATAAACAAGAAATTGACAAGTGCAGTTTTGTTTCCTTTCTGTACTGTTATTGGGCTTACAATATTTGTGTCATGTGGGCTTACCGAATTTGTACTATAGGGCCAGGCGACCCATGACCCAAACGGGTCAAAACTTCATAATATATAAAGGAAACACCGCCCATGCGGTGGGGGATCCAATACTTTTTACTCATTTTGTTACTTTGCCTTGTTCTACTTTTATTGCCTAATTGCTTAGCCCTAACCGGAGATTTAGACCGGAACATTGGCGCCCACCGTGGGGCCGAGGAATTCAATCCTAGGCTTCAAACTCACTGAAAATGGTGAATCGATCTGGAGCAAACGGAAGGGACAATCATGTTAACCATGAAAATGTTCCGCCCGACATTTTGCAACAGATCATGGCGGATCTAACTGATCTTCGTCAACACAATCAACAACTGCAAACTCAACTTGCTGAGATCAACCAAGATAGGGGCTTGCATGAGGGCGATCGTAGAATGGCAGAGATGGTGGTAGATTTCCAACCGTTCACAGAAGACATTGCAAACACAACTGTTCCAGATAATTTGAAGACTTTGGTACTTGATTCTTACTACGGAGATTCTGACCCCAAGGATCATTTGGTGTATTTCAACACCAAGATGGTTATTGTGGGCGCTTCAGATGCTCTGAAGTGTAAAATGCTTCCTTCAACTCTTAAGAAGTCAGCAATGACTTGGTTTACAACGCTCCCACCGCGTTCAATTGCAGGGTTCATGGATTTATCGGCGAAATTCTTATCCCAATTTTCAACTAGTCGCGCCCAGAAAGTGACTCCAGCAGCCTTGTTTAATTTGCAACAGAGGCATAATGAAAGCCTTCAATCCTTTATGGGGCGTTTCAATCAATTGTCCGTGCATTTGGAGGATAAAATGCCCGAAATTTGCATTGCGGCTTTTGAATTGGGTCTTCAATCAGGAAGTTTGAACAGCAGTTTGAGTCGTAAGCCCATGGAGACAATGGCGGAGTTGCGAAGCAGGGTACAGGGTTTCATTCGGGAGGAGCAAAGTGATCGCATAAAGAGAAATCGTAAAAGTGCGGCGGTAACTGGCCAACAACAGCAGTTAGATTCGAAAAAGGCGGTGGTTAATGATCAGCGTTCGGGCGGAGCGGTTACAAAGGGAGAGAGAGGTTACAATAATTCAAGTCGTTTTGATAACCGCTCTAATTTTCGCAATCGTGCTCAGCCTTATGGAAATCGTGGTTATGGATCGATGACGTGGACCAGAAACCAACAAGACAGGTCGACTCCACTCGCGGTCAATTTAACTGAAGCATTGCACATGTGTCTGGAGGCGAACACAATTCGTTTTCCTAAACAACCAAAACGCCCACCAGGCAACGTGGACAGGAGTAAGTGGTGTGAGTACCACCGAATCGCGGGACACAATACAGATGATTGTTTTACCCTAAAGAAAGAGATTGAGGCATTAATAAAAGCAGGCTACATGCGTCAACTGGATGGGCGAAAGGAGTCGGAGGGAGCTGGAACCTCAACGAAGCGTGATGATACAAGGAAGGAAATTGAAGAGTCTGAACCAAAGAAGCAAGCTGGCGCTGAAACTAAAGGGCGCATTCATTCTATATTTGGGGGATTTCGAGGAGGAGGTATGACTAATTCTTCAAGGAAAAGGTATGTTCATTCCATTAATGCTGTCTATACAAACGATTGGGGAAGTTGGGGAGTCAATCAGCCCGATATTACATTCACTGTTAGAGATTTTGAGGGAGTACAACCTCATGAAGATGATCCCATTGTGGTGATGTTAAAAGTTGCTGATTACGAAATTGAGAGGGTACTGTTGGATCAAGGGAGTTCTGCAGATTTGATATATGGCGATGCATTTGAAAAGTTAGGGCTTACGGAAACTGATCTGTTACCGTACGATGGGGCATTAGTTGGTTTTTCTGGTGAAAAAGTATTTGTTAGAGGATATGTGGAGCTGAATACTGTGTTTGGTGAAGGTAAAAATGAGAAAGCCTTTGCCATTAAGTTTCTTGTGGTACAGTGCACATCGCCGTATAATGTGCTTATTGGAAGACCATCGCTTAACAAGCTTAGGGCGATTATTTCAACAAGGCATTTAACAGTTAAATATCCATTGGATAAGGGCGGAGTTGGAACTTTGAAGGCTGATCAGGTGGTTGCTAGGAAGTGCTATTCTGACAGTTTCAAACAGTATGGTCACATGGGAAAAAGAGCAGTGAAGGAGGGACATAGAGTTTTTGGAGTTGAGGTTGATCAAGATGAGGTTAGTTTGGACCCAAGAGAGGGCTTTTCAGATTTTAAGGTGACTCCAGAAGAGGAAACAAAGACAGTGAAGGTGGGCGAAAGGAATTTGAAGGTTGGGGTAAACTTAACTCCAATCCAGGAAAGCAGACTGGTGCAATTGTTAGCTGAGAACATGGACTTGTTTGCTTGGAGCGCCCAAGATCTTCCAGGAATTGATCCAGAGTTCATTTGCCACAAATTGGCATTGAACCCTGGAGTGAAGCCGATCGCCCAGTTGAAGCGTAAAATGGGCGAAGAGAAAGCATTGGCGGTGAAAACAGAGACTAATAAGTTAATTGATGCAGGTTTTATAAGGGAAGTGAAGTATCCTACTTGGTTGGCTAACGTTGTCATGGTCAAGAAGAGTAATGGAAAATGGCGAATGTGCACAGATTATACGGATTTAAACAAGCATTGTCCAAAGGATTCATATCCATTGCCGAACATAGATAAGTTGGTGGATCGGGCTTCGGGATTTGGAATGTTGAGTTTGATGGACGCGTACTCGGGCTATCATCAAATTCGAATGTATGCGCCAGATGAAGAGAAAACAGCATTTATGACGAACCAAGCGAATTATTGTTATCAAACCATGCCGTTTGGGCTTAAGAATGCAGGAGCAACTTATCAGCGATTGATGGACAGAGTCTTTGAAAAGCAAGTGGGGCGTAACATGGAAATTTATGTGGATGATATGGTGGTCAAGTCAGAGGAAATGGGCGGTCATTGTACGGATTTGGCTGAGGCTTTTGGAGAAATCAGGAAGCATAACATGCGTTTGAATCCGGAAAAATGCTCTTTTGGAATTCAGAGTGGAAAATTTTTAGGCTTTATGATTACTCGGAGGGGAATTGAAGTTAATCCGGATAAATGCAAAGCAATTCTAGAAATGCAGAGCCCAACATCGGTGAAAGAAGTACAGAAGTTAACAGGAAGGATTGCGGCCTTATCACGATTTTTACCATGCTCAGGGAGTAAGGCGGCTCCATTCTTTCAGTGTTTGAGGAAGAACAAAGCTTTTCAATGGACAGATGAGTGCGAGCGGGCTTTCCAAACTCTAAAGGAGCATCTAGCTAAGCCTCCCATATTGTCAAAACCAATTCCAGGTATTCCGTTGTCAATTTTCATTTCCATATCAGATAATGCTGTGAGTTCTGTCTTATTGCAAGAATGTAAAGAGGAGTTGAGAATTATATATTTTGTGAGCCATGCTTTACAAGGGGCTGAGACAAGGTATCAAAAAATAGAAAAAGCTGCACTAGCTTTGATTATCACCGCCCGAAAGTTGAGGCCTTATTTTCAAGGTTTTCAAATCAAAGTCAAAACTGACTTTCCCTTACGCCAAGTACTTCAAAAGCCTGATTTAGCAGGGCGTATGGTTTCTTGGGCGGTCGAATTGTCAGAATTTGGTATAGTATTTGAGAAGAAGGGACAAATAAAGGCGCAGGGCTTGATAGATTTTGTGAATGAGATGTCTCCGGAAGAAAAAGTACCAGAAGAAGTGGAATGGTTCTTGTCTGTTGATGGGTCATCAAATCTGAAAGGAAGTGGAGCTGGTATAGTTTTGGAGGGACCAGGTGGAGTAATTATAGAGCAATCTCTTAAGTTTGACTTCAAGGCGAGCAACAATCAGGCAGAATATGAAGCAATAATAGCTGGGGTGAGGCTTGCTTTGGAAATGAACGTACGTTGTATTGTAATAAAAACTGATTCTCAGCTTGTGGCGAATCAGATAAAGGGAGATTATCAGGCGAAGGATGTTCAGTTGGCTAAGTATTTAGTAAAGGTTCAAGAATTGTTGAAGCAGATGGACAAGTTTCAAGTAAATCATGTTCCGAGGGAGGAAAATACAAGGGCTGACATATTATCCAAACTTGCAAGCACGAAGAAACCAGGTAACAACAAGTCTGTAATTCAAGAGACTTTGAAGGGTCCAAGTGTGAAGGAGGATGATGTTATGGTGGTTACGGGCGGAGCAGCATTAGATTGGATGGATAGAATTCGAATGTGCCTGGAAGCGGATGGGTCAGATTTAGCTCTGTTTTCAAAGGACCAAATACGAGAGGCGAGTCGTTATACTATGATGGGCGGACAACTTTACAGGAGGGGCGTAGGAGTACCGTTGTTAAGGTGTGTTAGCAAAGAGGATGCAGAAAGGATTATGTTTGAGGTGCATGAGGGGGTCTGTGCCAGTCATGTAGGAGGAAGATCTTTGGCTTCGAAGGTGTTGAGGGCAGGATTTTATTGGCCAACTTTAAAGGGCGATTGTATGGAGTATGTTAAGAAATGTGAAAAGTGCCAAGTTTTTGCTGATCTTCACAGGGCACCTCCTGAAGTTTTAAGTTCAATGAGTTCTTCATGGCCATTTGCAATGTGGGGCGTAGATATTCTGGGTCCATTCACTCCAGCAGGGGCGCAAGTCAAGTTTGTTTTGGTGGCGGTGGATTATTTCACAAAGTGGATTGAAGCAGAGTCAATGGCGAAGATAACAGCTGAGAAGGTTAAAAAATTTTATTGGAGGAAGATAATTTGCAGGTTTGGAGTGCCAGCAACCATTGTTTCTGATAATGGAACACAGTTTACAAGCAAGAAGGTTAGAGATTTTTGTGCAGAGATGGGAATTGAAAACAGGTTCGCCTCAGTGGAACACCCACAATCTAATGGGCAGGTTGAAGCAGCAAACAAGGTGATTTTGAATGGCGTGAAGAAGAGATTGGGCGAAGCAAAAGGATTATGGGCTGATGAATTGATCATAGTGGTTTGGGCTTACAACACAACACCCCAATCCACTACTGGAGAAACACCTTTCAAGCTTGCTTACGGAGTTGATGCAATGATTCCAGTGGAAATACAAGACATGACTTTTCGAGTGGCTACATATGAAGAAAACCAGAATCGGGAAAATGTTCTAGTGGACTTGAACTTGGCAGATGAGGTAAAAGCAGAAGTTCGTTTAAGGGAGACTGCAATCAAACAAAGGTCAGAAAGGCGTTACAATACACGAGTGGTGCCTAGGAGCATGAAAGTGGGTGACTTGGTATTACGCAGAAAGGCAAAAAGTCCAACCGATTTAAAGCTGATACCTAACTGGGAAGGTCCATACAGAATTCTGCGAGATTTAGGGCAAGGGGCTTACCACTTGGAGGAGTTATCTGGGCGCAGGGTTCCAAGGGCATGGAGTGCACAACACTTGCGCTACTACTACAGTTGAAGTTGTGTTCTGTTTGTTTCGTTTCAGTGTGTTTTTATTCTGTTCAAAGACTACATCGTGTTCATTGTTTGTGGTTTCTGTATTTGCTTAAGTGTCAAGACTATGTGGTTTGTCTATTAAGACTTGGTAGCATGCACTCTTTTCTCTACCCATTAGGGAGAGTTTTTAACGAGGCATGATGTTAAATTTTAATGAAAAAACAGGTATGCACTCTTTTCTCTACCCCAGGCGGGAGAGTTTTTAACGAGGCATAACCTTTAAAAATTTCTTGAGTGCTTTGTTAGCATTTAAGTTACTTTTCAACTTAGGTCTATCAATTGGGCGATTCCAGACAATTGAGAAAGAGTAAGTCTCTTGAAACTAGAGCGTTTGGCCACGAATTCATAAGCGTAGCCTTAACTTGGATTAAGCTTGTCCAACTTAAGCACAAAGTCTCCAAGCGGGCAAATTTCTATATCAGAACAAATTGCGCTTCTGATCTTTTTATTTTTGATTCACTTCAAAATACAAAGGCCTTATGAATTCAAAGAATAGTTGTTAAAGAAAAATCAATTTTTTCTTGATACAGAAAATTTGATAAGCCCAGGGCTTTGAGTTTTGTAAGAATTTGTCAAGCCTTCTTCATAAGGTAGACAACTTGTTAAGATCAACGCCTTCGTGGATAAACGAATTCAGAAGAAAGGTATTTTCGCAGTACATTATTTTCATATTCTTATACTGATTAGAGCAGTACTTTAAGTTTAGAGAACACAATAACTTTTGAGTTAGATTACTGAGTTATTACCTTTTAAGAAGGAATGGGGGATTTTAGAGGAAGATAAGTAATTTTGAAGCGTAGACTAGGGGTGAAACTTAGATTTTAAACTTAAGCTTTGTTGCATTAATACTAGAGGGGGGCGTTACACTTAATTGAAAGCGGGAAATGCAGGAAATAAAAAGCAGGAAACTAAGTCAACCGTTTGGTATAAGACCAACGGGAACAAAACATCATTTCAGTTTTTCTTGGGAAGGATCAATTGCTTTCCCCTTCGCCCTCTTTGTTGTTGTTGTTGTTGTTGTTGTTGTTGTTCTCCTTGTCTTCTTCTTCTTCTTGTTCTTCTTCTTCTTCTTCCTCATCAAAGTTGGGCGTGATTAATTTTCCTTCAATGATCCTAGCATAAGGATCAACGCCTTCAGTCTTGATAGGCACGTCAGGATTTAGGAACAGGATTTGCTCCTTAGCTTTGTTAAAGCCAGCCTCAAGTTGGGAAAGAATGGAGGCTTTCAAAGATGCCGTTTCGGCAGTAAGATCATCAACAGTCTTGTTCAAAATTTGTTTTTCTGAGGCCAAGGAGTTCGCCTCTTCCTTCAATTTTTGTGTTTCTTCTTCCTTCGCCTTCAGTAGGGCTTCACCTTCTTCCACAGTCTTTATCAACTTTTCAAGTTCTAAAGCCAGGTCAGCGGCTTTCTTCTCGTTGGCCTTGTTAGATTTTTCCAACAACTTCATTGTGGACTTCAGCTTTTCATTTTCTTTTTCTCTATCTTCCAGCTTCTTAGCGTTAGAAAGCCCATCAAAGTGGCTGGACTCAATTTCTATCATCTTGGAAATGGCAGCAATTTCCAAACTTTTAGTCATGACGGCCTGGCAGGCTTCTTGAAGCCCAATTTTCCTCATCTTTTCCTTATCAGCTTCAAATACAAGGTTGGTCTCCACAAGAGAGTTGAAGTTGATGCGGGAATCCCATAAGGAAGTAATTTCTTCTGAAGTCATGTCCTCGAATTCTTTCAGTTCGTTCTTCCACGAGGGAGGTGGAGCGCTTGAGGAACCATATTGGTTCGCCCCTTTGGTTGTGAATTTTTCCAGCGGAGTTTGAATGGTGGCTTTCTCAGCAGCCTTTTCAGAACTTTGGTTTTTCTTTCTTCTTTTCGGGGCGAGATTCTTCTCCGTCTCAGAGTGACTCCCTTCAGGTTCGGTTAGGGACTTGGCAGGAGATTGCTTTTTCTTCAACGCCTGTTGCTCGCGGCGGAAGCGGAGAATATCGTCTTCAGAAAGGCGAGACATCTTCGCTGCAAAATGTAAAAGCAGAAAATAGCAGTTAGGAGTTTTGCATTAATTTTTAGGTGAGTCATATTAAGAAGAAAAATGTTCTTACCAACAAAATAGGATAAGTTTCTTTTCTTGAATGCTTCATAGAAATCATAAAGGTTCAAATGAATTGTGGATAAGAAATCAACCTCATATTTCTCATCGGGGCTAAGAGAGGATTCGGGAATATTATGGATAAGTTGGGGCTTATCAGTCCAATAGAAAGGGAATCGTGGGGTTCCGTCATCAAAGTAGAAGACATCTTTACTTTCTTCGTTTTCCTTTATTTTGAAAAATTTGGATTTCCAGTGTTTAAAATTACTCCTAAAGAGAGTAAACACCCCACGCCCCCTGGCAGAGGATAGGGAAACATATTCGCCCTTCACCTTCATGCCGGAGGTTTCGAAAAAGTAGAAAAACTTCTTGCAAGTTGGTATTATGCCTAGGCAGACACATAATAATTCAAAGGCTCGAAGGTAAGCCCAACCATTAGCAGAAAGCTGGGTAGGGGCGATGTTCATTAAGGTTAAGCAGGAACAGGTAAAGTCAGGAAGGGGGAGTTTGTATTCAAGGTCTTGGAACAGGGTTTTGAAGAGGTAAGTGTGATTTTTCCCATTCGGGTCAGGTTCACCGAAACAACAGGGTTCATCAGGGGCGCAGACGACTATATCTAAATGTGTATCATTACCGTCAGCCCTAAAATTATATTGGGTTATCAAATCCATCACTTTGGGAATAGTGTGGAAGTCGCTGTATCTAGTAGCAATTGATCGTGAGATCCATAGGGAGTCGGCAACTGGAAGTTCTTTACGTTTCTTAGGTGATTTACGAGGATTTTTGGCAACCATTTTTGAGAGCGAAGTTTCCTGAAAATTAAGAAGAAATGGGGTTTGTCAAGTAGGAGTTTTTGTGTGTAAATGGTGAAGTAGGTTGGGTAAACAAGTTCTAAGTTTTGGGGAAAATTATTTATCCTTAGAGAAGTGATGGAGTGATTTTAAGTTAAACAGGAGAGACAGGATAGTAAAGTTGAAAAGATGAGTAAAAGTTTGAGAGAAGAAGAGATTACCAGGAAGAGAGGTGATAAGATCTGGAAGGAGATGGGAAGTGTTTCTGGTGAAATTCCCATAAATTCTTCAAGTACTCGAGGCAAGGCAGTGAATATTGTTTAGAATTATAGAGAAAGTTACTAAAAAGTTGGGAAGGTAGAGAATGGTAAGAAAAGGATTTCGAGTCACGTTTTATAGTGTTGGTGGGTTTCAGGCGCGTCGATTCATCTTTAGGCTGAATCGATGAACTTTGAAACGTGTCTCTTTAGGGGCCTTTAATTTTTACTTTGAAAACGTTTCGGGAAAGGGAACGGGTTTGCGTGTGGATAGAGTTGAGAATAGGTAATTATTACTTTTGTGCCGTTTGATAAGAGTTATGTCAGTGGAAATTAAATGCTGAGTGGAGGTGAATTTTGGGAAACGTCAGGCGTCGTTTCACCATGGGGTTTCAAATTTCAAAATATTTGCATATCTTATCTGTGATCATGGCAGGAATATGACAGTGAAGTGACAGGAAAAGATCTCAGTTAGAATCTTAAAAGAGAGAGCAGGTGGAGTAATTTCAGTAATCGATAAGGGCGAAGCTTCTTCTCGTTCGCTGAAAAAGGCGTAGCTTCCTTTGCTGGTTACAAGAGCGAAGCTTATGTTGTTTATTATGTAATTTCAGTAATCGATAAGGGCGAAGCTTCTTTTCGTTCGCTGAAAAAGGCGAAGCTTCCTTTGCTGGTTACAAGGGCGAAGCTTATGTTGTTTATTATGTGACATTTTTTGCATGTAACAGTTACTTAAGTTTAGCGTTACTGACTTTATATGTTAAAGGGCTTTGAGTATTGTATTGTGGGCTTACTTAAAAGACACGCTGCCCCTTAAAATGGCTTTTAAGCTTAGGTGTCTTGTGGGCTTGTGTACTGTTATTGGGCTTACAATATTTGTGTCATGTGGGCTTACCGAATTTGTACTATAGGGCCAGGCGACCCATGACCCGAACGGGTCAAAACTTCATAATATATAAAGGAAACACCGCCCATGCGGTGGGGGATCCAATACTTTTTACTCATTTTGTTACTTTGCCTTGTTCTACTTTTATTGCCTAATTGCTTAGCCCTAACCGGAGATTTAGACCGGAACACTTTCTTTTACCTTTTATGTTTTCCACGCATCCTTGTACTCACTGTGAGCTTCTGAGCTTTTGATGTGTACTGAACTCTTGAGTTAATGATATGATATGCTTACAAAGATTGTTGCATGCACTAGCATTTCCCTTCATTTATAATTGCTGCCTCATATTGAATGTGAAACCTTGGTAATTGATATGGTAATGTTTTACGTGTTTTTTATTGGATTATATGGCCTTGCATAAGATAAGTGATATTTACTAATTAATTGAAAGCACATAACCTTTCAACAATCTGTAGTTGTGTTAATCCCATTAGGACAGTTGCAGATAAATGAATTAAAGGGTGCACTGTACTCATAGACTTGAGACTCCATTGCTCCTTTCAAGAGCAGCACATGAGGTGTATGTAATATCATTTGTGACACTGAGATTATACTTGAGTGCTATTTCATAGCCCCACTTTTAAGGATTTTATTGTTGATCATTATAGATGTAAAATCCTGGATAGGAAGAGCATTGCAGCTTCTGTATATGAGTATATCCATGTCAAAAGATGGACCAAGATTATAAAACACATGGGGAGATTGAATTGTTGAAAGCTTCTACCTGGCAAGCTCACAGATGAGTGTAATTCCATTTTGAGCAGTGGAAATCAAATGAATGATTTGTTTGACACTTTAATGGTTATGCACAATGTTGTTAGCTTTTTGTTCTATAGTCTATACTTAGTTTCACCAGTATCATATTAATTAGATGTTTTGGCTCCTCCCGTTATCATCATTGTTCCCTACTAGTAGACAGTAGAATTGTGATATGATGTGCTAGAATGATGTGTAACACTAATTTTATACTTTTCAGTATCTGATTGTTGATCAATGTAGTTGTAAAATCTGGTATATGAAGAGCATTGTGGTACCTTCTGAATATCAAATGATGGACTAAATTTAACTGGTGTGCAAACGTAAAATGTGGAGATATGTAGGTTGATTGTACTAATAGGTCAGGCGTCAGCATGAATGCAGAAGATCGCAAATTAGTATAACCTGATCACAGAGAAGCTTGGAATTGTTTCCATCGTCATAACTTCTTGATTTGCACATATGAGTCGCATTATTAAAAAAGACTCCAACATCTGAGGCTTTGTTTAGTGGATCCGCTAACAAGTTATCTGTAGCCATGTACACCAGAATCTGAAATTCCATGACTTTTTCTCAAACAAACATAAACTAGAAAGGAAAAGGAGAGAGATAAAAGAAGATAATATATATGATGGAAGAGAATGTGTGAATCTACAAAAGCACACGTAGAGGTGGTAAAATTAAATAACATCACACAATCTCAATCTTAGTTTTTTCTACATGGTTATGTAAATTTATTGAACACAAGAAATTGCAGAACACATAAAACATACACACAAGAAGCTGAAGACAATTGTGGTGATATTGAGTGTGAAACTTTCATAGCCTAGATGGTCGTGTAATTCCATCACAAGTGGATATATCCGCGTAGAAGAAATCCTTGAAAAGTTGTATGTGTACCGTCTGGAAGAACATTAACACAATAAGAGAGCCATCCCCATCTGGGCTCAGAAGAATTATTGCCCTGTCATTGGGGGACACATATCCTAGGCCAAAGTACAAAGGTTTTCCCTTCCCAAAATCAGCTTCATACAATGACATGCTCATCCAGCTTGTAAAATGAAAATTAGGATTCACACCAGATGGGGCAGCACCTTCTAGTTCTACACCTAAAAACAAAGCCCTTGCATCATCCAAATGCTTCTGACATCTTATAACATCAATTTGTGACCTTATGTACTCATCATTCACCACCTCAACTGCTTCCCTTATCTTCTGTGCAACATGGCTCAAAGGCTTTGATGTGATTTCCCCAACATAACCTGTTGCTGCTGTCTGTGTCAAAGCATTCCCAAAATAGCTAGGAGGTAGAGGTGGAACCATTCTACTGCGATTTTCGACATTGAATCTAACCACAGTTGGTTGGTTTTGATCGAGCTCACGAGCCTTAGATGCACATCTCCATATATGCGCCCCAATAACTTCATATCTGCTATAAGGTCTTGACCCTTCTAAGACATTACCATTGGCCTCCTTCTTCAGCTTCTCAACTTGTAGTGGTGTAAGTATTAATAATTCTGAAGTCACCTTTTTATTTCTTTCAACACTGCAATCGGAGCTTCCTAAATTAAGTGGCAGAGGCTTTAACTCTTTGTGTTCAAAGCGCGGTGCTGATGGGGGCTGTGAGAATTTGAGTAATGTTCGATCTAAAAAGGGCAATTCATGAGGCTCTAGTTTGTCCCCTCGTGCTATCTTCGCCCATGAGTAGATGAAACGAGTGAAACCAATCCCATCAGACAAAGTGTGGTGCCAAGCAACCCCAACAGCAAGGCCTTCATCACCATTGAATCTTGTGAGCTGCACCACTAACAATGGAACCTCCTCAACAGGGTGATTATAATCAATTGTTGGAATAAGTTGTTTGGTGGAGCCAGAAGGTGAAAAGTCTCCAAAATCAGCCATTGTTTTCGCTGTTTCGGCTTCGAGCAATACGACCCCTTTGGCCTTACAATCAATTTCCATTCGACCATTTTCAGTGAAGCTCAAACGACCAGCTATAGGATAGTAGTGAACTAGAATCTTGCTAAGAGATTCCTTCATCCTCTCTATGCAATCATGGTCGTGTTTTGCTTTGTAGATGTAGAGAAGCGGTGTGTGACTTTGACGCACCACTTGGTCCATATCGGACAACCATAAACGACACTGTGGAGTTGGTTGATTCGGAAGGACAGTGTGAGAAGCTGTAATGGTTACCATTTTTCTCTGTTTCATGCAACATCATCATGTATAGATAACATCAATAAGAGAAGAATATATAATAGAATCCATATATCTTTGTTGATAATTAATTCGCCTAGTTAAACTAGCATATGATTGTTCCCGTATGATAGCTCATCAACTGTTAGAAGTTGTGAAACATATAGATTGGGAGGGAAGGTCAATGAATCAATCTCTTAAACATAATTAATCTTTCCGATGTACATGATTCTCCTGAGCACGCTAAGCTCGAATATTTATCTTTTGCTATTGAGTTGGAGGCAGCATAACGAGATCACATATCAAATTTCATACTAATCTTTCTTCTATAAAAGAAGTTATGAGAGCTAGCTAGCTTTAATCAAAGAAAGAGTGAGGGAGTGTGTGTTTAATCAAATTGAAAAAAGAGATGGGAAGAGGGATGATAGGTACTTACCAAAAAAGACAATAGTGGCTGCTCTTCTTATGATGATGATGATTACGACTCAGTATTTGTTTCCTTCTCCCTTTCTCCTTCTTCCCCCTCTCCCTCTCACTCTCACTCTTTCTCTTCTTCTTCTTATTAATTAAACTGGGCGCAGGGCTGTCATAAATAATAATAATAATAATAATCATCATCATTACCATCATCATGATTTTGGCAGTGTTGTGGTGGCAGGCACGCGATCCTTGTCGGGGAGCTTGGGGGCAGAGTATGGGGTATAAGAAAAAAAAATCTAGAAAAAAGTCAATGCAAATTAATCAGCCTTGAATAATTGAATTGAATTTCACCTTGAGAAGAGTGGTTTACCACCATAACTCTGGTGTATTTTGTTTTTTTTTTTACGTAAAATACGTTAACTTCTTTCAAGGTGGTTGTTAAAATTAGGGTTAAATAAGTTTTTGGTCCCTAACCTTTACTAAATGATTGGTTTTCGTCCCTCGTCGGAGTAAAGGTGGGCTTTAGTCTCTAACATTTGTCAAAAGGTTTGGTTTTGGTTCCTCCGGAGCTCTGGGTCAACGTCGGAGCTCCGGTGCATGGTCATGTGGATTAATGAGCTGACATGAAATTTTTTTTCATTTAAAATATTAAAAAAACACAATTAAAAATATTAATAAAAAATAAAATTTCGAAAAATCATTAATTCAACAAAAACCCAAATTCATCATGGACACGATAACACAAATTCGTTAGAATTGAAAAGCAAAACAAAGGAGATAAGATTAAGACCTGTTAGAAATAACATAGTACAATATGCATTCTTTCAAATTAAGCTCCAATTCCTGGATCAACTCGGATACGATCCGGTTTTCTTCCTCTGGTGTAAGCGGTACACAACTCGTACCATTGTCCATGAGGGGAAAGGGAAAACCCATTAGTCAGAAATTTGCATCATCCTCTACAAATTTCAACAAAAACCTTACAACTAAAGTCTTAATATCATCATCATTCATTCCTTTTCCTTTAGTTTCAAATACTCCCTTCATCATTCTCGTGTAAATCCTTTCAAGCTGTGGAATGCTGTAATTAAAACCCAGATCTGGGTCACATTTGTTTGTGTTGAAAAATCTAAAGTTTGAAGTTTTTTGGCTTGAAACTATGGATCCTGTTCTGTGACGGCGATTTGGTTTTGAAGTCATGCCTTAACAATGTTTGAGTTTTCAGATCTAAAATAGAGAAGAGAGAGACGGAGGTGGGAGGGTTACAAATCTCAGATGAGGAGTCTAGGAGAGGGGGTTCGGGTTGATGTTGCTGGGTTTGAGGTTGAAATTGGGGTTGGTGTTTGTGTTCCGAGTTGATGATGTTGTGTTCTGAATTTGGTGTTTTAGGTTGATGATGTTATTTTGATTTTTGTTAATTTCGGGCTTTTCATAATTTTTTTCTGGGTTTTCATGATTCTGTGTTCTTGGTTTTTGATGATGATGAAGATGAAGAATGGAAGATGAAGTATTGAAGTTGAAGAGGATGAATATTGTGTTTATTTAGTTAATGTACAAATTAAATTAGTATGAATTAATGATTTTTTGAAATTTTATTTTTTATTAATATTTTTAATTGTGTTTTTTTAATATTTTAAATGAAAAAAAATTCCATGTCAGCTCATTAATCCACGTGGCCATGCCATATGGGCCACCGGAGCTCCGACGTTGACCCAGAGCTCCGGAGGGACCAAAACCAAACCTTTTGACAAAGGTTAGAGACTAAAGCCCACTTTTACTCCGACGAGGGACGAAAACCAAGCATTTGATAAAGGTTAGGGACCAAAAACTTATTTAAGCCTTAAAATTACACTTAACCTCATTCTTACTTAAAATATACACTACACTCTAAAAAATAATTACTAGAGTTAACTCACCTCATATTTTTACCCCACTTACACTAACCACACTCTAACCCCGATTAGGTTTGCCCCAACCTACCCTAAAATAAAACTTTGCCCTCATATTTTTACCCCAGTTACACTAACCACACTCTAACTCTGATCAAGCTTGCCCCAACCTATCCTAAAAAAATGAACTTTGCCCCAAATCCCCTTGGTGCCATGATTCAGCTTCTAACGTGAGATCCCCTTGGTCCCTTTTGAGTGGCACTTAGTGGAAAGTGGGTTCTTTTTTTCCAAGTGACAACAGTTGAAAAGATTGGAGAATTTTGATGGTACACTTCGTATGATGCAAATAGGCCTTCAATTTCTAAGAGGCCCAAAAGAAGCAAGCGAAGACCACTTAAGAAATACTATACTATTGGGATTTTGTAATATATAAATTAGTTTTCATATATATGTAATTTTAAGACTACATTTAACACTACATTTACAGTATTGATATGTTATTTGCCCGACTCATCAAGTATACAAAGTTTAAGACCCTTTCTTGTGCGTACTCTAGAGAGAGCTACATATAACTGACCATGAGTGAAGACGGGCCTCGGAAGGAAAAGCTCAACCTGAGATAGTGTTTGTCCTTGACTTTTGGTTTTGATTATCGTAAAGCATATATTTCTCCTGGATTTAATTGGAAATTTGGAATCAAAAGGAACCAAGTTCATTCTTGAAACGTGCACTTTGGCATTAACATTTGTTCCCGTGATAACTGTTGCACCAATAAAACGTTTACCAAGTACTTCCACAGTTAATCTGGTTCCATTGCATAAACATGCTGCTTGGTCTATATTTCTCAAAAGCGTGATTAGAGTACCAACTTTCAATAATAGTTTGTGGTTAAGCATTCTTGAACTTTTAGTTTCGTTCAAAAATTCTATGCTAAACCACTCACCTCGGATTTCAGAATCCTCATCAGATCGCAAGGCAGAGTCAAAGCCCAGGTATTCACGTTCTGGTGCAACTATCATGCCAATCATGTAGTGTCTATCATTTCAACAACATGCAGTGTAGGGGCCAATATAGCTCTATCTTGAAAGAATTGCGGGTCTTTCATTTTGTGCGGAAGGTCAGGATATGTATATTTAATCAATTCCATTAATGGGTCATGACAAATTGGGATGAGAAGATCTGGCGGGATTTGAACATTATACTCTCCTGCTCCGGAATCAGGATGATCGTCATTTCTAATTTTAAGAATCCAACTGCAAACTCTTTGATTTGTTTTGCTTCATCAGCCATCTCAACTGCGGCTAGCCGGATGTTCTTAGACAATTTCATAACTTTGCAATGCTTCCATAGTGATGAAGAGTTTACAGTAGCTTCCACAATTTCCTGTCTACTTCCTCTAGTTATTACAGGTAGTATTTGTCTAAAATCTCCTCCAAGTATTACTACTTTTCCTCCAAAAGGTTTATGTACGTTGTCTTAATTTTTCAACCTCATTAACTTTCGGAGTGTAACGTCTAGAGTTTCGAAAAAAAACTTTTTCAACATTGGAGCTTCATCCTATAGGATAAGACTTGTTTCAAGCAGAAGTTTTGCTCGTAGACTTCCCTGCTTCATATTACATGTTGAGGTCTCTGTAGTATCTAATGGAATGCAAAATTTAGATTGAGTTGTTCTGCCACCAGACAAGAGTAATGACGATATGTCATTGGAAGAAACATTAAGCACAATTAGTCATCTAGATCTAAGTGACGCGGATAAAGTGTTACTATGGATCTACAGAGTGCATGCCCATTAATCTACAAATTAATGCATAGGTAAAAGATTGATAACGCTAATAAAAACTAACAAACAACAACCACAAAGTGTACCAATTATACGGGAAAATCAAGCATGCCTCAATAGATTTCATTGAGAGGCAAAAAAGTTGGGGATGCTTAACAATCTGAGGTAATGGTCTAGCAAACTGTTTGCTCTCGACATTGTTGCTTAAACAGTTAGAATATGCACAAAATTTAGATGAAAATGAGTAATTGAACAACTATAGAGACAAAATAAATTGATAACTGAAAAAACTTAAAGAGATGTGATGGATCAAGTAGTCCACGGAAGAGATGGGAAACAACATAAATTTATCAACATCTGATGTAGCAAACAATGACCAGGTTAAAAAATTGAACAAACCTAAAATTTAACTATATCTTGTAATATTTGCAGGGAATAAACCGATCCTTCTCTAAGAATCCTTTCAAACTTTTTTACCAAGACTTTCTAACACATAAGCATGAATTTGTCCTTCTTGATATGAAAAGAACATAATCAGGCAGTGAATAAAACAAAAAAAAAATAGCAGAATTTTTTAAAAAGGAAATGTATAAATAAAAAAAAATAGAAATCCTATAAAATTGTAATGAAAATATTATACAACAAAACTGGCAGTGACCACATCAAACAAAGAGAGCAAAAATTTCTCATCGTAGATAATCAACATACCATAAGTCATATCAGTAAACCACAGCCTTGCTTGAATTCCTCTTCCACAATATCCTTTCTTTTCCATCATGAACAATAGTCTCATCGTGTATTTGTAAAAAATACAAACATCTTAAATAGAAAAGTTCCTAAGGTCACTGAATCCAAGGGTCCTAGAAAAACTACCATCAGCCAAGGCATCCATCACAGAACAACACAGATGAAAAAATTACAACAAAATCCATGAAAATCCTTTTCACAGAACTTCAATTTCACCTTATTTAAATCTCAAGATTTCTTCTCTTTTGTGTTAGTAATCTCTTCATTGTGTTACACAACATCTAGCCTCATCAGAAATTGCAAGTAAAAAATATTAGAATCTAAAATACATATAGAAGATGATTGAAAATATATGAAAAATAAAGCACGCTTCATCAAACCCAGCCAAATATATGAAACCTGTAGGTTTCTAACAAATAAGGATTTGTTCCTAACCACATGTTTTTCTACCCATATAGAAAATAGGAGCATAATCCGAAACCACACTTGATTAACCCATACCCGAAAAACATGATGAAGATCTAGAGCGGAAGCGTACCTGAATGAGCCATGAGAATCGTTGAAGGATCTGGGGTTGTGATCTTCCAATTGTAGATCACCCTTAGGGTTTCCTGATGTTCTTCTCTGATGGGGATGAGGAGAAACTTTTCACGTTACTGTGTTGTGTCTACAATTGGGGACCATAACCCTATATGTAACTGCATCAGTTACAATTCTGTTTTCAATATTTCTAATTTGGCCCCTCATCAAATTAGAATATTGCCTTATGGTATCTGCACAATATCTTTTCATAACACATATGCCCTTAGCCATAAGATCAATATTAAATAGACCACTTTAGTTTTGGCTAATTAAATAATGGCCCTAACACAATTAAAAGTTACATTTGTGACCCAAAATTCTAACAATCTCCCACTGGTCACATATGTAACTCTACGCATGTGTTAGACTTTATGAGCTCAAAAATGCCATTATATACCTTAAGCATATCCAAATAATCTCGTCCATTAGCCATGCCAGTACATAGAACCAAAGTGATTTTCGTTATATCAATCATAACTAAACCCATCAATGATTACTAGTACTGACATAACTAAATGACATAGATTCATTATGAAATGTGCAGCATGAAAATCACAAGAAGGTGGCCCGTACTTGTCAATTTTCAACTGGTCCTACTTTACTTTAGTGAGATCATTCAATAACCTTATTGTACAAAGCATAAATAACAGAATATCAAACTTTATAATTAACCAAAAAATATCCAAATACTAGAGTATGCATGCATAATACCAAACATAGAACACAAAATTTATATATGAGTAACTCCCACTAAACTAAGCATTCATCACACTGCAAAACACCCATGTGAGCAGTGTGCTCATGAAAGACCTTAGGCGGAAGACCTTTTGTAAGAGGATCCGCTATCATGGAGTTTGTCCCTATGTGTTCTATAGAAATCTGTCCACTTTGTACCCTTTCCTTAACAACTAGGAACTTGATGTCAATATGTTTTGACTTGGTCGAGCTCCTATTATTGTTGGAAAATAAGACGGCTGATTTATTGTCACAGTATAACTTAAGCGGTCTTTCAATTCCTTCCACAATTCGCAGCCCAGTGACAAGATTCCTCAGCCAAATCCCATGGTTAGATGCCTCAAAACATGCTACAAATTCTGCTGCCATGGTGGATGAAGCTATGAGAGTTTGCTTGGCACTACGCCAAGAAACTGCACCACCAGCCAACATGTAGATATAGCCTGAAGTGGATCTCTTACTATCTTGGCATCCAGCAAAATCAGAGTCAGAATATCCAATGATCTCCAATTGGTCTGACCTCCTATATGTGAGCATATAATCTTTTGTTCTCTGTAAATACCTCATAACCCTTTTGGCTGCTTACCAATGATCCATTCCTGGATTGCTCAAATATATGCCTAACATCCCAACTATGAACGCTATATCTGGACGCGTACAAACTTGGGCATACATAAGACTCCCTACAGCTGATGCATAAGGAATCTTTTGCATTTCCTGAATTTCTAAGTTTCCTTTTGGGCATTGACTGAGACTAAATTTGTCTCCCTTAGCAACTGGAGTATCCCCTGATGTACAATTCTGCATGCCAAACCTTTTAAGTACCTTTTCGATATAGCTCCTTTGTGACAATCCCAGAATACCCCGAGATCGGTCTCGGTGTATCCGAATTCCTAATACAAAGGAAGCGTCACCAAGATCTTTCATTTCAAATTTTCTTGATAGAAATCTCTTGGTTTCGGGCAACATGCCTATATCATTAGTGGCAAGCAGTATGTCATCAACATACAGAACCAGGAAAATATTTTTGCTCCCACTGAATTTGTGATACACACAATCTTCAACAACATTCACCTCAAAACCGAATGAGAGAATTACTTCATGAAATTTGTGGTACCATTGACGAGATGCCTGCTTTAGTCCATAAATGGATTTTGTCAATTTGCAAACCGTATTCTTTGGGTCTCCTGACACAAAGTTTTCTGGTTGCACCATATAGATTGTCTCATCAATGTTTCCATTGAGAAACGCTGTCTTGACATCCATTTGATGGAGTTCCAAATCATAATGTGCAACAAGAGCCATGATTGTCCTAAAAGAGTCTTTCGATGAAACCGGAGAGAAAGTCTCTTTAAAGTCAATCCCTTCCTTTTGAGTATAACCCTTAGCCACAAGACGAGCCTTATACCTCTCCACATTACCATTAGAATCCCGCTTGGTCTTAAATATCCATTTGCAACCAATGGGTTTCACACCTTCCGGTAATGGGACAAGTTCCCAAACCTTATTGTCTTGCATGGACTTATACTCTTCCTTCATTGCTTCAATCCACTTTTCAGAGTTGGAATCCTGCATGGCTTGCTGGAAGTTGATTGGATCAGCTTCCATCATACCATTATTTTCCTCATGTTCTTGGAGAAAGACTATGTAATCATCTGGAATAGCATTTCTCTTTTCTCTAGTGGATCTCCGCAAAGGTATTGGTTCTTGTAACACTTGTTCTTGAGGATCTTGAGTTTGTTCTTCATGAACCACCATATCATCTTGAGTAGGAGGAGATTCAACAACAATGTCTTGTAGAGGTTCCGTACTTGCTTCATCAGAAGCAACTGTATGAATCGGTCTTGGAATTGTTACCGACTCTTCCTCTAAAGCAAAGTCCCTAATCTTGTTCTCCCCTCCAAACTCAATTTCCTCAAAGAACATGGCTGTTCCCGTCTCAAAAATTGTCTTTAATTTGGGATCATAAAATTTATAGCCCCTAGATCTTTCAGAATAACCAATAAAGTAGCTGCTCACTGTTCGGGATTCCAATTTCTTTTCATTTGGCCTATAAGGCCTTGCCTCAGCTGGACATCCCCATACATGAAAATGTTTCAAACTAGGCTTTCGCCCAGTCCAAAGCTCATAAGGTGTTTTGGCAGCTGCTTTAGTTGGCATTCTATTTAGAATGTAAGCTGCAGTCTTTAGTGCCTCTCCCCAGAGTGACTCTGGCAAAGTAGAATGACAAATCATACTCCTTACCATATCCTTAAGAGTCCGGTTTCGTCTTTCAGCCACACCATTCATGCTAGGTGACCCTGGCATGGTGTACTGTGGGACGATTCCACATTCCTCTAGGTATTTGGCAAAAGGCCCTGGACGTTGTTCACCTGAACCATCATATCTACCGTAATATTCACCACCACGGTCAGATTTGATACTCTTAATTCTTTTGTTGAGTTGGTTCTCAACTTCAGCCTTAAATGATTTGAACACATCCAGTGATTGAGACTTTTCATGTATAAGAAATAAGTATGCATATCTCGAATAATCATCTATGAATGATATAAAATATTGTTGACCATTCCAAGAAGGTGTTGGAAATGGTCCACAAATATCCGTATGTATCAATTCCAAGATGCCTGTAGCTCTATATGCACCAAATTTCTTTGTTTTGGTCTGTTTACCTTTAACGCATTCAACACAAACATCAAAGTTTGTGAAGTCAATGGAATCCAAAATTCCATCTGACACTAGCCGCTCAACTCTATTTTTAGAGATGTGACCTAGGCGCTTGTGCCATAATGCTCCTGAATTGTTATTATCAATTTTACGCTTAGTACCACGTGATTCCACATTCAGGGATTCACTATAGGTGGCTACAGTGCTCAGCAAATACAGATTATCATATCCAATAAGTGAACCGGTTCCAACAATATTTGAATTAAAAGACAACTCGGCTTTACTGTTTCCAAATGAACATGAATAACCTGATTTATCCAAATTAGAAACTGAAATTAAATTCCGTCTAAATGACGGTACCACAAAAGTGTCTTTTAAATCCAAATAAAATCCAGTACACAATAATAATCTAAAATGCCCTATAGCTTCCACCTCCACCGTCTTGCCATCTCCAACATAGATGTATCTTTCAACATCATTTGGCTTCCGGTAGCTTAGGCAACCCTGCATTGAAACACTGATGTTAGTAGTTGCACCAGAGTCTAACCACCAAGTGTTTCTAGGTACTGAAGCTAAATTGACCTCAGAACAGACCAAAGCAAAAAATGTACCTTTCCTTGCACGCCAAGCGTGATATTTAGTACATTTCTTTTTCATATGCCCAGACACATTGCAAAAGTAACAAGTATCATCCTCTTTCTGTTTCTTTTGTGCTGGAGCATCTGCAGCTTCATTCTTGGGCTCAACAGTTTTCTTTCTTTTGCCCTTGTCTTTAGAGGTGCTAACAAAATGAGCACTTTCTTTCCTTTCTTGCTTCAACCTTTCCTCTTCTTGCACACAAAATGAAATGAGCTCGTTAAGAGACCATTTCTCCTTTTGACAGTTATAAGATATCTTAAACTGACTGAATTGTGCAGGAAGAGAAAGCAATACTAAATGAATGAGCAAGTCATCCGACAGCTCAAGCTTTAGCGCCTTAAGTTTTGAAGCAATATTTGACATGCCCATAATGTATTCCCTTATATTTCCTTTGCCCTGATATTTCATGGAAATCAAGTTCTGAAGAAGAGTACTTGTTTCCGCCTTATCGCTTTTTGCAAAGCGCTTTTCAATTTCAGCAAGGAAATCTTTGGCACCTTTTATCTCTTCCGAGATAGTACCCCTAAAGACCTCAGGAATGCCGCGCTTAATGATCATAAGACTCATGCGATTGGAGCGATCCCACTTCTCATAATCTTTCCTCTGTTCAGAGGTACTAGATTCCGTAGGAGAAGCGGGTTTCTCCACCCTTAGTGCAAGGTCAAGATCCATGCAGCCAAGAACAATTTCCATGTTCTCTTTCCAATCCTTAAAATTTGTTCCATCAAGGATCGGAACCGAATTCAGATTAGCAGATATCGAACCAATAGTTGCTAAAAGTAGAACAAAAACAAATGCTGTAAATATACTCACATTAAGAAAAATTGAATCATTAATATGTTCAAATAATGGCATAACCCATCTCAAGATACCTAGTGCACCATCAATATCATGTCTTTTGACAGTAATACTAATTGCTAGTGGTACTCTTGTTGTAATGATCAAACATTGATAATAAATCATGTCAAATAACAAATCCTTCTTTGGATTGATTTATCATTCACATGTAAGCCTTTAAAATTATCACATGTTTATCATCACAGGTGTGTATGAAATCCGGCCAAGCATTAACTTTTCCTTTGGGGTCCATTAATACTCGCATGGATAAACATATACACGCACAAACTTTTAATATTTCTTATGAGTAATCTCCATAAAAAGAGGTCACTTTTGTGACTTTCTTATTTTAATTGACTCATTTAAAATATTAAACAATTGTATAAAAAATATATACCAAGCCAAAATTTTGAACACACACTGAATTTTCCATATATTCAAACGAGTATATGTAACTGAATTATCAACCAAACAGCTTTTGATCAATAACATGATTCACAATTGTGTTATCTCTTTTATATATATATACGAATAAAACAAAAGAATTCATGATTCACATGAACCCAGAAAATAGAATTTTTCATACTAAAACCAGCATATATGATTCGTGAATTTCAAAAAAAAAAAAACGAATTATATATGATCAATAACAAATCCAGCATGTATAGTTCGTGAGTATCCAAATCGAAAAATTCAACAAAGATCTGGTTTAGAAAATACATTCATCCAACAGTTTCGTTTTACATTCATTCAACAACGTGAATATCAAAATCTTGACACACATGGATAACCGATAAATAATTCACCGATAACGGCAATCACGAAATTATAACCCAATATTTATTCAAAAACGAAACTGAAAACCTGAATCAATAACCCAATAAACTCAAAAACAGAAACCCTAATATTTCAAGAACTACCCAATTTCATACATGAATCAGGTATGGGTGGCTCTGATACCATTTGTAGGTTTCTAACAAATAAGGATTTGTTCCTAACCACATGCTTTTCTACCCATATAGAAAATAGGAGCATAATCCGAAACCACACTTGATTAACCCATACCCGAAAAACATGATGAAGATCTAGAGCGGAAGCGTACCTGAATGAGCCATGAGAATCGTTGAAGGATCTGGGGTTGTGATCTTCCAATTGTAGATCACCCTTAGGGTTTCCTGATGTTCTTCTCTGATGGGGATGAGGAGAAACTTTTCACGTTACTGTGTTGTGTCTACAATTGGGGACCATAACCCTATATGTAACTGCATCAGTTACAATTCTGTTTTCAATATTTCTAATTTGGCCCCTCATCAAATTAGAATATTGCCTTATGGTATCTGCACAATATCTTTTCATAACACATATGCCCTTAGCCATAAGATCAATATTAAATAGACCACTTTAGTTTTGGCTAATTAAATAATGGCCCTAACACAATTAAAAGTTACATTTGTGACCCTCCATGGCCCTAACACAATTAAAAGTTACATTTGTGATCAATATTAAATAATGGCCCTAACACAATTAAAAGTTACATTTGTGATCAATATTAAATAATGGCCCTCCATGGCAAATTTCAAATGATATCATCTTGAGTAACATACTATAAGGTTCATAGAGGCATTATGGTTTGCAATAGATAGGGCTATTGATGGAAGAAAAAAGCAATGACTATTAGTCTTGATAAACATGTAAAGTTAATGATTGTAGCATATTCACTACACGCCAAGTTCTTTGATAGGTTCGTTTTTTTTTTTAGTAAAAGTAGCTCTTAGTTGTTAGTGTATTAAAAGTAGCTCTTCATTCTTTGATAAAATGCATTGTTTGAATGCTAATGTTCCAGTTAGAATTTTAGCTAGTTAGATATACAACCAAGAGGTTAGGCTTGGAACCACACAATGTCTTGAACTTATGTTTGGTTCTCCTTTCTGCATATTTCTTTAGTGGATGACCGTTTTACCCACATCATTCAATCAAATTCCCAATATGATCATAGCTTTTCTATCCTTTGGGCTAAAAGTAGATAAATTTTTCTAACAGATCCAACCTTGAGTAGACAATGTATTGTTCTCTTATCATCAAATATGATCTCCAAATCCTAACTTAAAAATAATGTGGATTCATAAACAGTGCAGGAATGTCGAAAAAAAAAGTACTCAAGAGAAGTGCAGACAACTCACCACTCAATTTCAAGAATTTCATTAATAATCCAAAATAATTCAAAATGTTGACCAAAAAATACAAACAGAAGGGAAAACTTCTTTCTTTCTCTATCTCTCCCTATGTCTTTACCTCATCAATCCATGCAACAGTTTTGTGTAAAAAGAAAATATAGTATGGAATCCATAGTTTGAGTTGGGCTTCATATTTTAAACAAAAAAATAGCATGAATTTCACGAATTTGGGTTTGACTTGCCAGTTGCTAGGATACCTGAAAAAGAAGTGGTCCAAGTGAACGAAGGACAGAGCAAGGCATCTGCTCCTCCAGATCCAACACCATACATATTGGTTTTGATAACATTAGCATATTAACAGCTTTCCTGTGTTTCTACAAATACAAAATCATGAAGGATTATGATTTGAAATGAGAGGAGAGAATCACGACACAATACACATTTCATCTCACTCATTGAGATTGATTTCCATTGTTTGGCTTAAACAAAAGGGATCTTTCTATGAAAAAAAAAGACTCACTACAGAATCAAAAACCTTGTATTGTTTCCTCCTCTTAGGCCAATTTCCACATCACCTGAAATAAATTCAAACTAAAATGAGTTGCAGACAAAAGGATGGTAAGTATATACGCGTCGCTGCACAAAATGATACAATATGCTATATAAGCGACTACAATCTATTCTTTGGCCAACACCTGAAATTCAAACTAAAACTCAAACTAAAATGCTGCCAACACATTGTAGCCTGGGACCAAAGTCTTGATGGACAGTAAGTAACAAAATAATGTATATAAATAGTTTATAGTATACCAAACTTTTGTATCTAGTACTCATCACCTCAAGGAAATCAAATAAGTGAGAAACCTCAAAAAGATAAAGGAAACACATAAATGTCTTTCAAGTTCTTACTTCCATATACCTCTTTTTGACCATTAAAGATACTGGCCAGCAGAGATAAAAATTGTAAATAACATTCTTGTCAGAATCAAAGTGAAAAAAAAGTTTTGCTTACTGTATATAACTTATCGTAAAAGATGATTGAAGATAAAATTCAAACGAAAACCCTAATTTTGATAAAATTGAGGAATTTAATTGTGCTCACCAAGGGTTGATAATCATCATCTGGGTGAAGTGCCCAGTTTAGAAACTCTAGTCCACAATATTGTCTCATCACACCACATACCAGAAATTTCAAAAGAGAAAAACAAAATTATCACACAAAACATTGAAATTCACAAACCATATTGATAAGTCCTCATGTAGAGAATGGAGTAGCTTCTAACAGGAGAATTCACTCAAGACTCAAGAGTAATGCACTCAAGATTCTATTTCTCCAATACAACTATCATTTATCATGTACTTAATAAATTCCAAAGTTCTATTTAGGGTAAAATACACTTACCCCCCTCAAAGTTTGCTAGAAAAACACTCCACCCCGTTCTTATTCAAAATATACACTCCACCCCACTCATTTTATCATGTTAACTCCATCCAAAAGATGCTAACGGAATATTCCATTCAAATCAAAATTATTTAATGTAAACTTATTTTTCCATTTCTTTTTTTTTCTGGTTATTTTTTATTTTATTTTTTTCAAAAAAAAAAACCTCACTTTCAAATAAAAATCGTTTAACGTCAGTTCCATTTAAAAAAAAAACGTTAGTTTAAACAAAAAAGAATATAACATCACAATTACTAGTAATACCCAGTTTATAAAGGATTTTTATAAATAGTGAATTATATAAAAATATTTCGAAATTAATTTCATACTAATTAAAATTTCACCAAATAAATACTAATTAAATTTCTTTTTCCTGGATTTATAAAAAAAATGTTGCTTATGAATTCATTGAGTAGTGTATGGATATTATTAATAAAATTCTCTTATCATATATCAATAACATCCCTCATTTTCAATTACTAAAAGTAATATATACTTTAACATTTAACATGTTATAACCAACGCGATCATATTATCCAAATTAATTAATTAATTAAAATAATAATATAACTTTATATTCTTTTATGGAGTGGAAGTTTAACGTACTTTTACCATAAGTTTTAATTTAAAACTATTTCATACATATTTATTCTTGAATTATTTTATAAAATGGTTACTTTATATACCAGCTCCAACAGTATGTAAGCATTGAGAATATTTGTTTGGTCAAATATTAGAAAGTGACGTTTTTTTCTGGAAAAAAAAATAACCAGAAAAAAAAAGGAAAAATAAGTTTACATTAAATAATTTTGATTTGAATGGAATGTAATGTTCCGTTAGCATCTTTTTGAATGAGGTTAACTTGATAAAATGAGTGGGGTGGAGTGTATATTTTGAATAAGAATGGGGTGGAGTGTTTTTCTAGCAAACCTTGAGGGGGGTAAGTGTATTTTACTCTTCTATTTATCTTGAGAGTCCAAGTAAAAGATTAAAGGCTTAATTGCACATTTGGTCCCCCAACTATAGCCTTCCTGCGAAAATTATCCTCAAACTTTAAAATTAGCAAAAAATGTCCCTAACGTTTACACCCGGTTGCAAAATTGGTTTTCTGTCCAATTCCATCAAAAAACTAACGGAATATTCCTCAAAAAATTAATTAAAAAATTTTAGTCTCTCAAACATTCATCATCTTCATATTAAAAACCCAGAAATTCATCATCTTCATCCCATTTTTCTTTCATCTTCATATAAATGAGTAAATCAAAGCTTTCTCATCCAAAAATCACTATCATATATCAATAAAAAGATTAACTTCTGATAATTTTAATTAAGTTAATTGAATCTACAGTATTAAATTTAAATTTTTCAGCACCAACCCAGAACCCACCATCACCCACCACCTCCCACTCATCTTTCACTTCAATTCATACTTATCAAAGCCCTTAGGGACGAGCAACAGTCCAGCAGACAGAACAACAACAACAACAACAACAACAACAACAACAACAACAACAACAACAACAACAACAACAACAACAACAACAACAACAACAACAGTTTTCACCTTCATGAAATTGAAATTGCCATCAGATTTATCATGAAGAATCACAGGCAGGAATCAACTCAATGTCTCTGAACACCACCACTAAAAACTAATTACCAGTGGCAAATGAAAATCCACCCAAAAAATCACCAACAAGGCTAAAAAAAATCACCCAACAATATTCATGAAATCAAGCAGAAAATACACCCTCAACCTCACACAGCTACTCAAACATCATCAGGAAAAAAAGCAAAGAAACAGAGTTAACCCATGGAAACCCATTCAAAAAAAAAAAGCCAGATCCCTTCTAAATCGCCACCGCCACGCACCTCGTCAGATCTGTTGCATCGCCTCGTCCTCTCCAGCCTCAAGCTTTGTCACCGGAATCAACCATAGTCACCACAGAACCTCTTTCTGCTCCGCCGTGTCTGACAGCGATGTAAGCACTGCCATCTCAAAACCCCCAGCCATCATCATCCTCAACCCATCACCTCCTCTGCGATCTGGGCAAATGCTTCACACTTGGTCGTCGTTGTTACGTTGGGTGAAGGTTCGAGGGGGAGATTGGAGCGGCCACTGCTATATTTGCATGAACAATCAGAGATCTTCATCAGATATGGATTTTGGAGAGAAGAGGCGTGACGGCGGTGGCAGAGAGGTGCCTCTTCGCCCTTGGAAGGGAACAACGGGTTGAAACCGCAAAAAAAAAAACCTATAAACTAGGTATATCTCTTCGAATCCGAGAAAAGATTTAGAACCCAGATCTTTGAAATGTATTTGTCGGTCAAAATGTTTGAATTATGTATTTGGGTTTCATGTATTTTGGGTAATTGAGTTCATTGCATCTAGGTTTTGGGTTGAAGAGAGAAGAGATTTAGAACCCATATCTTTGAAGAACATGAACATTCATAAATTTCTAGGTTTTTGTTTTATTTTCTTATCTTTTATTAATTTTTATCCCATAATTCGTTAAATATTGGATGGAATTGGACGGTAGACCATTTTTGCAACCGGGTGTAAACGTTAGGGATGTTTTTTGCTAATTTTAAAGTTTGGGGACGATTTTCGCATGAGGGCCAAAGTTGGAGGACCAAACGTGTAATTAAGCCAAGATTAAAATAACATAACTTCCAAGTGACAGTTCTTTTTTTTAAAAAAAACAAACCTTTATTTTTATATAAAAGAACTATCATCATACAGTGCATAGAAGTTCAACAATAATAGTAAGCAATGAAACCAACTTAAACATTGGCACCAAACACAATAAGCAGTTGGGACTTCGCAGAGATTGAATGAGATAAAAGTTATAAAACTGTCTTGCATTAATAGCAGTCTGCAGACAAATGAAGACAAAAAAAAGGAAACTTACAGAGACCAAGCACTCAATGTTTTGCTTCGCTCACCCATTTTATGTTCAAGATATCTCATAATGTCTTCTCCCCCCCCCTGGTTGTTCAGTATAAGTCACCTTAGTAAGATGCTCCAATCGTAAAAAGTTGCTCCGACAACTCTTGGTATTCGGAACAAGAATGGTAAAGAAGATTCTTCAGGAAGTTGATTGACGGAAAAGTAGAGGTCGCCGGGGTGCAATAGCAGGAAGTAGTCAGGGTCATATGATCCAAGGGTTTCTATGAGAAACATCTCAGCTTCTAATCTGGAATAAAGAAAAAAGTAAAGTATTATTTCAAAGATAGTAAAGAGGAAATAGTAGAAGCATAATTCAGAACAAAACCATATCAGCCCACAAACTCAAAAGCAATTGAACAACAATTCCTTGGATTCTTAATTTGAATAGTTGGAATTCCCTTCAACTTCTCTAACATGTAGCAGTACCCATAACCACATAAGAGAGAAAAGAGGAAAAATATGAACAGAATAAAATAAAATAAAAAATTCCACTCATGTAACCATATAGAGAGAAGAAAAAAGATATAGTATATGAGCAATGAAGCATATATATCTCGTAACAATGAAGAAAAATCTGAACCACAAACGAAAAGAAAAACTAATTAGAAAATAAGCATAAACAATGTCAGCTAAGTTCGACATGTCAATGAAACTGAAATCTAGTTGAGAAAGGGGTTGGATTTCATCACTAAAGCCTTTCCTTCTTATCTCGGCTAGCAAATGAACTCAAGAGAGAAGGAGCATCAGTAATTAGCTGAATCTAGTGTGTAAAGATTACTGAAAAAAATGAAAGAGCAAGAAAGAGACGTACTTGGAATTATGAGCTTTGTTCCCATAGTAGTACTAATCCCACCGGCTCCAAGAAGTATTTCTACAATGTTCAATGCAGACCTTGGTAGGTTTGGCAAAGCTCTGCTGACAACATAGGAATCAACCTCAATAGTCAAATTCTTGAGCCTCACTTCCACAGTTGGAGCTTTGCTCCTAAGTCCTAAGACAATAGAAATAATCAATCAGTTTAAATCATCTATATATTATATTGGGATCAAATATATGATTCGGTGATTTAATTTTATCTTAAACATAAATTTGACCGATTCTTCTAATATTTAATAAAGGGCATAAACAATAGCTAAAAGGTTAGCCTCAAAATGAAATGCTTGATTGTTGCGACACACAACTACGTAAACAAAGGACATAAAAGTAGTAAAAATGAAGTTTTGGTGCCCTAAACCACCTTCTTAGAGAAGGAGAAAGCAAATTCAAAAATAAACAAAAAAACAGCAGCAAATATTAAACAAAAATGCAATCTAAAATGGGAAAACAAATTAAAGGAATCAAGAGCATTACACAGTGGAACCTGCAGGAGGGTTTCTTGCCAAGGGACCTGCAGGATATGAGCTCGCAGTGGAGCGGGATTGTCTCGGATAGGGGGATTGGGGCTCGGAGGGTGAAACGACGTCGACAACATCATGGAGTGGAAGAGAAAGGCCTTGAAGGAGCATACACCATCAACCCTGGAGGGGTTTTGGAAGTGGGTTGCGGAGGATTTGAACCCCTGCCATTGGGATTAGGGATCTGAGCATAAACGTTAGCATCAGGAAGTGAGAGAGTGAAGGAAATAGAGCATAAACGAAAGCATCAGGTTTGACTAAAAGATCTGATTTCCCTCACCATATTTGTTTAAAATGATTAATGAGCCTCGTGCTAGAAAAAGGGTTAAAGCACCAATATTTGAATTTGAAATTCAAAGTAAGACACGGCAAATCAAGTCAGATTCATTCTACTCCTTATTTCTAGCAATATTCTTCCAATAAACCGTGTACAAAGTTAAAAAACGCTTACAACATAAATGGGGTAAAGAATAAAACGTGTGGACAAAACTAAAGCAGATCACAAATTAACGGTTGTACATGTAACAAAAAAAATATAACTGCGTGGACCAAATTAAGTTTAACAGATTCTGTTACTTGAAACCAAATTCCTGGAACGTAATTTGTGGCATTGAATGTTGATAAAACCGTGTGGTTCATTTCTAAATATAACAATTATTTCAAACTTATTTGATATTATTGTTTTTGACTTTTAGATATAATTACTCATATTTTGTTTTAAAAAAAATAATAAGATACACAAATTGTGGAAAACATGTGGAAACATAAATAGGTTGTTTATGATTGTACAATTAAGGTTGTACTTCAAAGTCAATTTGAAAGAATACGTAAGTTTTGGCCATTAAATTTCAAATTTACGTTTTTTTCCAAAATTTCTTAAATGAACGCATATTTCCTAAATGTTGAAATAAAACCGCGTATAGTGCAATCAAAATAACATTTATTTTTTGATTCAAATATTTATTTATTTATTGATTGATTTATTTATGTATTAATTAATTTCGACCAATCAAAATTCAAGGATTTGGACCAATCAGCGAAGGTCATGTGAAAATTCGTTGAAACCAACCAATAGAGATGTGACATGTGGAAATTAGAAAGCATTATGACTCACTTTGGTGGATGGGCTTTATATATTATTAAGATTCCCATTTTTTTTGGGTAAACCAATTACAACATTCCACTTAATACCGTTCCACTAAGTAAGTTTGGGCCGGGCTTTTTACAAGAGTCCAAAGTCTCAAAAGAATAGATTGTGTGTTGTTTTAGAATTACAAATTAATGAAAAAATTGAACTTGTTCATCTTTTGCTTCTTCTCTTTATTTTACACTTTATTTCTCTACTAGGATTTTAAGGTAGGGTTGTTCCTACCAAATTTTGGTGCTTTCATTATGTCTACTCCACCTCCTCCACAACCCACTTTGGATTCCCTTGATCACAAGAGTGAGTTTTTATAGATTTGGGTTCCTTCATATCCATGCTTAACTTGGGCAACTGCTTCTGAGCATCAAACATGGGAGTTCTTTTGACGAATGTGTCGAGGAATTTGAAAGGTATGCAAGTACAGTTCATGGTGTAGAGGAGGAGTACCTGTTAGATGTATTTTTGAATGGATTGAAGGATGAAATTGCTGCAAAAGTTTTGTTGTATGAACCTCATTCTTTAGCTGCCATGACTAAGAAAGCCTTATTGGTAGAGGAGAAGAATTAAGTAGTGGACAAAGCCGGTGGAGCAAGCACTGGTAGTCTAGGAAATTCTATTAGGATGTCGAGTTTTCTAGGTTTGGAGGTTCGAAGAATGGGTGAAAGGGTGGTACTAAGGTGAGTGTTAGTGTAGGGGAAATTACAATAGAGAGGTGTAAATGTATTATGGGTCTCCATCTATTATTACTCTTTTTGTATTAAAGATGTCCAAGGTTGTGCATGTAAACTTTATACATTAAAATTACAAAAGCATTTGCGACGGAATTATTTCCTCGCTAAATCCTTTCCCACGTATAGCGACGGATTTTATGACTGAACAGCAAAAAGGGAAGCCAATCCGTCGCTAAACTCCTAGCTAAATCTAATAGGTGAAAACTAGAGAAAGAATTAGCGACGGATTGTAGCGAGGAAACTTTCAGCCGCTAAAATTTGAAGTGTCCACGGGTGGTAAAGAAGACTTGGAAAGGGATTTCTGCCATAGGCAGCAGATTGGTTAGTCCTTATTTGGGTTTGCTCTAGCTTTTTGCTAATGTAGGTCATATGGTGTGAGTCCATAGTTTCGTTTAGTGACTACTTTTAGTGTTGGCTTTTGTGTGAGTACTCTTTTTTTCTCTTGGGGTTTTTCCCACTGGGTTTTTCCTAAGGGGGTTTTAATGAGGCTCTACATAAGCTGTTTCACCAAAATAGTCCGGTTTGGCAAAGCTTTTTGCTTTGTTCGTTTGGGCGGGGGATGAATGTATTTTCTTGATTTTCTTTCTATCATCAAATCTACATGAGAGGATTTTTCTCATGATTTTTCTCTTTTATCAATATAATCCATTTGTTCTAAAAAAAAAATTGAAGTGTCATTTTCTTTGCAAAATATTGACTTTTTTTTTGTCTAACACAAGAAGGAAAATCCTGTTGAATCAATTTACATTTAAATTCCACAATCTCCAATACACAGAAGATGAACCATCCGCACCTGTCTTATTCACTTTTCTTATGCAATACAAACTTAATTAAAATTCTCATGCTTCATCTCCCCTTATAGCAACCGTTTGGGCAAGAATTGTTTCAATATACATGATTGGATATATGTCATCCTAGCTGACAGAGAAACAGCTCTATTGATATTTATGAATTGATTTATCTCTAATGTCAATCAAATTATGAAGAAGATGCACAGACCCTTATAATCAATTGACATTTAAATTCCACAATGACCATCCTCACCTGTCTTATTCACTTTCCTTCTGTAACCACCACAAACGTAATCATAAATCTCCTGCTTCATATCCCATATAGCAACTGTTACTTAACACTTTCCTTGCTATATAAACACTAAGCTAGTTTTCACCAAAACAATCCATCCATCACACTAAGCAAGTTTCACACCAAAATCTAAAATGGCTTCTTCTACCAAAATCTCTTGTATTGTTGCTTTTGTGATTAGTGCAGCAATACTGCTCTCAGCAGCATCTGTTGTGGAGTCGAGACCACTCTCCAATCCATCGGCATTGAGCCTTGCAGTGAGGTTGAAGCTGAACAGTGGCAACTGTTGGGAGTCACTGATGCAGCTCCAAGCATGTAGTGGTGAAATTATAGCTTTTTTTCTGAATGGTGAGACTTACATAGGCAATGGTTGTTGCCATGCAATTAAGGTAATTGGACATGACTGTTGGCCCAACATTGTTGCCTCTCTAGGCTTCACCACTCAAGAGACTGACATGTTGGAGGGCTATTGTGATGAGACAGCTGCTCATTCACCACCACCACCATATATAGTTGAGCCTAATACAGAGATTGTTCCATAAAGGCACAACTCTAGTTTCCACTTTTCAATAAATAAGAAGTTAACAAGTGCAGATTTGTTTCCTTTGCTTTATCTTTAATGTTGCCCACGCATCCTTGTACCCACTGAGAGCTTCTGAGCTTTTGATATCTGTGTACTGAACTCTGAGTTAATGATATGAGATGCTTACAGGGTTGCTTTTTTCTTTATCCTTGAGGTTTAGCATTTCCCTTCATTTATAATTGCTGCCTCATAAATTGAATCTGAAACATTGGTAATCGATATGGCATTGTTTTAGGTATTTTTTGTTGCATAAGTAATATTTGTTAATTAATTGAAAGTAAATAACCTTTCAACAAAAACTGAGAATCATTTATAATTTTCTTTACTAACTTCTGTACATATCACTATTTCTAAAACCATTATGATAAAGATGAGCAAGTTTTTCTTCAAACTGCTGAAGAAATTATATGAATTTTGTGATACAAGAACATGTTCATAGATTAGAATTTGAAAGTGCATGAGATAGAGAGAGAAAAAGAGAAAGAAAGAAAGAAAGAAAGAAAGAAAGAAAGGGACAAAGACACCATTCATGTTGGGCATTGTTAGAAATAATGTAACTTCAATTAGGCTCTTTTTTGTTTAAATTAAATCTTCTGTGTGGTTCATTCACCTCCTAGGCTGTTAGTGTGTCTGTGGTACTTTAAAAATTTTAATTTTAATAATTTTTTTATTCCTAATACATAACTGTTATGAGCCTCTAAATCATGGGCTTGGAGTCTGCATATTAGAGGAGGAAGAGAGGAAGGGGAAGAAATTGAGTTGAATATGGAGAAGGGCAAGGCAGTGAAAGCATTCTTCCTTGTCTGATATTTCCTTTTTTATTAGGTAATTAGGTGTTTCTCTGCTTCTAGCTTTATCTGTTTGACACATGAGGTACCTTAGCTTTGTACACACAGTCCATAACAATAGCGGCTAAGTGGCTAACTGTTGCTATAAATAAGGACTCATTCTATTCTTTCAAGCATCAACTTTTGGTGTATATGCTAGAAGATCCTAAATATTGTCTAGAGAAGGATTGTCTTCAAATCCATCTGAAAAAGCGAGCTTGTATGAATTTGGGTTCCCTCATATCCATTCTTAGCTGAGGCAACTATTACTGACTAAACTCTAGGCCCATATTGCTGTCTCCTTAGCCTCTTCCTCACTTGGACCAGACACTTGATACCCCACTTAGGTCAGGGCAGGCACTTGATCTGAGTCTGAGATCTATCCGTTTCAACAAATCTCATAAAATCTAAACACAACAACATGATTTCCACCATCTACAAATAAGTGTCACCCTGCACATCCAAATTCCAAAGTACAAACTCAAAATCCAATATTACTATGTATTCTGCTCAATCTCTAACTGATTTTAGTGTCAGAGTCTCTTTTGCAGGTGACCGGCCCCCACCATTCCACAAATCGGAGCTTGGATTCCAGTTCACCAACACGACCCGAGAAGCAAGTTGTACTTATCGAGCAAAACAAGCACCATATTTGTTGTTTTGTTTTTTATTTAAAAAATGAATAAAATGAGAAAAACTAACTATAAAATAACAGTTGCCAGTGTTAATGGAAGTAGTAGTAGTAATACTATAGAAGCAGTGTATATTTTTCATGTTAAAAGCCACAAAATCATATATATATGAACTTTCTTTACCATATCATATGTAACATTTTTTCTAGTCCAATGAATCATTCCAATTTAAAATATGAGAAGAGATATCTTCTTTTATTTGGCCTATAAATACTTTTATTTGTTTCATTGCTTGATCTAGGAATAAGCACTTAATTTTGAATGAGAGTTGCATATAAAAGCTGGTTCCAAGTATCAGGAACACCAGCTAAGCACCAGTGGCTGCAATCAGCATTCCTATGCCCTCCAGCTCCATAAACAGAAGGGTGAGCATCTTTCCTCAGCTGTGATAGGGTAGTAATGTTGAGCAAATACACTGGTTTTTTCATGGTTCCTAACACTTTCTCTAATACCAACTCTGCTGGGTGTGGACCTCCTGGATAGTTGAATCCCAACAATGGCCTACTTTGCCCTACACAAGAATTTGCTCCTGGCTCTCCCCATTGCCCTGCATTTGCATGATCTGGAGAAACTCCTTGGAAGAGTACCCTTGTTTTGGTAGGATCAATATTGGCATTAACCCATTTTGCCCATGTATTCAATGCTTTCTCATATACAACTAACCGATTCATGTCTCTGACTAATGGTTTATTCCCTTCTTGAATGAAATCCCATCTGCATAAGAGAAAGAAAATTGTTATAATTTTTTTGAAAGAAAATTGTTATAATTGAAGAGTGTGTGTGGCTATATATACATACGCTTGTTTTCTTCCTGTGTGAAGCCACCAATGCCAAGAGTCAAATATCAATACATCCTTTCCTTTCCAGGTTTTGCCGGCTTCAATAGAATCTAGTTTCATCACTCGACCAATAGGTTCACCAACAATGTCCACTAGGTATGCATTGCGTGAAAACATCAGCTTAACGCCATAGGTCTGCAAATTTGAGAAAAACCACAGCTCATGCACATGCACACTGCAAAGTAAATATTTGAACTACATCTCCCGACACTATAACAAGTACTAAGAAATAAACAACTTTAGAGAGCTATGAAACAAAGAAGTTGGGCCAACATATAGTCTTGGCCTCTCTCTTCCCTTACTATATAAAGCAAGACTTGTTTCACCATTACAAACAGTATATTATCAGTTGAACTAGTTTTCCTATGTTGACAATGATGTGAAATAACTTAACAGATAAGACTTGTTCAGTTAATATTCATTTCTTAGCAATACAGTTATGCAATAATAAAAAATATGTTGATCAGTTAGCACTTAGCATGGGTTACCTGTCTAGGTAATCAATCAACTTTGTGATTAGTTTTCTTTTATGGACAACAAAGCATTAACTTATTCCTTTTTATCAGTATTACCTTCCTTGGATAACTTGTTGGCTACGTTAGTGCTTATATTTTTCTGCTTGCATTTGAGGGAATCTCTGATATCTTAAAAGTCAAACACTTAATAAAGGAAAACAACTGTTAGGAGCAACTTTCATATCATTGCGTGATTGCATTTACATTGTTATTATACTTGACAGCACTGCTCTACTTAGTTTCAAGATTATCCAATATGCATGGTTGCTAGCTAGCGCTACCCCACCCAATTAATGTTACTTATTTTGAAATTAATTATTTGCAGTTATAGGGGGGAAGCACAGCCACATTGATCACATGGCTGAATAATGTGATAATGTTTATTTGAAACAATAATGACTAAGTGAAGAGGAATGAAAATTAAAAAAAAAACATTATCAGAGATCGAGGTGATCTAACCGTGAAGGTGAAAATGGAGAGACCTCCAGTCCTCACTAAGGTGTATTGAGCTTGAGGCACAGCTGTGTGGAGCATGCAAGTGAGTGATTGCCATTGATTCAAACTCAAAGAATCCCCCACAAACATGATACTCTTCCCTCTGTATCTTCTTAAGAAATCTTCACCATTGAATCTGTACAATGAGAGCAAGTTTTCAATGCTCACATAATACTCAACAGTCATACTCCCTCTTCTTATAATTATCTGAAAACAGTTTTTACACTTTTTTTCTTCAAAAAAAATTAAAATGGAAATAAATAACAGTACATGGTTGATAATATTGTGTAAGAAATCATTTATGTGTTTTTATCTAATCGCTCAATTTTTTGGGATAGTTGATTCGTGACATAGTTTAGGAGTCTTGATGAGATAGTGGTTTATATTTCGACCCTTATTACCTCATTATACTAATATAAAGTTGACTTTCAGCACAAAATTAGTGGGTTGTATTGTCCACACTTCAAGCTTAATTAAGTTTTGCATGAGATGACGTATTAGAAATATAATATATATAAAATCATTTATATGTCTTCATCTAAAGAGCATAAACTTCAAGCAAAATTAGGGTGTGTTTGGGTAAATAATTTAATTAAGCGCTTTCAAATATAAGCATTTATCGCATAAGTGCTTATTCATAAGCTAATTTAAGTAACTTAATGAAATCATGTGAGAATATATTATGAACAAGCATAAACTCTTATTTATAAACTCAAAACAATTTATACGTTGGCTAACTATTCACATAAGTTCTGAGTTCTGACAAACACTTGCTTGCATAAGCGTTCATACTATAAGATAAACTCAAATAAGTTCTTCCAAACATATCAACTATAACAATTAACATTTTAATGAAAATGAGTATATAGTACATGCTCCTATAACACTTCAGATTTTTCGGTGCAAAATGTTCATTCGAAATTAATGATCATTTAAACTATCTTTTGTTGGGATGTAATATAGCATGTGATCCTATTTCAGGACAAAATGATTGAATGTAACTTTACATTAACAGATGAAGGAAGTCACTGCCGACATATGCATACACATAAACTTTATGTGGTAGTTCAAATGTATATGTATAAGCCTAACTAGCAACCTCACCTAATCGTTTGGTGAGTGACAACTTGGAAGGAGAGTGCAGAAAACAACTAAGAGATGTAAAGTGTCCAGACAAAGCCTAATGTATTTTATCAAACAGAGGTTAACAAAGCATAACCAATGTTATTCTTTAACTGATTTGTGGTTGAGTGAAGCATACATGGGGAAGGCTATTAAATAGAAAATATACCTTGCACCTTATATATTTTGGAAATGTCCGTGTCCGGTTTGGTTAATGCTTTATCTAGCTTTCTACCAAGTCTAGCCTTTTTTCAGATAAAGGAAGTGTTTGTTTCTTTTTAATTTGCTTCTTTCCTTTTCTTTTTTGTTTGTTTACAATTTGCTTCTTTCCTTTGTTTGTTGTGGTGTCATTTGGGGGTAAAACATTAAATCAGTAAAATGATATTTGTCGAGTGACAGCAAATGAATGAAAAATATGTTAAGGTCTCACATTCACTATATAGTACATTTATATGGCTAAAAATATTTTTATTCATTGTAAAGCAATCATCATCTTTAAGCTAGTTTTTGAGGTAGAGTTTGGTCTAATCCAATTTTTAAGAAAATATGTGAGTTCCTAATTAGATCTTCTAACATTATATGAAAGGAATAATCATTATTAGGAGGAAAAAAAGATGAAAAGAAAATTAATTTTGTTTTAAGAGATAGTTTGAAAAGAAATTATTAATTTATGTTTGTGTATAAATATAGAAATTGTTATTTACTTTAAAAACCTATTCAAAATAATTGATTTTCAAAACTATTAAAAATAGCGTACAAGAATTATCAGATTTCAGCTTCTTCTTTTTAAATCCCACTTTCTATCATAAACACACATACAATTTAAAAATACATAAGGTATTAGTTTTTAAAACTAAATAATGATTATTTCACAAAATAAGGACAAATATGCCCATCATGAGAAAGAAGTGAGACACTGATAAAGTTAGCTATATGGGAGGGGGGGGGGGGGAGTTGTAGAAATAATAATTACTCAAAAAAATATTCTTTTACATTTTATCCCCATGATCAAGCTAAGTAAATAAGTTCTACTGGAACATTTTCAACCCAAACAAAATCACCAATTGAAAAAGATAATTTGGTCAAATAATTTAATTTGTCACAGAATTACAAAAATTAAATAACAAAATTAAAAGAAAAGAAAAGAAGTTATAACAGTTGTAAATAGCAGCAGAGAAATAAAAGGGTCCTCAAGTAGGTGTCTTAATCGGGAGAGTAAGTGATATTTATTAAATTTAATATTTATCTCATTTTAATATATATGTTGAGAGAGAGAGAGAGAGAAAAAAATTAGCAAACGAACAAAGTTATATATAATCTCAGTTTCAAAAAAAAGTTATATATAATCTCTAACATAGTAACATGTCATGATAGGATCTAATATACAACTGTGTCTCTAACATGTTATTAAGTCTTCTTCAGATATCACATTGAATTTAATGTTATATGTGTAGTATTGTTTTCCACCAGAATGTTATTACGTGACAAAAGCTCTTTTAATTTAGACGTATAAAGAGCAATTATTAATTGGTTGTTGGTGGGTACCTTTCATGGATTAGATTGAGTCCTAAAATTTCTAGAGCATAAGCATTTACGTGGGGTTTCCTCAAATCAAAATACCGGTTATAGATACTTCCTCTCAAGCTCTAATTTCCCATAAATTTTGAAATGGAATATTATTTGATCACACTCATTCCAATTGCACTCAATAGAAACATAAAAATAGAATGGTGAGAAAAGAGGTATGATGAGAAAAGAGAAGAGTTATAAAATGAAAAAATAGAATTGACTATTTATCTCACAACCCGTGAGTAAACTCAACTTGTTGGTGGGTTAAGTTGGTCAAAATCTAGCTCACATACTCACTAATTAGATTGAATCCACGGGTTAAACGACTCGCACTGACTAGCTCGTGAACCCAACATTTTTCTATATATAGAATTTTTTTTTTTGAAAACTTCAATAGAATGTTGCGATGATAACTAGTATTATGGTATTAAAAAGTTAAATTTATTGGATGCTTATTATTAGAAGTTTATTATTATAAACCCTCTTCTAATTAAAAAAAATCTATTTTTTCATTTCGCTTATTATAAATCTCACCAGCCAATTTGTAGTGGGTTAAGTTAGGTTTTTTTTTTGGCTCACCAAAAAAAAAGTCAGGACATCTCAAACTCCTTTCCTCATAACCTATTGTTACCAGTTTGGATGGGTCGGGTTTGCCTATTTTAAGAGCTCTAAGAAAAAATGAGTGAAAATGAGATGGAAAGAATATGAGAATTAAGGAACTAAGTTGTTTAGAAATTCATGTACTAAATTCTGTTTTTTATTTTTCAGGTGAGGATTGAAGGCATGTTCAAAAAAATAATCTATTGGCTCTACTTGTGACTGAATGAGTGTTTTATAGTTATCAATAAAATGACCATCCTAGACATGCGATTTAAGTTAAGACTTAGGAACCAACAAAATATAGTAACTGCAATTTAGTAAGACCATTTCAATGGTTTTGGTAAATTTCAAAAGAAAAAAAGGGCGGGAAAGAAATCATTTTTCCCATGAGAAGTTCTCAATCCCAAGGATTTCATGTACTCCATATCAATGGATTTGTCTTTCTCTCATTTGTAACTTACAATTGGCATTGTCTTTTTCCATATCAGAAATCAAAACAACAAGCAGTTACTAAGGCTTTGTCTTTTTCTCTCCAGTCGTTCAAAAAGTCAAAATTTCACATAAACACTTAATTTAATTTGGGGAACTCAATAGAATGGAAGGGTTAGTAAAATTCTCAAACAATGGAAGGGTTTCTCATAATCTTCTCATCTCCAAAATTCAACTCGCAAACACCAGAGCCTAGATAAACTAGGCGGAATGGATCAAAGTAACCGGTAACAAATGTCAGAAAAGACTAATTTTGGGAAAGGAAAAAAGAAAATAAAAAAGCAGCATACACCAGCAAAAACCATGTATCTATGTCCAAAATGGCAAAATAAAATAGTTTATTCAATGAAAAATGAAAACAGAGTAAACAGAGGATATGCATGTACCTTGGTAAGTTGCACCCTGTTGGCTGCCATCTATACTTTAGATAGAATTTATCTGGTCTTCCATTCTTTTGGCAATCAAACTGCTGCTCAAAAAAGGGACAGCGTGAGGAATCATAAAGAGGATATGATTCATCATAAACCCATCTTCCCTCAAACAAATCACAACCACTCTTTCCAAACCCTGCTGTTAACTGCTTCTGGTAATTAACATCATGATCATCCTTCCCATGAATCTGAATGAGAAGAGCAAGGAACAAGACAGCAGAGATGGTGGTGAGAGACCTCATCCTCATGGTGATGGTGGAGGAGCTGATCACAATATGTGTGGTGTGTTTGATTTCCTCCTGTTGTTGTAATTGGGTTTGGAGTGTCATATATAAATCTGTGTGGTGGTGTTGGTACCTGCCAAAAGCGGTTTGCAAATTTTTTTGTGTGGTTTTTTTGTTTTAATTACGATTGATTCATGAATCATGCAAATGTGAGTCACAAACAAACAAAATAGCAACTCTGGGTTTCACACAACAATACTACACTTACATATTTCTCTCTTAGTCTCTTCTTTTCTCATGACATCACTACTCATCTTAGTTATTACTTGTTACCTTCTCTATCCTTTTTATAGCTTGAATTTGTCATTTTGATGAGAGGATAAGAAAAGCACAAAGATGAAATAAATATAAGACAAAAAAAAATGAAAGATACAACTCATCTAGTTAGTGACATCATAAAAGAGTGAAATATAAATAAAAATTAAGTTTTATCTACCGATAACAAATAAAAAACATGGTTTAACATCATAAGTGACCATTAAAGCATTAATATATCTTGCTAATTATATACGACGTGATATGTCATTTGTTGTTGATTTATTAATAAGATGTAGTTCTTTGCTTTTCGCCTACGCTGTATTTGGATGAAATAAAACAAGTCATTTATTTATCTTACTACACAATGGATATGAGTTTGCTTAAACCATTTAATCCAAGCTCTACCTAATTGGTTATGCAGGTGCTGGATATTGTCATACTCATATGATGAGTGATCACAAATATATTCTTTATCTACATGTGGTGGCACATTCATTTCGTAGTGATCTATGAAAAAAACTATAAAAGCCACATCAACTAATCATGTAAACACTAGATTGCAAGTAGCAACATAAGAGGGGGATGAATTAGGTTGGCAACAAAATTTTATAATTTACAAACGCAAACTAAAAGTTCAAACGTAACGGAAGCATAATTAAAGATTTTAGAATGAAATCAAGTATGACAACAAATTCAAATGTTGAAAAGGAAAGATATAAGGGATAAGAAGATCACAAACATATGTATTCTGATTCACCTTCAACCACCGAAGCGACGTCCAGTCCCCCTTTCTGATTCAGAATTTTTCCACTATGTAAATTGATGTCCAGTACAAGTCTCAGACCAAGACTCCCAAGAAAACCATCAAGAAAGCACACCACTTTCTTGTTTGCACAACACAACCAAACCCTATGGTGGACTCTGAATCACCCAAATGACCTTTTTCCACAATCACCACAATTACCAAACCCTATGATGATCATCACCAAACTTTATGGTGGAACAAGAATCAAACCGATTGAAAAAGAAGAAGAAGAAGAAGCTGCTTTTACAATAGCTCAGGAATCTAGACTCAATCTAGAAGATAGAATCCTTTTTAAGAACAAGTTTAAGTATAATATCACACAAGGCTCATAGTTTTCTGGTTTATAAAATTTGACAGTATTTTCTCTTTGTAAATCTTGAAGTTATACTTTTGTTTCATGGCTTCAACAAGAATTATATAGAAATTAGAGACACACCATGAATCAAGACAATTGTTAAAAAACAAAGACAAACTGATTAGCAATATTTTAAAAAACAATCCGTTCAGCCATGGAAAAATTAACGTTACGTCTTTTTGTTTCAATTTGTAACAAAAAAGAGAATAAAACAAGTTCTGAAACAATGTAATTGTATTGCAACGTTACTTGAACTGAATCGTTACTTTTTTAATAAAAAAAGATAAAACCAATAAACTGTATATGTACTGGGTTAATTTTCTTTCTCTTTTAAAACCTATTGAAAGAGTCCCTAATGCACCAGAGACATATATCACGTGAAGCTTCAACTCTAAAGTCTAAACATTGAGCAATTCATAATGCCCCTTACCAAGACATCTTTTTATTATAATTCTTTAATTTTGAAACTTCAAGGTTTTAACTTCTTCTTTTCAAAAAAAAAGTTTTAAGGCTTAATTGCAACTTTGGTCCCTGACATTTACAAAAGCCACGATTTTGGTCCCTCACCTAATTTAATTACAAAAATCGTCCCTCACCTAACACTTCGTGAACAACGTTGGTCCAACCGTCAATTTTTTAACGGAAGAAGCTTACGTGGCGTCTGAAAGCTTATGTGGAAGTGCCACTGGCGTCAGAATCGATTTTTCCTCTCCTCTAGGCTGTTTTTTTATCTCATAGTGAAGCTTTGCTGTTGGGAGGCCTAGTTGTTGGAACGCTGGGATTGAGGTTGTGTGCTATTCCTCTGAGTTTTTTTGTTGTTTTTTCCTCTGAGATGTAGAGGCATGTGCCTCCCTCTCTCCAGTGGCACTTCCACCTAAGTTTTCAAACACCACATAAGCTTCTTCCGTTAAAAAATTGACGGTCGGACCAACTTTGTTCACAGAGTGTTAGGTGAGGGACGATTTTTGTAATTAAATTATGTGAGGGACCAAAATCGTGGCTTTTATAAATGTCAGGGACCAAAGTTGCAATTAAGCCAAGTTTTAACTTCTTAAAAACAAATTCTAACGTTCAAAAAAAGAGTTTAATTTCTATGCACCGACAGTGTAAAGTTTTTTTATACTGTCAACCAATCAGATTGCAAGGATGTGAGAAAATCTATCTTTTTATTTAATTTCATTAATTGACGTGGCACATCCTTAAAATCTGATTGGTTGACGGTGTAAAATACACACCGTTCATCGATCTGGACCAGCTATGATAGTTGTTTTCTGACAATGGTGGAGAAACGAGAACCATCGACGGATTCTCATTAGGATGAATGTACAGAGGGCAAGAACTGACTAGCACATCTTCAAGAGAGTAAAGGTAAGGTGCTGCCATGGCGAAGAAGCAAGATCGCTCGCAGGAGATAACCTAGCAAATCGAATACAGAACCAGAAACGTGAACCAAGAAACGCGAACCAGAAACGCGAATCGTTTAAGAATCGAACACTGGATGATGAATCAAACACTGGATCGAAGACGAAATCCGAGGCTGACGCGAATCGATAACAAATCGAACACTGGATCGAAGACGAAATCTGAGGCTGAATCAACGAATCGAAGATGAATCGATCGTGAGGAACGAAGAACAAGGATGAATCGAAGTTGAATTTCTGTGAAGAATCAAAAAACAAAAACAAATCAGAGCTTGCAGCAAAGCTCTCGAGAGAGCTCTAATACCATATTGAGAAGATGAAACTTTTATTCAATGAAAAGAGAGAAAAATCAACTTGTGTTTTACATCTTCAGTGGTTTGATTATATACTAATCTGAATAACTAACTCCTCTAACACACTAACTAACTACGGTTAGACTAACTAACCAAGGTTAGACTAACTAACCCAGTAACCAATCTAGTTACTTTGGGTTCTCTATTTTAGCCTGTATTACGGTGCATCATCTTTTTTCTCTAAAAAAAACTTGTGAATTCAACTGCCAATTTTTTCTAATCAATATAATTAAATTTTGTTTCAAACTTTTAAACGTATGAATCCTTTGTTTAAAACCAATATTGACTCTACCCAGCATATGAAGGTGTTGCTGGTGAGCACTGCATTGTCTCCCATTTTAGGGAATGCACGGGTGTCCCCCAAAATTTCAATGTGAGATTACAATTTTACCCTTGAAGCATTCTGGCGGTTTAAACCTCCAGTAGCTGGCTGCCAAATTTTTTGTCTCCTTCCTCTGTAGTTTCTTCTTTCTTTCCATCCCCCTTCGTCTAGGTTCATCATTCTGAGAAGAAGAAGCTGAGGTTGAATCAGAGGTTCATCTGCCAAAACTTCTTTCTTTCCTTCCCCAAATTGCAGAGGCGCGTCTTATTCCGGTGGAACTGAAGGTGGAGCCACCGATCTAGGTGTCGGTGGCGTGGTCGAGAGTGAAGCCATTGAAGGGATCCACCCCTGCTTCCAGCAACCCATCACGAATCGCCGATTGCCATGTCATGGGGTGAGGTGTGAACACGAATCGTTGACGAGCCTCATGTCCCAGCTCAACCCGGATTTGGTGAAGAAATCGGCATCGGCTCTACTGTAGAATCCGGCATCGATGGCGCTGTGCCGCCAAAGGATGCGACCGCAAGTGTTGGCGTCGTCCTCCTCAGAGGTGAAGGGTTGTGCCGGTGAATGGTCGTTGTTGACGTTCGAGATCTAGAGCGTGCTCAAGAACCCTATTTACTCAACATTGTTGCTGTGTGGTGGGGTGATGTCGTGATGGTCATTGGAGGTGGAAGTTGTCAACATTTTTGCAGCGTCATGGGCAGAGGAGGACCAAGCATGGGCGGAGCCGCATAGGTGGTTGTGGCCTTGTGGGCATTGGGAGGAAGAAAGAAGTTTTTTTTTTAATTGAAGACAAAGTTAGGGTTTGAAAAGGGTATTTTGTCACTTTGTTAGTTCAATCTCAACCATTCAATTTTTTAAATATTATATCAATGGGGGAAATTAAAGAGATTTTCAGTGTCACCCTTTTACTAAAGTTTTTCCATGGGGCACCGGTGAACCCCAAAAAACAAGTGACATCATAGATTTCACCGCATATGAACTATAACCTTTTAATGTAGTGAATACCCAGCTTATTCACTCTCATTAAATAAAATATTGTAGATTTATTTTAAAACCCTATTTTAGTGGTTTTAATTTTTTTAGTTTGAAAAACATTTTACCCTTAATTTATTGAGAAAAAGGATGATGCAGCGACGGTGTAAAGTTTTGGGAGGTGTCGTGTAATCACTTGATGAGGGAAGGCAATGTTGCTGCGGATTTTATGGCGAAACAAGGTGTTGTGTCTTCTCACTCCCTCATGGTGTGGGACGCAGCTCCACCGGGCATGTCAGAGGTGTTGATGGTTGATCGATTAGGGACGACGTTCCTCCGGCAGTAGACGTGCTCTCTTCTTTTTGCTGTTTTTTTTAAGCTTCTGTTACCCAAAAAGAAAAACTCAAAGTGAACTTTCAAGGATAAGCGAAATATATATATTCTCTGTCTCCACTCTTCTTCTCTCTTTACTTACTCTATTTTCATAGTAGAGATGCCATATTTGATTCGCCTGTATGTATTTTGATTTGTTTTATTGCTTGAACTAGAAATACATGTTTGTGAGGGACAAAATTCATTTAAGAATTAAAATTAATTTTGAATGAGAGTTGCATATAAAAGCAGGTTCCAAGTATCAGGAACACCAGCTAGGCACCAGTGGCTGCAATCAGCATTCCTATGTCCTCCAAATCCATATACAGAGGGGTGAGCATCTTTCCTCAGTTGTGATAGGGTAGTAATGTTGAGCAAATGCACTGGCTTTTTCATGCCTCCCAACACTTTCTCTAATACCAACTCTGCTGGGTGTGGACCTCCTGGATAGTTGAATCCCAACAATGGCCTAGATTCCCCTACACAAGATGAGTTTGCTCCTGACTCTCCCCATTGCCCTGCATTTGCATGATCTGGAGAAACTCCTTGGAAGAGTACCCTTGTTTTAGTAGGATCAACATTTTGATCAACCCACTTTGCCCATGTATTCAATGCTTTCTCATATAACACCAACCGATCCGTATCTTTGATTAATGGTTTATTCCCTTCTTGAATGAAATCCCATCTGCATAGAGCATACATAAGAGGAAGAAAATTGATGTAATTAAAGTTCGCATTATGTGAAACAGAATATTAAAAAGTGTGTGTAGCCTATATATACATACGCTTGTTTTCTTCCTGTGTGAAGCCACCAATGCCAAGAGTCAAATATCAATACATCCTTGTCTTTCCATAATTTCCCAGCTTCAATAGAATCTAGTTTCATCACTCGACCAATACGTTCACCAACAATGTCCACCAGGAATGCATTGCGTGAGAACATCAGCTTAACATCATAGGCCTGCAAATCATGTGATTCACAAGAATAAGTTAAATTTATGTGGTATGTGACTGAATAATTGTACCCCAAGTTAAGATTGTCACTGAAACATGTTTCTAGACCTAGTTTGAAAATTAATCCATCATTGTTATAAATCAAATCAAGACTAATAAATAGAGGATGTGCAAGACTAATCTAACCGTGAAGGTGAAAATGGAGAGACCTCCCTTCCTGACTAAGGTATAGTGGGCATGTGGCAGAGCTGTGTGGAGCATGCAAGTGAGTGATTGCCATTGATTCAAACTCAAAGAGTCCCCCACAAACATGATACTCTTCCCTCTGAATCTTGTTAAGAAATCTTCAGCATTGAATCTGTACAACAAGAACAAATTTCAGTCCTCACCTATTAATAATCAAATGGCATGGAGCACTGATAAAAATATAAAATAAAATAACTTGTACAATGAATAATAAAAAAGGAGCAAATTAATAGAGGATGTGCATGTGCATGTATGTACTTTGTTAAGTTGCACCCTGTGGGTTGCCATCTATACTTTTGATAGAATTTATCTGGTCTTCCATTCTTTTGGCAATCAAACTGCTTCTCTATAAAGGGACAGAGTGAGGATTCATAAAGTGGATATGAATCATCATAAACCCATTGCCCCTCAAACAAATCACAGCCACTCTTTCCTACCCCTGTTTCTGTTGCCTCCTGCAGCTTCTGGTAATTAAGATCATCATCATCCTTCCCATGTATCTGAATCAGAAGGGCAAGAAATAACACAGCAGATATGGTGAAACACCTCATGGTCAGGGTGGAGAAGCTCACAATATGTGTGCTGTGTTTCCTCCTGATGTTGTAGATGAATAATTTTATAGTCTATTTTTAAACCTAAAAGATCATTTCAAATACTTGATTTGGTCGTGTTATAAATTCAGAAATTCTTGATTGTGGTATTAATGTCGTTTACTTTAGTCATTCATTTATTATTATTATTTTTATTTTTATTGAAAAGCATTTATTATTATTTTTATTGTATTTACTCAAGAGTTTAATTAGCATAAAATAATTTGAAGTCATTCAATTAGAATTCATTAATTTGTCATGCCATTTAAATTTGAATTTAAGAATATTTAAAATAAAAAATGGAGAGATTTAATTTATTAATTATTGTGAAAGTAGATTTAATTAGATACATTTATAAAACTTTTTACATTATTAGTACATATAAATTAAACCCTTTAGTAAATACCAATATCAATATTATATTATATTTTTGGTTGAATATAATTTTATATCTTAGTATATTTTTTTACGTCATTTTAGTATATCTTTATTTCTTTTTTTATACATTGAAAAGAGACAAAGTGCAAAACAAACTAAACGACAACCAGAGGTTCTTCAACAGCTCCGGAGAAGGGGTCTCCACCCATCTAACCCCAAGAGTAGAATCCACCCTTTTTCGCAAGCCAATATGTCATAGTGTTGCACTCACGATGAACCCAAGAAAGCTCCACTCACCATCTCAGGTCAAGCAAACCCCATATCTTCGGAAGAGTCCCTCTTTGGTCACGCTTCCGGAGATGAACCCCATCAACAATGATCCTTACCAACTCCCTGCAGCCTGATTCGCATATCAGGTTGCGTACTCCCCAATCCCAAGCCATCTGCAGCACATCACGAAGAGCGAGCGCCTCAACCACGAATGGACTATCCCCCACTACACGACGCGTAAAATACATGACCCAGCTACCGTTGTTGTCCCGTTAAGCACCCCCACAACCGAGATGGTGATCACCTTCATAGTAGCTTCCATCCACATTCAGCTTCAGGAAATCCGGCGGAGGAGGCCGCCACTGATTTCACTTCATTATGTTTATGATTATCATTTTTTGAAATAATTATTTATTTATTTATATTTAATAGTATAGTATATTAAATGTGTGCATTATATCGATGAATAAAAACTAACGTAGCGTTTGGTAACACTGAACAGAAAGGAGCAAACGTAATAGCACAATATTGTATTGTATGTTGTGTTTAGTAACGAGTCTAGTTCATTAGAACATAACAATAGATTTAATTACATATATAACCTTGCATGTTTAAAATATAATTGGGCGCAAAAAAATGAACTCAACATAATATATTTTTGCAATATGTAAATATTAAACAGAAGTATAATTATAATTTTACAAAAACTATCATAAAAAAAATTAAAAATGGTACTAAAATTTTTAAAACATGCATAATTTTTCATTATTAACATAGATAAACACATAATAACTTTGTGATTGATATTGAATAAATACTTATATGTATAATTTATTTTTAAAATTATATTTCTATTATTATATAACTAAGATCTTAAATATAGATCTGACGAATATTTTTGCCGTGTCAAAATTTTAAAAGTGTTCTGTTTCATTCTTTTTCGTTTCACCCTATTCTACGGAACTAAAGTGTACGGTTCAAGGAGCCTTATGTTATGTTCTCTTCCAGCTTAAAAATATAACAAACACGGTACATAACCAGTATGTCTTGTTCCGGCTCGTTCCAACATGTCTACCAAACGATACCTTAATGGGTTGACGTAGTAGTTCAACACTTCATCCCTTAACCAAGTGGTTGAGAATTTGATTGCCAACTCTTATCACTATAAGAAAATCAGTGATTAGAGTGGACCGAAAGTCGACGCTAATGAGGTAAAAGCCAACGCTAAACTTGATCTTAATGTCGGCTTAGCGTCTATGTCAGGGCCGGCAATAAAATGGTTGAAGCTAACTTTAGCGTCAATATTTTGACCAGCGCTTAATTTAGCGCCAGGTGTCAGCTATTCACTTTACAAGAAAGTCGACGCTAATGTATTTTTTTTTTACATCAATCGTACATGCCGACACTAATTTATAAACTTTAGCGTCTCGGACTGGCCAACACTTTTTACTAGAGGCCTTAAACAATCTGCTGGTATGACTATAAAAATGACAGCCTCTAGGGATGCTTTTAAATGCTTCATTTTCCAAGTCCAATTGCTTTCACATAAAATTTATAGCAGAATAGAAAATATTCCAAGCTAGCTCGTGTGTGTGAGGCTCTGTCTGAGGGCTGAAAGTTCCAAGCATCTCTTTTGATTTTATGATGTATGGTAAGAAAGGTCAAAGAAAATGACAGTGATTTTGGGTTAGCACAGTACAATTAGAGCATTGTATATAATGTATTCAAGCATGATGTCTACAGGCAGGGCAGAGCAGAGAGAGAACAGAGAAGGAAGAAAATTTTCGGTTTAGGTTTAGTACCATCAATTCTCTGTAGAACTTTCTTTACTATCCTCCAGCTACCTTCACAGTGGACAGAAACTCCCAAGAACCATGTCTGGGAAACATAGAAGAAAAGAACTTTAGTAGTTAAAAAACAAACAAAAAAACTAAACGGAGAAAAACAAAAAGTTTTTTTACAGAAAAAAAACCAGTACCAAAAGATAAAGACCACCAGTATTGATAAAACATGTTAAGAGGGGATATATATATATATATATATATATATATATATATACACACTAATACACCCACACATTGTACAAAATAAGACAACCTATCAAATATTTATTAAAAGGATTAAGAATTTACAATTGCTATTAGATGATTTGCCACATCCTAACAATTCCAGGGCATGCAGTAGAAAAACACAATTCAGTTCTAAAATGCTATACCAGGAAACAAACTGCAGGCACATTTTTCCACAAGAGGGCAGCTATATGGAACAATTCCAATACCAAGCTCCCTGCATCAATAAAAATTAAAAAAATGCTAAGTCATTAGTACAAACATGTAGCCAGCAACAATTGAATAAAGCAATAAATAAAGCAAAATCACATTAAGGCTGATAGATGCATGTCATGGGAGAAAACTCAGGCTTAGCCCTAACATATAGCACCAAATTAAATAAATTGGATTTTAGAACAGAACTAGAAGCAGCATATGAATACTACATCAAAAGAACTATTGAGTTTTCAGAGCAGAATTAAATATCTTTTCAAAAAAAATTGTCTTTCTAATAATGTTTTCTAGTATAAAGATAAATTTAATTTGCTATAGTATTCTTTGAATTGTAACATTTTTTCTTTCTTTCTTTCATGCTTCTTTTTTATCTGTAATCATAAGAAGGTAGATAGACAAACAATGATTCATTGTCAAAAGGTCAGTTAAGTTCAAAATCTAAATTAAGCACTATATCAGTCAAACTAGACATGCTATACGCCCAAACCAAAAAAGTGGGGAAAACTACTCTTCTGTTACCTTGATTTTAAGGAATCCTGAAGTGAGCAGATATTGCACTAGACAAGAGTTGGGTATAGCTTTGCCTGCTGCCACAGACCCTTCTCTTGTACTTTGTTACATCTTGCATCCATGTATTCTTCAAAGAAAACCCAAGCTATTAATGAATGAAGTTGAGGCATAAAACAGAACAGTACACCAGCACAGTGCTCACATGGCTGTGACTGATTTATCTTGTAACCATTTGAAATCATTCCATAACTAAGTAACTAACTACCTGTACCTTACTAGTGAGATAGTTGAGCATTTTGAATCCACATGCACCAACTCAAGGGGCTTGTTAACATGTGAAAATATGTGAATTTTGACATATACAAGTCAATACATGATTTTTGTTAATCATTCCAGTAACTTAGCTTTTCATTACTGAAATCAAACTTAAGTCTTCCAAACTCTGTGATAGAACTACAACATGGACCCTTTAGGAACATTGAGAATTCACTATATATAATCAGCTTTTTGATGTTATTTTCTCATTTGGGATTCGAATGCAGGTACTCCTAGCAGTGTTGTTAATCGTGGATCGGGGAAAATAGCGGAAAACCAAAAATCTGCTATTTCAAACCTTCATCGTAGAAAATAGTGGACAACTGCGGCAAATAGCATAATAGCTGTGAGCCCTCAGAGCACTATGCTATAGCGCTGCTAACCGCTATTTGACAAATAGTATTTGTTCGGTAGTTCCTTTTTACACTTGTAAACTATAATCATTACACTACAAAGTAAACTTCATATAACAACAATTAAAAAGTTAACTAGAAAACACCAATTCACCAGGGAAAAAAATGGCTGAAGAAGACTAACTAACCTTCTAAGAATGGCAACGCAATCTCCATTCGGTCCGAGCAAGCCTGCATGGGAAGAAGTGTGGGAAGGGACATGTTCACCACAACAGAGCCACCCTCCTTCAACCTGAGTGGATTGAAATGCAGTCTCTCCTACGCACGATCGGCGGCGGAGAGGAGGTGAGCTGCGGCGGTTTTCGTGGGGTCTCAGCGGCGAGGTTGGATGGTCCGGAGGAGAAACAGAGAGGGCGGAGGAGGTTCTCATGTTTGTGGATACTGCACCCAAAAACCCACTGTAGTCCGCACCCAGGGATACAGATTTAGGCTATGTTTGGCATGTTTAGCTGAAAGCTGAAAAGCTAGCTGAAAGCTTATAAGCTAGCTGATAGCTGAAAGCTGATAAGCTAGCTGATAGCTGAAAGCTGAAAAGCTACGTGATTGAAACAAAAGTGTTTGGTAGAACTAGCTGTTAAACAAGCTGAAATTGTAAAATGACATAAAAGGATATACTTGTATAATTATTTTTATATTTAACATTACTTTATTTTCACATTAATACCAATATGATATTAATATTAAAATTATTATCACTTTAAATATTTTTATTAGCTACAGTTATATATCATCTTAAAAATATAATATTTATTTTTATTTATTTTTATTAATATAATATTTATAATACTTGTGGTGCGCAGCGGTGTGGCGGGAATGGTGGCGGAAACCGCATACGTAAGTGTGAGGGAAAAATAAGTTTAGTGTTTTTATAAATATATAAGGGTAATGGTAGAATTTTAATAAAATAATAAGGATAAAAATGAGAATAAATTTAATAAGCTATAAGCTTTAAACTATAAGCTACCTGAGATAGCTTATAGCTTAAAGCTTTAAGCTACTAAAATAAGCTCCTTCACCAAACACTTTTGAAGAGCTTTTAAGCTAGTCAAATAAACTTTAAGCTAGTCAAATAAGTTATAAGCTAGCTGAAATGGCATGCCAAACATAGCCTTAATTTAATGACATTTTTTATATCCCTTTGTTAACCAGTTTCACACGTTAGCTGGGCCCCTGATCCACGTAGACCAAGGGCGAACGCCCGTCGTTTACGGCATGGGCTACTAGGGTATTTAATCTCGTTCGCTCCCCATGCTTTCACACTCCAGCGTCAGTAGGGACCTAGAGAGCGTTCCTTCCTAGATGTTGTGTCAATAGGGACCCAACTAGTGACCTTCGCTTTTGGCATTCCTTCGTAGATCTGCATATTTCACCGCCTACACACGAAATTGCACTCTCCTTTGTCTCACTCAAGTGAATTGGTTTCCAGAGCATTTCTTGGATACTAATATTGATAATTCTTTTTTGAAAACATATAACAAAAGTCTATAAGTCTCAAATATTTAATTTGTTATGGGAAGGATTTGGAAGAAGCTAAAGATTAAAGGCAACGTCTATTTCCAGGGCTTCGATATGGAGATTTTAATTAAATTTGTGACGTAATACATTATTTCTTATATTATGTCGTGTTTCAAAATGAAAGTAGGATAATCAGGTTTTATTAGGGTGGTGATGGATCGAGGAGGAGCTTGCATTGGCTCAAATTGGATAATCTGTGTCGATCAAAGGGTGATAGGGGTCTCGGTTTCCAAGACTTTAAGGTTTTTATTACAACACTAGTGGGAAAAAAGTGGAGGATTATGTTTCATTCTCATACATTGCTAGCTTGTGTTTTCAAGGGTGCTTACTCTACAAATGGTAATATGGTTAGGGGCGAAAAAAGTATATCAACCTAGTTATGTTTGGTCGAGTATTCTTTAGTCCAATTGGATTTTTGAGAGAGGCGGTTCTTGAAAAAATTGGTAATAGTAGGACCATTAACATCGGTGATGATTGGTGGCTTTCGAATGTGGCTCCCCTTGTTTTTCAAAATAAGGTGGCCTTAGAATTAGAATTAGGAATTCGTATTGTTTCTAATTTGATTTTACCATCTTTGTGTCTCCCATTGAGCATGGTTATTGACCTCCTACAACTAAGAGGATTCTATCTATCCCTTTGCCTTTGTAACAATTTTTTTATAGGCAAATGTTAGTTGTTAAGGGTCTGTTTGGTGGACAGGATAAGGAAGGACAGGATATAGTTGTACAAATAATATTTTTCTATTTATTAATTAATATCTTTATATATAAAAAACAAATTAATTTGGGGTTCCGATACCGAAAGAGAATATATAATTGTTATCATATCCTGACTGAATAAGTTCTATCATAGCTCCCCCTCAGAATAACTTTTAGTCTTTTACACATGATGGACATGATAGGATAAGAGACAGTATAATGTTGTTATTTGGTGTTTGTTGCGTCAGCAGGATATGATAACATTATCCTGTCTCTTATCCTATCATGTCCATCATGTGTAAAAGTTATCCTGAGGAGAGAGTTAGGATAGAACTTATCATGTCAGGATATGATAACAGTTATATATTCTCTTTCGGTATCACAACCTCAAATTAATTTATTTTAATATATAATAATATTAATTAATACATAGAAAATTATTATTTTTAATGAAAGTGAAAATAAATAAATAATTATTTATAGACTACTCACGTATAAACATTAATTTATTAATTACAATAGACTAATTTTCTATTATCATCAATTATTAAAAACATTTCTCTACTTATATAATAATTTAAACATAAAGAACTTTTAGAGAAATTAATATTTTTAATAATATTTATTTAATTTAGTTAACCTTTATTTTTAATTATTTAACACTTGTCACGACTAAGTTAAAAACAATTGATTGACTAAATAATTTTAATTAAAATAGGCTCCCTTAAAAAATAAGCTAATTAGTAAAATTAATTTACTTACTGATAGTTATTTTAAAACATATATATGCTCATTTACGAAAATGCAAAAATTAAATTAATAGAATAATCACTTTTTAAAATGATAATTTAAAGAATCAATTTTTAAATATATTTTTTTGATACATTTTTCTAATTATATATCATATCTTGGTATTATCCTGTGCGCCCCAAACACAGAATATGATAAGAGGCTATCATGCTCTTATCATATCATGTCCTTATCAAATTCTCTATCATATCATGTTCTTTAGTTCTTATTCTATCCTGACCACCAAACGAGTCCTAATAATGTTAGTAAATTAGTCTCTCATCAGAATTTGAACACTGGACACGTACTCTTCACCCTTCATCTCACATAACCCTTATGTCCTCTAACTCTTACAACTTAAGCTAATCCTCTGAGACTTTGCCGCACCAAGGAGATTTTGTTTTTCACTTACACAAAATGTGACATAAAAAAAATTCAACATAATTTTTCTTAACAGTGAGATACCTCGATTGGCCAATAAATATAAATATTTTGATTTAATTTATTGCGTGAACTTGAAATAATACATATTTGCTAGGGACACATTTCAAGAATAAATAAACAATTAACTTTAAATCAGACTGGCATATAAAAGCTCGTTCCAGGTATCAGGAACACCAGGTAAGCACCAGTGGCTGCAATCACTTGCCAAATGCCCTCCAAACCCATAAAAAGAGGGGTGGCCATCTTTCCTCAGCTGTGACAGGGTAGTAATGTCAAGCAAAGTCACTGGCTTTTTTACTGTTCCCAACACTCTCTCTAGTACCAACTCTGCTGGGTGTGGACCTGCTGGATACTTCAATCCAAAAAATGGCCTTGTTTCCCCTACACAAGATGCGTTTGCTCCTAGGGCTCCCCAATCCCTTCCACTGAAACAATTCAGACAAAAGTGAATTAATTCCAATTCTACATAAAAAAGGGGTAGTCCGGAGCATCAAAGCTCCTCCTATGCACGGGTTCAGGGAAGGGTTCGACCACTTAATGTATTGTACGCAGCCTTATCCTGTTTTGAATTTCAATTCACATAATTATAAGTTAATTACTTAGTGGGAGAAGATGCTTACTTTGCATGATCTGGAGAAACTCCTTGGAAGAATACCCTTGTTTTGGCAGGATTAACATTAAAATTAATCCATTTTGCCCATGTGTTCAATGCTTTCTCATATAACACCAACCGATCCATGTCTTTGACTAATGGTTTATTCCCTTCTTGAATGAAATCCCATCTGCATATATAAAAGAAACAAAATTGGTATGAAGTTTGCATTATGTGAAATAGAATATTGAACAGTGTGTGTGGCTATATATACATACGATTGTTTTCTTCCTGAGTGAAGCCACCAATGCCAAGAGTCAAATATCAATACATCCTTGTCTTTCCAAGTTTCCGTTTCATAAAGAAAATCTAGTTTCATCACTCTACCAATTTTTTCACCAACTATGTCCACCAAATATGCATTGCGTTGAAACATCAACTTTACATTATAGTCCTGCATGCAAACGATCATGTGATCAAAGATTGTCAATGAAACATGTTTCTAGACCTAGTTTGAAAATTAATCCATTAAATATATATATATATATATATTGTTATAAATTAAATCAAGACTTATTAAAAAAAATTGTCTAACCGTGAAGGTGAAAATGGAGACACCTCCGTCCCGGACTAAGGTAAATTGAGCTTGTGGCACAGCTGTGTGGAGCATGCAAGTGAGTGATTGCCATTGATTCAAACTCAAGGAGTCTCCCACAAACATGATACTCTTCCCTTTATATCTGTTTAAGAAATCTGCACCATTGAATCTGCACAACAAGAACAAATTTCAGTCTCACATATTAATAATCAAATGGCAAGGAGCACTGATAAAAATATAAAATAAAATAACTTGTACAAGAACAAAAACAAATGAGCAAATTAATAGAGGATGTGCGCATGTATGTACTTTGGTAAGTTGCACCCTGTGGGTTGCCATCTATACTTTAGGTAGAATTTGTCTGGCCTTCCATTCTTTATGCAATCAAACTCCTTGGACTCAATAAAGGGACAGGATGAGGCTTGATAAAGAGGATATGATTCATCATAAACCCATTTCCCGTCAAACAAATTACAACCAATCTTTCCAAACCCTGGGTTAAGATCATCATCCTTTCCATGTATCTGAATGAGAAGGGCAAGAAACAACACAACACATATGGTGAAAGACCTCATGGTGGAGGAGCTCACAATATGCGAGGTGTTTCATTCTGCTGTTGTCAATGTGTAGTATTTATAGTGCGAATCATTTAATTTTTGGAAAAATCGTTTAAAATATTCGAGATTGTTTTGTATTCTAAATTCTAGAGACATGTCATTTGACTTTTATCATAAATTTGTTAATTTTTTCATTGCATTAAATTTCATAGCAATATCAATATCATTATTTTATTTCACCATTTAATTTTTTATCATATATTTTTTTGGTTACATTGGAAAATTAATAAATATTTACTTCCAATTAAGTTGGTTGATAGTTGGGGATCCTTAAACAGTTAACCCAAGCCTCGATCCAAGGCAGTGGTGTGTACTGTGTATAGAAAATGATTTGTTGGGAGATGCGTACTAACTAATTTCTTCTCAGAGCATCGAGGATAAGGCTCATGCTGTCGGTTGTGCGATACCTTGATAAAAAAAAATTAATATGTATATTTTAAAATAATATATATATATATGTAAACTTCGCTTAAATTTCATTTCAAAAGGATACTAATTAAATCCGTTATGTTATTATTATATTAAATAGTAATTATAAAAATCCTAAATTTATTTTTATTTCTAATTAAATATGAAATACTAAAAATCATTTGAAATATTAATAATAATAAAATTTGCAAGAATAATAAAATTAAACTAAAAAATTATTTCTATAAAAATACATTAAAATAAAATAATAATATTTCTATAAAAATATGAAATGATTCCAATTGTTATATTTTTAAATATTTTTACTGTAGTTTTCAGATGAAGCAAAAAAAAAATATTTTTACTGTGATGTCAAAAAAAAATCATGTAACTATGACCTCTAATATGAGAATGAAAAGTACATTATTCATTTTTATTTTATTTTATTTTTGAAAATTTTTGTATATCATTAAAATTGACTATAGAAAGCATAAAAATGAAAACTAATAATGACTCAATTAAAAAGAAATTTACTTAACAATATTTAATGATTCTTCATAGAAATTATTATAATTTAAAATTATTAAAATTCATTTATTTTTTACCAAAAGTTTGACAATAATCTGTACTAATAATAAAACTGGTTTTTTATACACATGAAAAATAAAGTTTGAAAGCACAAAAGTAAAGAAAAACGGGCTCAAGACCTCACAAAGAAGGCACTCATCACATCTGCAATCAGCAGAGCACTCATCCCCTCAATCAGGGTGGGGAATGGGGATGACAACAAACGAGTCACCTTGACGAGCTTCAAACTTAGCAAGAAAATCAGCTCCCCTCATGCTAGATATACCATATTTATTATTGAAATAAAAAATTAAAATTCAATCAATGATATTTAATATTATTTTTTGCTTGAAATTTGTATTAATGAGAATATACTAATTAGTAATTAATGATCATTTCTATTATTAGTTATATTGATTAGAAAACTCCTCAATTTATTATATATATATATATATATAACTAGTGTTTTTTTTACCCGCGCTTTGCACGGGGAATATATATGTCGTATTTGATACGTCTATTAATATCTTGATTATTAAAAATATATTAAACAACATATGAAATAAAAGAGTCTGAATTGCTAATAAAAGTGGACCAAAATATATTAATTATTATTTAAATTTACAAAAAGAAGAGACATTCTTCTTTTTTATTCAAAAGAAGAGATATTCTAAGCAACAGAGAATAGAAATATTCTTGCCCAGACCCCAAGTTGTGAACATTAATTTCGCTATTGCAGTAGTTATCTTTTCATGGTAAAAAAATGAAATCTGAGATAAATTGAAGAAGCAATTGCAATTATGCTGGATAGTATTGGCAAACAATTTAAGTTTTCAGCATCACCACAGCAAATTTTGTTCTAATTTGTTTTTCAGGAGCGGCTAAAAATCAGATAGCCATCCTTGTGTATCGTACAAACAAAAGATGAGAATCAGATAGTATTCAATGTTTAAAGTCGAGAGCTTAAGAAACAAAACATCAAAACAGAGAATCAAATTGGATTAGTAGATATATTTGTTTATTAGTTTACTCCAATGTGTCCCCAAAAAATAAATTTTAAATGTCATAAATCAATACATTCTGCAGCAATGAGTCCCAAGTCAGATCGAATATTATTTATTTGGACGATGAATTCCTCAAACTACATCAAATGCGTGTGTCTCCACTTCATGATTATGAATTCTCGGAACATATGCTATCAATATAAACAAATTAACAACTCTTTGTACAAAAATTAAATATATGAATTCTAAAGTGAAAAGCACAAACTAAACACAAGTAGTCACTCTCTCCATTTATCAACCACTCAAATGGCCCCTCATTTTATATTAGCAAAAGATTACACCGAGTAAAATAGTGTTACCTTTGTATATAACACATCAGTGAGGGTAAATTTATCCATAAATTCTTGCAATTTCAATAAACTCAATTATCGATATATAGAATTAGAAGCTGTAGAATATCAATTAACAGCTAAGACTGTAATGTGTGAATATATGGTGGATATTAAAATCGAAAATATGAAATTGTGTGTTTATTTTTAATTGGTAATATATTTTTTGCAAAAAAACAGCTGAGACTGTAAAATACCAGTTAATAGCTGAGGGAACCTGATTAAAATTACTCTAGAAGATCAAGAAAATAACTTCAGACAAATTACAAATCAATTTCACTCACAAAAACACAAAAATGATTTACCGCAATTAAAAAAAAAGGGAATATGGAAACTTAAAATGAAAATCTTCTCTATTATTCTTATGCGTGGGCTTTCCTTTCTCTTTAGACCTTTTCTCCTCCCCCTGTAGCTTGAGATCACAGAGAGAAGCTCAGCCGGACAATATATATTACTTTAGCACTCTCTCCAAAACCTTTGTCCAATCCAATATTTCTTAACAACCACCTTTTGAGTCTTGCAATCAGGGCATCATCTTCAACCCCTAAAGAACCAAAGACAAATTATCACAAAACATCCAAAATTTATCAATAATGGAAATTTATCCCATCGTTTTATCACCAAATATACAACGGTAGTCAAACATGCAACAGAGTAGGGGAAAAAATATACACTAGCAGTCGAACATGCAACAGATGAAAAAGGAATGTCCGATTTTATGTTCTCAATCATTTACATCCTAACAAATAAAAGAAAAGCAATTATAAGAAATTCAGGATGATTTGATGAAGATGCCAAAAAAAAAATTACAAAAATAAAGAGAAACTTATAGTGTTATGCCAATTTTCTCTACTTAAAGGAGTCTTGAAACTATTGCTCATCTTCAAAGCTAGAAATTGACAAAGACATAGGCGTGATCTCAAAATTAAAGCCAAATGCATATATAAAGATATCTGATATGATGCTCTTACAAAAGAACTATCATACAAAGCTATTATTAAAATAAAAAATAATAAGAAGTGACATATAAAAGGCAACCTTTGAAAATGTATGATTCATGAATCAGCCTGCAAAAAGAACAAAATTCAAGGAGAAATTAAAATAGAATCTTTAAAGCCTTGTGGACTTAAAATGGAAAAACAATCAAACCTTGTAACTTAACTATCCCCTAAAGCATGACAACGATATAGACCTAAAAAGAGGTCATACAACAAATTTTGAGAGACATGCCTAATAACTACACTCATGGCTTTGACTAAAAAACAACTAATCTTTTGAACCAAAAAACAAATATGCAAAGGCCCAAAATATGAAAATCCTGTGAAAAGGAGCAACACAGTATAATGCTATCATCATTGTGCATTGAACTTGAATTAAATTCACAAAAAAAAATAGTTAAGTGTTTTTTTATAAGCCATTCATTGCATTTAAAGTAGCTTATAAGGGGTGCTAACCCAAATTTTGCACGGTTCAGAACTGAATATAAAGGTAATAATGCAGCAGGAATTATATATCATGTCATAGATAGAAACAAAGAAAGGGAAATTTGAGTGGGTTATCAAGCACCAAAGAAAGGATTGCATTGCAGTACCCAACCTTTAGAAGACCCAAAACGAATTAAACTGACCCATTCAGGCCACACGAAGACCCTCACAGTTAAAAAGATTCATTGCCCCAATCCCAACTCACCAATTAAGGAGATTTCAGACATTGAAAAGGATTTCAAAACCCACTCAAAAAATGATGAATGAAATCTCTGCACTCTAGTTGTTATCCAATTCCAAGATCTGATTTGTACCAATTCTAGCACGCTTTCCACCTCCAATTCTGACCCCCCTAAAGATCAAATTATAGCAAAATCTTTGAAGATTACTTTAATTACCTCAAAATTATTAATGCACGACACAAATCAAAAGTTGCATCTTTCAAAGAATGGAACCACTTTAATGTCATGGAATCTCCTTTCTCACAACATTCATTGTTCTATTTCAATTTTAGAAGAAACAAACTATGTGTGGGAAGCTATTTGCAAGCATCAATGGTATGAGTGAAATTGGAAATCAAAACCAATGGTGAAAAAAAAGGATAGAGAGTAATATGTTGAAAATAGAAAAACCGCCCCTTAAGCAATTAAAAGGTCATGGCACAACATCTGATATAAAAAAGAAACTCAATATATATCATATTAATTAATTCAGAAATATGAGAATCCATACATAAGTTTTTTCATCATAGATCATAGCACCAACCTAAGCAATATCGTGAGTCTCAAAGGTAATCACACCGCTCTACCATGAGATTAACCACGTCATTACGAATACTTTCTTCAACCTACAAATCAATGAGAATAAATCACAAATGTTATTTAACCCAAAAGTCCTAAAAATGCAGAGAAGTCAAAGACATAGAAGGACTCTGTTGAATATCTGTTAAGATTTAGTTTATTAATAATCTAACAAAGAGATAAAAAGAAACTAAATCTATCTAAACATATCTCTATTTAAATAGATATTATCTCTCTATTTAAATAGATATTATCTCTATTTAAATAGATACTATAATTTTTTTTATAGTATCTACAATATATTCAAATCATCCTGAATTTCAAATAATAATATATATTCCCATTATCTACAATATAAAAATAAAATATGTAGTGCTGAGATTATAATCCATTAAAAATTAATAAATACTGTATTAGATTGGTTTTCAAATGGGTATGATAAGCAAATAAATAATTACAAATTAAATAAATATTTATTTTTTATTTAAACCATCATTATTAGTTTTATTTTGATTTTTTCAAAATCATTTTTTTTATTTTCTAAATCAAATATATATATTGATTTTTTTTTTAATTTACAACATCAGTATTTTTAATTTTTCAATTTTTTATTTTATTTTGTATATATTTTAAGTAATTCAAATTTTAATTCAAAAATAATTAAATTTTTAAAATTAATATTCCCTATAATTTTTATAACAATATAAAAAATTAAAAAAATACATAATAGAAATTTCATTATTTTAAAATCATGTTTTTATTTTCAAAATCAAATAGATATTGAACTTTTTTTAATATACAACAAAAACATATAAAATACGAAATATGTATTATATGTGATGTCTTTTATATTTATATAATATACAACAAAAACATAGAAAATACGAAATATGTATTATATTTAATGCTTGGAATCTTTTTTAGTTAATTGGATATCAAGTTTAAATATAAGTTAAAATAAGAAAAAATAATAAGATAAATTAAGATAAAATCAAGAAATAAAAAACCTAAAACCTAATCAAATCTAAAATCTAAAAATGTAATAAATAAAGATAGATAAAAGCTATTAAAATCTAACAAATCACAATAAAAACTCATAAAATCCTGAATTAATTTAAAATCCGAAAATTCAATAAAAATACCATAAAAATTAATTAATACTCTAAAAATAAATAATAAGATAAAATAATATAAAATCATGAAATAAACAACCTAAATCCTAATGAAATCTAAAATTTAAAAAGGTACTAAATAAATATAGATAAACAGTATCAAAATCTAGCAAATCACAATAAAAACTCAGAAAATCCTGAATTAATTAAAAATCCGAAAATTCAATAAAAATACCATAAAAAATTAATTAATACTCTAAAAATAAATCTAAAATAAATAAAATAAAATCAAGACATAAAAAACCTAAATCCTAATCAAATATAAAATTTAAAAATGTATTTTTTTTATGAGAATTAACCTGAGAATGACACGTGGAATTTTTTTTATGAAAATTAACGTGAGAATGACACGTCACTAAGAATTAACGTGAGAATGACACGTCACTAAATCAGCCTGATGGGAGTTCTTCTTTTCTAATATATATTGATATTGATTGATTGATATTGATATTGATTGATTTTATACATAGTTAAATTAATAAATATTTAAATTATATAAAATATTAATTATCAGAAAAAAGTGAAACAATAAATTCAATTGTAATAAAATCAAATTAAGTAATATATAGTTTTTATGAAATAAATATTAAAATTAAAAACACATTTTTATAATAAAAAAATTAAGGCTAAAAAGCACTTTTGGCCCCTGATGTTTCAAGTTTGTGCAAATTCTACCCCTACTCTATTTTTGTCGATGTTTTTACCCCTTATGTTTTCAAACAGTGCACCGTCTACCCCTCCATTAGTCAAACGTTAAAAAACTAACGGAACGAGCTAATGTGACTTTTTTTTAATATATTTTTTGGAACTGCCACGTGGAAATTACAAGTGAAATTGAAAAAAAATGGCAAGGGAGATTCAAACTCAAGACCTGTAAGTAGCAAAACATGCATTTAACCAGTTCAATTATATGCATAATTGATATATACATCAAGCAAATTTAATTTATATTATTTCCTTGATCATCATCAACTTCATATACTCTTCTTCATCTCTCCAATCCACTCAGGAACCTCTCCTGAGAAAGCCTGACTGACGGAAGGGTAGACAGTACACTGTTTGAAAACATGAGGGGTAGAAACGTCGACAAAAATAGAGTAAGGGCAGAATTTACACAAACTTAAAACATCAGGGGCAAAAAATGTTTTTTAGCCAAAAATTAAATGATTCTATTTTTGGAACCGGAGGGACACAAATATTGTCCATGCAGAGCTAGTGGTTACCGTCCATGGGCTTCGTTTGGCCTAAAACCATGGGCACTGACAAGTGATCTTTGTTGGAAAAAAAAAATAAAAGATGGTAACGCACAACGGCAACTTGGCCATGACAGGGGATCCATGGCTCCTCCCAAACTTAAAAAAAATACTTAAATTACAGGTTAGTTTTAAAATTTTTATACACAAGTAAAGTGTATATATCTACTAATTTAAATTACAAAATCCCATTGCACTGTTCATGGCCAACTTTGTTTTTTGTTCTCATTTCGTTGCTTTTGGGCCTAGGTAAACCAATGGGCCTTATCTCCTAACTTTAATTTAAAGTGTTGATTGCACTGTTCATGGACAACACCTACCACATGCATCCTATCTGCTATAGTCACAGCTGGATCGTCCTTCCTATAGCAGCCTTCCTCCTCCATCGCGTTTTCTTTCCTATAGCTGCGTGGGTCATGCTTCGTAGGTACCTTGAAGCTCCCAAAACCAGTTAATTTTTCTGCTTCACAGGTTGTGTGATAGCTCCTTTGCAAGTGTACAAAGTTGTCCGTAGTAATAAATATCGATCCCTTGAGGATTGTGATGCAATACTAATTATATTAACTTCTAGTTTTTAGATTATGAAAATAAGAACCAATTTTAAGGATTTTAAAGATTGTAACAATCACTAATAAAAAGTAAAAGCGAAAATCAAAGAGTTTATGAAATCAGATGAGAAAGATAGTACTTGGGTCTTGTTTCACCTATTCGGCTTATGCATTTATTCTAACAATGTTCATATGAATTTAATAAACTCCTCTACGGCGATTTAGCCTATGTTCTAAGATGTTGATAACTCACACGCCCTAGAATTTCAATTCAATTACTAAGTCTGTTTTACGAGCACCTAGACCAGGGAATTGAAGATTAAGTCATATTTATACTAGCCAACGCAATTAGGTTCTACTCTTGAATCAAGCAGTAGGGAACGCCTAATCTAATTGAATCCTTATTTCCCTAATTCCTAATCAACTTCCGTTCTCATAAGAATCAGTAAATTACTCACATGCATTCAAGTATAATCAAGATAAATTGAAACAACTACGTAGATTAATAAATAAAATTCATATGAAGCAAATGTTCGAATCAAAACATAATACTAAAAAGGATCCACACTCAAGTACTAAAAGAAGTTTAGCCAAGCATGACCATGAAAATTACCAAGAAGAAATAAAAGAAGAACCTATGAAATTAATGGAGAATTAATTTCACGCCGTTCTGCCACCTCTGTTATGTTTCTTCTCCACTCCCTTTTGCTAACCAAGACCTAATATATTATATATTATAATAATATTAATGTTACCACTTGGGAATATTAGTAGAAGATTGAAGTTCCAGAAAATTATAGAACACCTAAATTTACTTGTATTACAAATTTCAGGTACCTTCATTCTTTATGCTGCAATAAATGCAGTGGCTATACTATTTATAGTTGTGATGGTGCCGGAAACCAAGGGCAAAAGCCTGGAACAATTACAAGCAGCCATTAATGCATAGGAAGCAGAGTTTAGCGTTTGCAGTGTGTGATGGGGAAAAAATAGAAGCAGGTTGGTGATTGAATTACTAGCCATATTGTTTAGCATTTGTTTGCTCGTACAATTGATGATTGAATTCATTAAGGTTTATAGTTCACATTAGTTGTGTTCATGTCAATGATTCAAGAAGTGTATTCCAAAGCAGCAGGTAATATTTGCAGTTGCACCTAAAAATTCTGATTTTATTGCACTCAGAAATAAAAAAACTCAAGCTTATTAAATATGGTTTTAAAAAATTGACAATGTATATTTAACTACAAAAAGATCTACAGTAGAGTGCTTTTGGCCCCACACACCAGTTTGATAACGAATATCAATGCACATCAAATACATTCATTTGTATCATTAATTCTAGGCTTAATTGCACTTTTGGTCCCCCAACTATGGCCTTCCTGCGAAAATCGTCCCTAAACTTCAAAATTAGCAAAACTCGTCCCCCAACTATACACACAGTTGCACTTTTGGTCTTCCGTTAGCTTTCCGTTAGAAATCTAACATGAGAAGCTTACGTGGCTTACTCACGCGTTTCTCACGTGATCATTCAAGAGAGAGAGTAATGACTGGACACACATGTGCTTTTCACGTGATCTAAAAGGGCTAATCAGGTCAAAATTAGGGTTTTTAATTTCAAAACCTAAGGGACCAAAATTGCAGCTCACAGAAAACCCTAGGAGAAGAGAACGAAGGAGGGTGAAGACGATGACGGCGAAGAAGACGACGCCGACGAAGAAGGTGAAGAAGACGACGCCGACGAAGAAGGCAACAATGAAGAAGAGCACCCCGACGAAGATAGCAGCGACGACAAACAACAATGGACCCAAGAAGGGGACCATGAGGAAGAAACCATCTGCGACCAACAACAATGGACCCAAGAAGGGGACCCCGAGGAAAGTGATTGAGAAGAACGTGGACTGTGACAAGGAAGAAGCAAGTGGTGTGGTCCTAGAACGTGAACGTTCTCGGGATGCTGTTCCTTTGCCCTCTACCCATGTGCGAAGGTAAGATTTTTTATTCTTCCCTTTATCTTTATGTCATGTTGAATGGGTAGTTGAATTAAATCAATGTTGTTTGTTGTCCTTTTGTTGTTTGTTGAATTTAGGCTTGAATTTAATATTGTCCTTTGTTTTGTCCAGCTCCTTAGTGTCTAATAGTATAAGAATACTACTGCATCATGGTGGGAAATTGACCTTTGAACCCAGATTTGAATATCATGGTGGTTCTGTAGAACAATTGGTTGACTAGGACACAGATGTAATATCTTCTATTGAGATGGGTAAGGAGGTATTTAGATTAGGGTATAAGGCTTTTAAAGCTTTATGGTACAGGCACCCTGGGGCAATAGGTCCAAGTGGGAATAGGCGTATAATCACTGATAAGGATGTGCACCAGTTCTGCTATGATGTTAAGGGGTATAATCTAGTCCATTTATTTGTTGAGCATGACAATGAGATATCATTAGATGCTGTTGACTCAGATGATGGTGTTGCAATAGTTGATAGGTTGAATGTGATTTGTGGGAAGTTGATTCAGGGTGAAAAGGATGTGGAAAAGGATAAGGTGATTCAAGAGGAGGTTGTTTCTGTGGAAAAGGATAAGGTGATTCAAGAGGAGGTTATTTCTGTGGTACTAGAGTGTGAGAAGGATAAAGTGGTTGAAGAAGAACCTGATAAGGAGAGGGTGGTGGAAGAAGAGGTTGGTAAGGACAAGTTAGTGGTAGAACAGGCTGAGAAGGAAAAGTTAGTGGATGAAGAGGCTGAGAATGTAGTGGCAGAACATGTTGAGAAGGAGAAGGTAGTGGCAGAACAGGTTGAGAAGGATAACCAAGTGGTGGGAGAAGAGGGAGATGATGAGTCATATCACCCTAACAGTGATGACAGTGATGATTCCTCAGTGATGTCACTAGATGATAGTGACTATGAGGAAAACTGGGACTGGACCACAGTCTTGCCTCATGAGTCCCTTGTTGATATACCTCATGATGCTCCACCACCTGATCTGTATGAACTTTCATTACCTGTAGACACTAATGATCCAGGAGCAACATACTCAGACTTTGAAGATGAAGATGGGGATTCTGATGATTTAGAGAGTCCATCTGAAGGAGAAGGAGAGGGAAGGGCAAGGAGATACCCCAGGTTTAGGCCTGCAGAAGATGGTGATAGTGTGAACTTTGTCCTTGGTCAGATATTTGACAGTAATGATATTTTTATTCATGTTGTTAAGGAATTTGCTCTGCAACATAAGAAAGATATGAAGATAGTGAAGAATGACAAGAAGAGGGTGGTTGTTAATTGTGTCAAAGGCTGCCCATTTAATCTAAGAATCAGTAAGACAAATAGCAGGCACTACTTCCTGCTTGTCACATATGAAGCTACTCACAATTGCTGCAGGTAAAACCTAATCTTCCAATTTATGTTTTGTACTTATTTAAATTTTGTTTTGACATTTGTACTTTGGTTTTTATTTTGTTCCAGGTCTGCATCAAACTGGCAGGCTAAGACTATTTTTATGGCTATGAAGTTCATGCCTCTTCTCAGACACAGTCCTAACTTGAGCATACCTGGATTAATTGAAGAAGCAAGAAGTAGGTGGGGTATACATTTGGGGTGGTGGAAAGCTTACAGGGCAAAAGTCAAGGCTATAGAGATGATTCATGGTGCATGCACTGACCAGTACAGTCACTTGAGAAATTATGCTCATGAACTGTTGAGAAGCAATCCTGGCAGCACTGTAATCATCAAGAGTGAGGAGGGACCTAAAGGGCCAGTGTTCATGAGAATATATGTTTGTTTGGCTGCAACAAAACAGGCATTTGCAAACACATGTAGACCACTAATTGGTCTAGATGGATGTTTTTTGAAAGGCACTTATGGAGGGCAGCTCCTAGCAGCTGTAGGGAAGGATGGAAACAATCAAATGTTTCCAATATGCTATGCTGTGGTAGAGGCAGAAACTAAGGACTCTTGGAACTGGTTTGTGAGTTTGTTGTTGGAGGATCTAGACCAAATTAAGAAGAAAAAGTGGGCTTTTATCTCTGATCAGCAGAAGGTAAAACCTAATCTTCCAATTTATGCTTTATATTTATTTAAATTATGTTCTGACCTTTGGAATGATTTGTATTTGCAGGGTTTAGTTCCTTCTCTGCAGGAGCTCATTCCTGATGTTGACCACAGACTTTGTGTGAAGCATATCTATGGTAACTTCAGGAAGAAGTATCCAGGATCAGAATTGAAAGTGGCATTGTGGAAGGAAATTGTGTGAAACATATCTATGTTACTTTGTGTTTTACTTCATGACAATTGAAGGCTTAAGTGCCAAAGTTACTTTGTGTGTTGCATGACAAATGAAGGCCTTGCATCAAAATACCACAGGTTTACTTTGCATCATAAAGAGATGGCTAAAATACCACAGGTCTCTAATTCATTCATGAAATGCCACAGGTTTACATTGCATCAAAATCTCAATTTCATACATAACAACTACAACAAATTACATAGCCCAACACCAACTATCCCCCTATTTGTTTACATAAGCAAACACCAACATAATCATCAAAACGATACAAGTCACCAAAGAAATCTCCAACAACCTTTCCTTCTTCTTCATATCATCAATCTTCCTCAACAGTGTACCAGTAATTTTCTTCTCCCTTGCAATTTCTTCATCAAACCTATCACATTTTACTAGTCCATGATATTCATCATACCAAACAAAGAATCTGCAGACTCTCTTGCCATGTATCTGCAAATACAGAAAAACAAAGTTATGAGAGAGCAGATAACAGATATATAAGAGCAAGGAGAAGACAATGGGTAAGAACACGAACCTTGAACAGTCCACATCCGTAAAATTTTTGCCCAGGGTTATCACCAGTCCAGGATGTAACGAGTGGAGCCTGAAAACCACAATCGCAAATCGGACCTCCCTTCCTCCTCTGTGAACAAGAATACGAGCCAGAACTTTGAGACTCACCTCCCATTTCCTTCCACCCTTCGCTTGGAGGAGCTCGCATAACCTTCTTCTTCGTTCTTCAAGTCGTGATTCAGAGGGAGAGAGAAGAAATCAAAAACCCATCTTTTAACCCTCTTCAGATCGTGGATCGGATGAAGAAGAAGATGATGGGAGGAGATGATCGTTGTAGCTTGGTTAGATCACGTGAGAAGCACATGTGTGTCCAGTCATCACTCTATCTCCTGAATGATCACGTGAGAAACGCGTGAGTAAGCCACGTAAGCTTCTCACGTTAGATTTCTGACGGAAAGCTAACGGAAGACCAAAAGTGCAACTGTGTGTATAGTTGGGGGACGAGTTTTGCTAATTTTGAAGTTTAGGGACGATTTTCGCAGGAAGGCCATAGTTGGGGGACCAAAAGTTCAATTAAGCCTTAATTCTATTTATCTCAATGATGTTTCTTTCAAATCATAAAGTAACTTTTTCGATTTGATTAGGGTATGAACACTTGTGTCTCTTTTTTGTTAACAAGTTCAATTTGATTATATAAAGATATATGTGTATACTATTTTTACTTTTTAGGTGGATGATGATCTTAAGCAGGAACTTTTCATACCTTAAAACATGATTTCTCCAAAACTCTTATATTGATTTATAATCTAAGAATGAGCTTGATACAATTCAAGTTCACTACTTATGGTTTAACACATTCCATTTGATGATTCTTTATTCAATTAATTTGGTTATATATATTATGCTTTCTCTTTCTATTGTGGAATGATCACATGTTATGGTGGTTTCCTTTGTGAGTTGGACATCAATTATGTTTTAGTGCTTAGCAGAGGAAGGTACACATTATTCAATTGTGGATTATGTTTGACTGTGTATATCCTTTTCAATAACGAAGGAAGGCAGGATGAGTCGATATTTGAAGGGGCATTATTGAGTCTAATTGCGAGACACATTGACAGATTGGGCAGGCACATTAGCCGGTCGTTTTGTGGCTTCTTCTACCTTTTTTTTCCTTTGACAAGCGCCTACTATTACCGTGCATAATGGTTGGTTGTTTTTTATCTTCCTGTTTTCTCCCCTGAAGCTCGCTATTTCTTCCTCTTTCTTTTGGCCTTGGGTCTGTACAGTGCTTGTAATTTGCTTGGCCACATCTTGTGCTCTTATATTTATAAATTTAGCTTATCTAAAAAAAATTATGTTTGGTTTGCCCTTACCCACCTATTTTTCAAGTCTGATTTACATGTTATGAGATGCAAATGTTCATGGCATCTCTTCATGCAACCTAGGAAAGGAAAATAGATTTGAGCTCAGATGTCTCTTGTGAGCATGCCTCACCCGTGTTGAAAATTTTGAAGGTGACTAATTAACAATTTAATAATATTTCTTTGTTATTCAAAAATACTTTTCAAGTAAAATATAAATTAAGATACTAGCTTAGAAAAAGATTGTCAAGAAACGGAATATTTTTCTGTCTCGAATCAAAATCTAATACAAGATAATAATAGCGATTTTGCTTACGCTTACGCCAATGTCTAAGTTTTTTTTTAGGGTTAAATCATATAATCGCCCCTGAACTTTGAGCGAAATCTGAAAACCGTCCCTCGCCGGAAAAATTTCTGAAAATCATCCTCAAACTACAAGAAATATGTGGAATCCATCATTGTCGTCCATCTACCTCCGGTCACCGTGCTTATATGGCACTTCCATGCATTAAATGAGGGACGGAAATCAAATTTATTTTTATATTGAGAGACCTAATCCAAATTTTTTAAAAATTCTTAATAAAAAATATTAATCCTTAATCTCCTTTAGTATCATCATTTTCATATTCAGAAACCTAAAACTTCATAAAAAGCATCTTCATCATTCTTTTTTCTTTTGAAAAAATAATTAATATCATTTAAGTGATAAAAAATAAAATCATATTTATTTTACCATGGAACTAGCAATAAAAAAAGGTAACTACTTGGAATTCTTTTTTTTTTTTTGAAATTTGTTTCTGAAAATTTGATAAAGATGAAAAGTTTAATTAGTTTAATTAACAATTATGAATTTTAATTAGATGTGGAAATGATTAAATTTAATTGGGTATAAACAAAATGATAAAACAATAGAATTTTTTTATTAAGAATTTTTAATTCAGAAATTTGGATTAGGGATTAGGTCCCTCGATATAAAAAATAATTTGATTTCCGTCCCTCATTTAATGCGTGACAGTGCCACATAAGCATGTCGGTGACACATAAGCACGGTGGTCGGAGGCAGATCGGCGACAAGGATGAATTCCACATATTTCTTGTAGTTTGAGGATGGTTTTTAGATAATTTTCCGGCGAGAGACGGTTTTCAGATCTTGCTCAAAGTTCAGGGACAGTTATATGATTTAACCCTTTTTTTATAGGAAAATGTTAGTAAATTAGTCCCTCCTCATGGTTCGAACCTGGATCCTTCATTTTTGTTTTGATAGGAAAATGTTAGTGGTTAGTTGTTAGTAATTTAGAAAATCCCTTCAAATTTCCCTTCCAGGATTCGAACCCTGGATCCTTCCTCCAACCCAACCTTTATGTCTCATATCTCTTACCACTTGAGCTTACTCTCGGGGACGCCAAATATAAGTTAGTTTTTTTTTTTTTTTTTTCTGTACTCAACGTTTAATTTGCTGATTAATATTTTGGATATAAACAAGAAATAATGTTGTTTAGGTAGTAGGGAGTTAGAATTAACATATGCTCAGTAAATCCAATATTTTCACTAACGTATAATTATATATCGAACTATTTTTTGTATTATTATATCTAAATACTTTAGAGTTTAATGCATATGCATTGTCAGTGTAAAATAGTTTTACATTGTCATCCAATCACATCATGCAACGTATGATGAACAATTTTATTCATTTTTTAATTTTAATTAAAACAAAATACATTTTATGATTTGGCGGAAATCAATTGGTTGTTTGTGTAAACAAATTTTACGGTGAACATCCCTTTAATTCAATACTTTAACCCTCTATCTAAGAACAAACAGCTAAGAACGTATAAAATTAGTAGTAGTAGTAGTAGTATGCAATTAAATTTAAACATTTTATTTATGTTAATTAAAATTTTTGTAACTAATACATAACGTTTGTATACCGGCTTATTAGAGCTTATTGGAGATTCTCTACTAAAAAAATACTAAATAAGCTCCAATAAGTTCTTTTTTGTTTGCATCCAAAAAGGCTTCATGATAATTTATATAAACTGGTGTCGGATTTAAACTGCAATTAAACTAAGAAATCAGACTCCGTGCATCGCACGGGAATAATCCTAGTATAATAATGATGCAGACAAATTGACAAGGGTTTTGATTTTCTTTCCACCCTCAGCAATATTTATGCCACCCCTTCACAATATATTTTTCCAAAATACCCTTCGGATACCTAAGCCACCCATTTTGTTTTTCATATCATCCTCTTTATATCTCAACTCATTCATGTTACCATCATCCAACTCACTCACCTCACCATTTCCTTTTTTATCCCTCCATCTCTCTCATTCTCATCACTTCATCTTCCTCACAACTCATTCTCTCTTATTTCACTTTTATTCTTACAAGCCAGAAAGGCGGTCAAACGAGCTGTATGAATCACAATAATATTTTTTTCCAGAGAAATACTTGTAAGAATAAAAATGAATACTACTTAAAGGTACAAAGTAGGGGTTTCAAATTGGGGTTGACCCGTCGGGCCAACCCATTTAACCCGTCTTTTTTGGCTGGTTGGGTTAAGACTTTCAATTCAAATATCAAAAGTGGATCATCCCAACTAAACCGCATTTTAGCGGGCCAATGGTGGGTTGGGGTAATCGCGCCAAACCATAGTGTCGCCCCTAATGGTGATGAAGATTTGAAAGATGATGATGGTGGTGGTAATGAAAAATGGATGCAGATTCTTCCAAGGGACTATATTAGAACTTTTGTTTCGAACTTATAGACCGAGTTAGTACTTAGACGTTTTGAACTAAGTAAGACTGTGAAACTTTGATTTGTGCTTTTGTTGTTTTAAAGGATATATATGAGTTGTAATGATTGTGAATGTTTGCAACTTGTGAGTTGACTACAAATTTGTGGTTTTTATTCCTAGTGCATCTAGGGAATGATTCTAAGTATGAAATCATGTTGAGCTTTTTATTTTTTTTATTATCTAGTTGAGGTGCATTGTAAGACCCCCGAAATAAATAACTACTCCCTCCGTTCCTATTTAATTGTCCAGGAAGAGAAGAAACACACATATTAAGGAGTGCAATTAATTTTGTTGGTTTTCATAAAAGTATTATTTATTTTTCATTTTTACCCTTTAGATTTCATTTTATCTTTCTTCATTTATTGTTTCTACAAGGGTATTACTTGGAAAAACATCAATTAATTCTCTCTTGAAATTATAAGTGGAAAGATATATAGGAACACAATATTTTCTTCAAAGTGGACAGTTAAATAGGAACGAAGGGAGTAGATTATTTATTTAATTTCCTTATATTAATTAATTGAGTGTTTATACTATTATTTATATGTTATTTTCCTAACTCGAATTTAATTGCGAATCATGAAAATTATTTAAATGATAATTAATTTCAGTATGTGTTTGATTATGATACTATAGTCAGTTTGAATGATAGCATGAGTCGTTTTCGCAGTCGACTATGGTTCAGAGTGTCCGAAAAAGACTAATTCCGCTTCAAGAGCACTTTTTAAGTTATATTTCAAACCGGCAGAAAAATTAGACCCTTGGCGTATTTTCTGCTGACGTGTGTTCCACTACAGAACTTTCGACTATAAGCTCGATAGTTTTCGCTTTCCGGAAACTCGATGAAGTTAGACTTTATCTCCGCAGGGACTTAAGCGAGACCTTGTACAAAAAGTAGTTATGCGGCAGTTTATGAAGCAGACTACATTTAAGTCATTTTCTCATTTTAAATGAGTTTTGACATTCTGTCGTCGAATACTCAATATAAATCAGCAGATGAAAGTACTAAAACCCCCGAACCCGCGAAATCTTTCTTTTTCTTCTTTTTCCTCCCCCTATAAAAGGAGGAGAAATCACAAATCCTCACATTTTCACCAAGAGGAGCCGCGCAAGAGAGGAAGAAGTCTGCGCCGTTCGTCTGTTCCTCAACCAACCGACGTGATTTCAGTTGCATTGGATAGGCACGGAGGTAAGGATCATTATCCATGCATCCTTTTCTTGTTTCCTATGTCTTTTTCCATGTCTTTATGTGCTCGAAGTGTGGAGCTTTTTGATAAAATATCAGATTAGCTTCATTTCTTCTTTACTATAGACTTCATATTGATGATCTATGCGCTTAGATTCTCCTTCTGCTGTCGTAGATATGAATTTCCGGACTAAAACCCATTTTGATCAAACTGTTACTTTTTGATGCAAAAAGTCTTAGTCTTACTTAGCGCCTTTAGGATAAGTTGATAGTAAATGCATTGTTTATAGCTATACAAAACTCGTTTCGAAAAATATCAACTTTGAGTTTTTGAGCTGTTAAAGTGGACCAAAAAGCCCTTATTCTAGTTTTAGGTCTCGTAATTGTTCTGAGTGTTTTCCTACCATAAATATCACCTAAGAATGCCTAGGAATTAAATTAGATCGAAGAAAAAGTTCGGGAACCTTATTTTTGGGCCTGTGGCCGTGAGCACCTATAGGGTGGAGGGGAGAAAATCTTTTTTGCGAAACTTTAGAATTGATACATGAACTAGGTTGAGTATGGGGGTTGGGGTTTGGGGTTTGGTTTTTTCATGTAGAACTTGTTTCCATTGGTTGTGTTTCTTTGTTCTAGTCCGCAACTCCTATGCACTACTACTCACGAAGGTAAGGGTAGCTCAGTATAGAAGTGTCATTGAGTCTTGCATGCTTTAATTGAACTGCTTGCGTTTGAGATGAAAGTGTTCAGTTGATTGTCGTTTGATTGAAATATTGACATACTTTGTTATGTTGTATGCTTGCTGGATGTTTGAGGAATATTGTTGGTTTAATTGATTTCCCTATTGTGTATATAATATGAACTGCTCAATCACTTGCCTGATGTGAATTATATGAGAATATATTTGTTATTAATATTGATTTGATGAATTCTTAAGCATAACTGATTTGACTTACGCTTGTTGAAATTTGGAATAACATGTGATTATCCTGACTGGATTATTGGGTTTGAAATTGTTGACTAACTTTGGCATATAGGGCTTGAACTAAAGTGGCAATGAGGTGGTCGTGTCCCACGTGATTGTCCCGTCTTTCGAGACGTTATAAAGTGGCAATGAGGTGGTTGTGCCCCACGTGATTGTCTTGCCTTCAAGGCGTTCTAAAGTGGCAATGAGGTGGTTGTGTCCCACATGATTGTCCAGTCTTTCAAGACGTCATAAAGTGATAAAGAGGTAGTTTTGTACTACGTGATTGTCCCGTCTTGCGAGACGTTATTGATCGATTCATCTTGGTAGCCGCATATAGTCGCATTATAGGGTACTACCATTTGATTTGGTAGATATCTGATTTGATGTTATGTTGTTGATTGTGTTGATATCTATCTTGGATTAAATTGTTAGCTTACTTACCATGTCACGCATTTAAATTCAAATAACATGTTTTTCTCTTTATGTGAGGTGATTTTATGGAGTTAACCCTTGTTTGCTACTTGTTGTTTGGACGCTTAACGCTATTAGGCGATGAAGATCTTTCCGACGAAGCTTACCTATGTATGAGACAGAGGGGAGCTTGTAGGTAGTGGAGTAAGGATGGGAGAGGAAGTGTGACAATTTGTTTTTGTGGGCTTAAATTAAGGCTTCTTCGCCATCTAAAAGACTTTGTTATAAAACCTTACTTTTGCCACTTGTCTAAGTGTGTGTACTTATTTTTAATCATGTTTCTGTTATGGTGAAATACTCTACTATTATTACTGCTATATGTTGAGTACAAGTTAATATTTAAGGATGTGTTATGTTTTAAAACTTAAGGTAAAATGTTTTATCAAATAAGGTGACAAGTGTTCCCGAGGGTTAGCTCAAGTGGTAAAAGCTAGGGGACATAAGGGTTGGGGAGGGGAAGGTCCAGGGTTCGAATCCTGGAAGGGAAATTTGAAGGGATTTTCTAACTTACTAATAACTAACCACTAACATTTGCCTAAAGAAAAAGGTGACAAGTTACTTATGTGATCCCTCAATTTAGAATTTGGGGCATTACATGCATCAAAATCTAATGACAAGGTTGACAAGGTACAAATAAATATGGAGCAATCACATCATCTTATTTATTTTGGTGTTGGTGTGGTAGTGTCTCTGAATGCAAAATTAGACTTTTTGTTCATTGTACAAGGAAATTAGAGCAACATTTTTTGCTTTTTCTAATTGCACAATCTTTTTTTTTCAATATATTAAAGTGGCCGACCTGCCAAAATATAGATTAGGTTGAGAATTTTAATTCATAACATAAAAATGGGTCGGTCCAACCCAACTCATATTTCGGGCTAATGGCCAGTCGGGCTCGCCATTAGGCACAGTGAATTTTCTAAGCTGATTTGTTTATTATTAAATTATAAAAAGTTTATACATATAAAATTTTGGCTAGGAACCTGTTGAAAGGTTTTTACCACAACTACTTTCAAATCTCTTTCAAGATTTATTTGTAGTATAGTAAAAAGTTTTTATCATCCTCAGGGAATTGGAATACAAAGCCGTTCTCTAGCTAAATTACTTAAGCAAAGAGTCAAGAAATGTTTGGTTGATTGTGTGCGCTGCGTTGCAAAATTAAAAGAAAGCAGTAATAAACGATTTGTAAACAAGCGGAGAAAACGGTTGGAATTGGAGTTCATCAATTAACTCTTCAGTATTCTTATGATTCCATAAACAAACCATGTCCTATTTCGATTCCATCACACCACATCTTATCTTTTTCATATTTCCCTCATGAAAGAGATCAACAACTTACTAACTAATCATCAATTCCTTGAATAATTAAGAAAGCAAGTAGCTTTAGCTTTAGGTGTTATCTGACTATTGAGCTAACCTTATTCCTAGGCCTTAGATTCAATAGATGATCTCTTCTATATCAGATTCAATGAAGTAGTTTCCACCAATTTATCAAATCTAACATCAAGTTCTAGTTGATCACTCTAAAACTAGCATTAAGATCAAGATAGATCACTGAAATCATCACATAGAAACATGAATTTATACATGAAAATCAAAGTGAATACATTCAAGTTAAAAGACTACATCCAATCCCAACACAAAGGGTTTAGCAATCCATTTCCATGGATGCTTTAAGGCTTACAAAGAGAAACAAGAAGATGATGACGATCTGTGATGTCCGCCGAGCGTTCCCATGTCGATGGATGATCAAAGAGGTCCAAAACTATCTTCTTCACCTTTGTTCTACGAGTTCTGTAGTATTTTCCCTAATTTTTCCGCTTCCCCTGTAAAATACGCTTGTCTGTTCCTTTTATAACAATTTTGTTTGCTCAAGCGGTCCAAAGTTCGCTCAAGCGAACTCTTTCTTCAACGTGAAGGAAGGAATTGGGAACCGCCTTTCAACCGCTCAAGCGACCAAATGTTCACTTGAGCCAACTTCAGAGCCAAACACTCAAAACCTTATGTTGCAAGATGGCTTGAGCAAACTTCTGAGCCAAGCACTCAAAAAAACCTTATGTTGCAAGATGGCTTGAGCAAACTTCTGAGCCAAGCACTATTCTTTGATGCTTTCTTATGATTCAAGCCTCTTTGAAGCAAATCTTCATTCCCAATTCATTCCTACACCAAAATTTGATAATTAACACTTAAATTCTACAAGGACCTCTAGTAAACCATATCTTCACAATTGAGGGTAAATTTGATAGCTATTTCACATTTCTAACCTAAATTAGCGCCCAAGAATGATATGAAAATTAAGTAGATTTGACACTTATCAAACCCATTATTCGTTCAACCAACTAAATATTCCATGTTATTGCACTTCTTTTATCATTGAAATCAAAATTTTGGTGTCCACTAGGGTGGACCTCCTTTTTTTGTCCACCAGTGCACCAGGGATATGACTATGTATCAGGGGTATTTTTAAAAGTTACCCCCCCTTCTTCCTACTTTTGGACCTCTCTCACCTAGTACCACTACCACTCTGCCTCTCCTCCTCTCTGTTGCTTTTCAAACCCATAATCTTTAACCTCTAGACAGTCCCTACGTCACCAACCCACCCTCCGACTATAGTTCATTGGAGTTCCACTTGGGTTCCAAAGCTACGAACTTTGAATCTCCAGTTAATAGGGTCCGTTATGGGTTTCAACTAAAGAAGATTCAATTTTTCTTCTCCCTTGTTCCTGTTTTTGGGTTTTTAATTTTTAAGGCTGAGATCAGGCAATTTCTAGCGGAGACTAGATTCAGATCTGAGACTCACACGTTGTCCACAACAAAGGACTCAATCTGCGGAAAAAGCCCATTAACCAAAAAAACGTTCATTCTCAACAAAACAAGAAAGAAATATTGAAGGAAAGAAATTTAATGACAAATGTTTTTCCCTTTTTTGTGATTGTGACCAATTTGATTTCAAATTCGATTTTTCCACCGACCCACCCAAACCAAAAACCCTTATTTCCTCCTTCCTCCACCAAATCCTTCTCCTCTGCCTGAGCAACACCGTTCTATTCCTCTGCATCTGTTATTGTCCGACCGCAGTCGGCGACAAAGATGGAGCTGGTTCCGGAAACAGAGACTCAGAGATGGAGCGGGCTGTAGCGACAATGAAAGAGATAGGCTAGGATGAGATTGTTCTAGAATGAGGGAGAAGAAGAGTAGGTTGTCTTAAGGGTTGTCAATTTCCATTTTTTTGCTTTTAATCATCATCCAATCCTAACCGTTCAATCAAAGAATGTTCCAAGATTCTTGGATCTAATGATATTTAAGTCTGGTGCACCGGTGGATAAAAAAAAAATTGCCCACCATAGTGTGGGGCAGGGCACCATTAACCTTTTTTATTTTACATCAAAAGTCCTTACTTCAAATCAAAGGAAAGATGATTGATGTATGCAAAGCCTAAAATTAACAGAAATGAATAATTAATTAAAAAGGATTAGCACTAATCGGTTGGCAATATTAACAAACAAAGTGGTTGGTGACTTGGGTTGTAAAGGTTTAAGACATTAACATCCCAAACCAATTCCTCAAATCGCCGAACCTAACCAAGGTTTCAGATCCAACGCACTCAGATCAGATCTCTGTTGTTCTTCATTTTTCTCAAAATAGCCCCAGGTTAGTTCCACGCTTGTTAAACATTACTTGTATTAATCAAATTTCACGTTGGCATTCAACAAAATCCATGTGTTTGATTCAAAGATTGCATTTTAATCGAGCTTCTTCATGTTTGGGGCTTGCAAGCTAATTTTTAGTTCAAAGGGTGTTCATTTTGCTATCAAAGTGATGCTTTTTTATTCAGCTTCACGTTTCCTGGGTTTGAGCTGATTTTTGTTCAAATGGGTCATCAGGTATCATTCCTTTATGCTTAAATAGTAATGTGAATGACATTACAAAACAACCCAGAATTTATATTTACCTAATTTTTGCCAAAAATTAATCTTTAGTTATTTTTAAGCATTATGGCACCAATGGGTCTTAGGTAGCTGGGGGTATGTTGTTTTTTAATCAATTTCATATTCAATTGGAAGTTTGAAGAATTGTTATATTTGCTTTATGTTTTTCAGCAATTTGTACTGTGAATTCATTTGAATATAATTTGAGCAGATTTAGCCATCTCCAATGAGAATTTTGACTTGTCCATGTACAGGTCAAGCTGGTGTCCTTACTTTAATCTATCTAAGAGCTCTACAAGTTGGTTTATTTGGATTGGAATATATCCCGGTATCTTCTTCAGGCGTGAAGACGATATATATTTAGCTACTGACTATTTGTTGATCCCGACGTGATTTGACGACGGGTTTGATTAAGAAGGCAGGTCCTGTGCCTGACAGCAGATTATGCATTAGCTGTGTTATGCACCCAAGTGAACTTATGTTGTGGGATTTGGTGACAACTGGTGATATTAAACATCATTTGGCTGGACGGATTTTTGTTGGATTATACACATGGATTTAACTCGGCATACAGTGGGAGATGGTTCAGAGTGAATTGGAGTTTGAGAGCAGTGAATTTTCAGTGATTAGTGATATTGGTAGTGAAAGCTTAGGCTCTGGCATTCGTAGAGAACTATCGTTTTCCGGTTGGTATGATGAGGATGGAAGGGTCCATTTGGATCAGCAATTAAGTAATGAAGATGTTTGTGTAGAAGAAGACTCTGATTTTGAGTTACCTTTTCCTTATAACAATGAGCTGCAAAGCAGACATTTAGATAGAGAGAGATTCTTTTACCAAAAGTATCAGCAAAGGTGTTTGCAAATGAATGGTTCTGGTGCCATGGATGATGATTCTATTTCTCAGATAAATAATGGTTCTGTAAAGTATGTTCCTTTTGACATTGAAAACGACCCTGAAAGGGGAGCAATTGGTGTTGACTCCAACATTTCTGTGGGTGTTGATGGAACTTTGGGAAAAGGCTCCCAGGATACTATTTCTGTAGCAAATATATTGAAGACGTTGTTTTTCATATTCATGTGGTACACTTTCAGTCTATTTTTGACCTTGTAAGTTCCTGGTTTACATTGTTTGTCTTTTCCGCAATATATACCCGTTTTGGTATTATTTACAATGCGAATCCTTTCTTTTCCTTCATATCTTATTCAGAACTTTTTCCCCTTCATATAGGTACAATAAAAGTCTGTTAGGAGATCATATGGGGAAGTTTCCAGCTCCTTTTTTAATGAATTGTGTCCACTTTGTAATGCAAGCTGTTTTATCAAAATTCATCACCTGGTTTTGGTCTGAGAGGTTTGAGACTAACGTTGTCATGTCCTGGAGGGATTACTTTTTGAGAGGTAAATTTTAAATTTCTTTACCTCATCCTTTCTATTCTAACTTTGCCCATTTTAATATGCTTCTTAGGTATGTAACACTGTGACGTGCTAACATATTTTGGCTAATAATTTTATGTTATTAATATTACTTATTAACTTAAATGATGTGAGTATTCATTTAATTCTTTTGATGATAGCTCATCTGAATTAGGATTTATGTTTTTCATCATTTTTTAACTCATTATTCTAATGTTACTGGGGGTACAATAGTAGAGACCGAGGCAAACATTCTAGGGTCTCACACTTGTAGGCCGAGTGGTTCTTTGACATGGAGAGACAAATATTGAAATTCAGCAAATTCAATCCTTTCTGGTCATTAAAGTCTCATTTGGAATAATGTTCTATCAAAGTCTCAATGGATATATGTTTCTAAGTTGTATCATCTTTAAACATTCTGTTATTTTTAATAGAGAGATTTTCTTGAAGAGGAAAGATTTGGTCAACTAAAGGAAAGCAGACAGCTATTAGAATATTATATGTAATCCTTTGTTACGTTTCCAGTAAGTTTGTTCTGTTGTAATTTTTAATTTATTGTTCGTATCTTTTCTCTTTTTAGTTTCTATTGGTTCTAGGGAGTTGGGAAGTCTTACGAGACCTAAGGGGGAATGGGAAATGGGGATATGAGGGATCAAACATCACCACATATCCACAGCTACCTGGTAAGGACAAGTAGAGATACTAGTTAAGCTACTTTTCACACTCGGAACAATGTCCAATAATCTTACGTGATTATGTACTCCTAAGCTCTATCACCTCTAACTACATTATTTTTCAAAAAAAGAAGGTTTTCTTGAAAAGGAAAGAAATTACCAACTATCCACATGATTCTTACCATACTTCCAAGAAGTTTCTTGACACGCTGCATGATTTTGTTTGAAGTTATTCTTGTTTTCAAAAACTCTATTTTTTAATAAGGTCCCAGCATAGCATTATCACTGTTTGTATTGCCAAGTATCGTGTGCTATATCTTCTTTCTACCTTTCCTGTATGAAAATATCTTTCCTAAAGATAGTACTTCACTAGCAGAAGAATTTGAATCACATTGCTCTTTCCATGAGATGAGGACTCCTATATTTGTTAGATTTATGAAAGCATGGAACAACAACTCCATTATTGCCTCATTCCTTAGAAACAGGATTGCAGAATAAAGTCTATTCCTCCCTAGTTAGGTTGGGATTGGGATTCAATTCCCTGTAGAGTGAGACTTGATTTTTCTGTTGCCAATATTCTTTGTTAATTTTAAAAGATGACAACTATTACCCCTGTTATATTTAATCTCACTAAAATCCATGAGAAATATAGCGTGCTATCGCTAAAATATTAAAAAAGGAGGTGATGTGATTAAAAGTTTGAAGTCTATAGTCTCTGTATTGTACGGGGTACCTATATTTCCAATGACACCTTTTTTCGCATGAGCATAGATTTTTTTCTTTTCTTAGTGACTATTTTTTGTTATCAAGTTGTTTTTTTCAACATTAATATCAGTAATACATATCCATATTACACCAATAAGATATAAAGGGAAAACTGAAATGTTTTATTTTCTTATGAGATGCATTTATGTCATTTAGGTCAATTTTTACTTCATTATACATTTATTCCATGTAACAAACAAGAAAGCCACTGAGCTGGAGATTGACAGTGACCATTTCATTCTATTCCAGCTCACTCCATTCCATCATTATTCCTGTCTCATTCCCTGGATTACCATTTTTTGTACCAAAAATGGGAGCTTTTAGTTTATAGAAGTCTAAGCAATAGGCCATTCATCCATATAAGAGTCAATAGCATTTCACTCTTTAGTATACCACTTAATATAATGGATTTAATGGCACACATTTAAGAGAAATTGATCTCCCTCTTTTAATCTATTCAAAGGTGTTTTTAGTTTCTTGGGACTCCTGCTGAACTTTTGTTTATATGTACAGACACTCACCCATGCTCAAGTTTTGATTAATTGCCTAATATCAATTCTTTCTATTTGCTTATTTGAGTGTTTTTTTTTTTGTCCATTGTAATGCTCAGAATTTTAGCGAGACAAAGTGATATAACATTATCTAGGGTGACTGATAGTGCCATTTTTTCTGTTTATTTACTTCAATCCTCTTTCTGATCGTCTCTGTAGTGCACTTTTTTTTTTTGCAAATTTCTCATCACTTATTACATTAACTCCTATATCAACTAATGCCACAGATGGACTTTACCTTTCACAGTTGTACCAACTGCTCTTGGAACAGCGATGGATGTGAACTTGAGCAATGCATCTCTAGTTTTCATCTCTGTCACATTTGCTACCATGGTCTGTGGCATTTCTTTTATTTTAATGTAGAATGAGAGAAATATTAATTCCAATGTATTTTCTTTTCTAGTGCTATATCATAACCAGATTCAAAGTTTTCCCTTATTTTAGTGAAATAACTATCCTTCCACTCCTAATTTACCTTTCTTTCTTTTATCCTTTTGCAGTGTAAATCTGCTGCTCCGATTTTTCTCCTTCTGTTTGCTTTTGCTTTCAGGTGGGTTTCCTTTCATTTTGTCTTTGTATCCACAATGACTATATGATTCTGTGATTTATTGACATAAACATTATATATTCTAAATTTCTTGGAGCTGCATCTGTATGACATTTTGTGGGAGTATTGCATTAAGGATAGCAAATATTATATTCTGAATTCGTACTTACTATGTGTACGTTTATTCAGTTAGCATTAAACAGGTAGAGTTCTTTTAGAATTGAAGCTTTTAATACCAAAGTGGTTGATAGGTACTAGAGCAATAGAAGACATGACAGTGCTTGAATCTAGAAATAAGGAAGTAAAGGAATACATGCAAGAAAGGAAATAGTTTAGGCAGTTAGAGCATCTAGTATCTCCAAAAACTCTTGCTCCTGCGGTCCTGCCAAGTGCCAATTCCCAGCCTCCCTCGCTCCCCACCCCTTACCAACTCAGCTGTTAGTTGAATAGAGGATGACATTGCAGCATTTTCTCTCTTATGGATATGATTCCCCACATTGACCCCCTTTTACACCTCCTTGCATACACTTTGGTTATCCTCGCGGTGTGGGTTTCGTTCTTGAACTTTTATAAATTTCACATTCCTCCTTCTCATGCTGGGTTATCAAAATTACTAGAGTTCTTCGTCCTATAATAAATTTATATATTTGTAAGTGTTGACCACGAAGAATTCTATGTTTAAAACATACAGGGGTGGAAACTGTCATGAACAATTGATAGGAAAGTATAGTATTTCTCCTGAAGTTCACCATAAGAAATATCAATGCCATTTTCTGGCAAAAGGAGTTGGTTATTGTAGTTTCAGAGGAAAGTGTGAATTTTATGGATAGTCTTCATTGCTAAAATTTTAAAATTTGACAGCATAGAATAAGTTTTGATTGTTGATATTTAATGTTAAATCTACTACTTATTAAATATGAACTCTCGTAAAGTGTGTGAGAAATGAGAGGCATTGGATGAATCCGTGTGTTTGAAACTTAGAATTACGCGGAGGTTAATATATTTAGAGCTTGTTTGGATGCGGATGAAAGAACACTTATTGGAGCTTATTTAGTGCATTTTTTAGTAAAGAAGCTCCAATAAGGGCTATTTAGGCCCCGTTTGGGTAAACAGCTTAATTAAGCGCTTATGGTCATAAGCGACCATAAGCACTTATGACATAAGCGCTTATTCATAAGCTATTATAAAAAAATCATTAAAATAAATTGAAAATGAGCTATATATAAGCATAAGCTCTTTATCATAAGCTATCCTGAGTAGCTTATGAAAATAAGCTCAAAACAGCTTATGGCCTACCATAACCTGTTTGCATAAGCTCTCCCAAATACTTGCACAAGCGCTTATGCAGTTATGCTGTCTGATAGGCTCAAATAAGCTCTCCCAAACAGGACCTTAGTCTGTACCCAAACAAGCTCATACTAAAAGACATAAACACATAATTTACCGTTACCATAATTATATTACTATGAACCCTATTTACATATTTCTAACACTACCCTCAAGCTGGAGCATCTAAATTATATGCAACAAGCTTGTTACATACATAGCTAATTGTAGGACCTCTCAAAGACTTAGTAAAGGCATCACCAATTGATCATTTGAATTGACGAAACTAGTGTGATGTCCCCTAATACGATATTCTCTTAAAGAGAATCTGCCCAATCTGCATTTCTTAAATATATTTTAGAATGCGAATTACATCATTCTAATGTCCTTCACATGGTGAGTTAAAAAATTGACTTATCACACTCACTGATACCATCTTAGAATTTTGGTTAGTATTAGTCCTAACCCTGTCTCAAAAGCTAGCTTAGTGGTGAGGAGCCGAGGATTGATCTACTATTTATAAAGACTATTTTGACCATATCTCTCGTCATTGTGGGACCTTAACACCCTCTTGACGCCTAGGTCTAGACATATGGAGCGGGAAGTTTGCAAGGCTGAATATTTGCAGTTGACCCATTTATGAGTTACCCAATAAGGATCTAGGACAGACTCTAATATCATGTTGCAAGCGAAAGAAATGAGAGACAGAATGAATCCTTGTGTTCGAATTACACAGCTTAGGATAATATATATACTGAGACATAAGCACATTTACTATAAACCCTATTTACATTATTTCTAACTTAAATTATATCCACTGGCCACTTTTTTGAATACTGCAATGGTCTCCCAGCCAAGTCCATTGTACTGAAAAATCAAACGATGCAATGTTTTCTGTCTCTTTTTATTTCTTAGGTTTTGTTCTCAACCCTATGGCGTTCTTGGGTTCTGTTGTTGGGTGGGTTTTTGGTGTTAAAGCATACTCGTATGCTTGTGTGGTTGTGGATTTTTAAGAGGTTATTGGGAGGTTTTTGCTATAGAAGCTGAGCTAAGACGGGGTTATTGTACATTTGTACCCATGTTGAAAGGGGATATATCTCAACACTCTATCCTTATCTATATATTATATTTTCCTTTCAAAAAAAAATTATATAGGATATGATATCATTAAAAAATAAGCCATGAAAACTTTTAAGTGCAGCAAGATTGCCCAGTTTCTTTTTATATCACTAATGGCAATTCCATTGAGGTAACCATGAGTGTGGGGAAGCCAAGGTATAAGGAAAAGAAACTGGTCGAGCCGAAGTGAGTTATGAGTCCAAAAAGGAGAACTGTTTCAGCAATTGTCCCATGGACCCAAAGTATTGAGGGTCTACATGAGGAGAAACAGAAGGGGAGTTACAAAAGAACAATGAGCTGTCAGTGAGAGAAAATGGAAAATGCAGAAGGAAATAGTAGTTACCGAGGACCGTGAGGTTTGTCCATATTGGAGGCTGGAGGTATCAGTATTCGGGGTGAATCATTCTGTTAGCATGAATGGAGGACAATAGCTCTATGTAGGAGCTTGGCTCTAATACCCTACTGAATCAATTACTATTCTAATAATTTACATATCATTTTCTTTTCCCATTGTCTCTGTTTTACCATTCTCATTTTACTGTTGGACAAGTGTGTATCAGCAACATTCTTAAAGAAGAAAGCATTCTACTTCAACCAAATGCTCCAACAACTTGCATAATTTCATTTTGCCTCAAAATTTTAGCCTTTTATATACAAAAATCCTTATAATGAACCATAAAAGCTGCTATTATGACTTACCCAATTCTCTCCAATGTTGCTGAAAAGACTTTTCCCGGAAGTAGCTGCTTTAGAATGCAAAATTTGGTGGCCAACAGCCTACTGTTTATAAGCTATATCATTACGTCACTCATTGGGAGAAAGATGGTGTCCGAAGCCTACAATAATATGACCCTATGTGACACTTTCACATGATGTCATGAGATTCCAGTTGCTGTTAGAATGGCTTATTGTTTTAAAGAATGCATTTCGTACCTTTGTTCAACCGTGAACATAAAACTATTTCAATTGATATTTCTGTATTCTCTAATCTTGATTCTTGAGTCATATTCTTTTCACGCTGTTGTATATGTTTTGTTCTCAAATGATTGTGTTTTCAGTTGTATGTCCTTGAGATGAAGATTAATGTTTTTGCTTGGAATCTTTTTCACCTATATTCTGCAATTAATTATAAAAATTGGTTGAAAGGTTGGAGACACCAAGCTTTAAACTATCAGGCATCATCTTAGTCATCTCCATTGGCATATTACTAACAGGTATCAATATCTTCCTTCATTTTCTTGGTAGTAATTTATCATTTCAATATGCATTTATTTGCACTTAAGAATTCAGATCATTTAAAGTCTTGTACAAGCGCAGGGTATTTATTATGGATGATTCTCATCCGAGCATGTCATTGAATATACTTTTGATATTTTTTGTATGAAATATTGGACCTCAATTCCAAAATAAATAGTATCCGGACAGAAGTTAGGAAAGATATTTTACATTACGAAGTTAGTTTGAAGTTAATTAACTGAACAGTTATCAGAATTATAACAGCCAATGAGTTCTTTGTCACATTCTTGTTGAAGTTCTGTATCAAGTATTGGTCTTTCCTAAAAATGTTTCAGAACTGTGATAAAATATTTATACATTGAAAAACTCTTCATTGATTGGTTATTTCCCCCATCTCTTGATCATAATTTTCATTTGCATCTTATCAAACTGTGTTTTGTAAGTTTTAGGAATTTAGCGCACAATGGAAATTCAAACCTTCCGGTCTTTAATTTTATTTTGGTGGACTGCAGTTGCAAAAGAGACAGAGTTTGAATTTTGGGGATTTGTACTTGTTATGCTTGCTGCTGTTATGTCTGGATTTCGCTGGTGTATGACTCAAATCCTTTTGCAGGTATTGTATCTTCCTTTTCTGTCCATTATATATTCTATATCAACATGTCTATTTACACATAAACACACACAAGCACTTTCACATTATTTTTCTACTGCTCTTAACTAAAATTCTTGCTACATTTTTCTGCATTGGAACCTGATTTTCATTCTCGTCATGTGTGGTGAACTGAACCAAATTGAAAGAAAGAAGCCTATGGTAAGTTCCCTGCATAACTGTGTCAATAATTTATGGAAAATATTAGTCTTACTTAAACTTCTATGATATATTGGTTAATAGTTTCTCTCAATATAATTATCAATGTTTTTGGTTGGCTTTGGTCAATCAATCCATAAATCTGGCATTTATCTGTTCTGATTATTTAATTTTAATCGATGATGGATTCTTTTTGCCCTTTGGAGACATGTATAAATTTCTATGACTAGATAGTATAAAATTGTAGATTCAGAAGATGCCACATTAAGTCTATACATTTGAAATTTCAGTTGTCGAAGTGTTGAGAAATTTAATAACCATTTATCTAAGAGTTACTTTAGGGATAAAAGATGATTGAGATGTGCGGAAAATGTATGATATTATATTGATAGGTAAAATGATACATGAGCAGTATTTATAGAATACAAATGACTAAAGACCTGGGCACTATTCTAGCCTAAAAATCAGGGAAAATATTCTCTCTATGAATGCTAATAACATTAACATAAAAGTCCTAGTTAGCTGTACAAATCAGACTCTAATTATTCTAATTAGTGTGCTAATTAATTGCATTTGACTTTCAACACTCCCCCTCAATCTGGGTGGAAGATATCTATCATACCCAGATTGGATCTGATATTTTCATATATGTTCCTTGGAAGAGCTTTAGTCATGATGTCTGCTGTTTGCTTGCATGATGGAATGTGATCAACACGTATAATCTCTTGATCAATTTTCTCCATAATGAAATGCCTATCAATCTCCACATGCTTTGTCCTATCATGGTGAACTGGATTCTTAGCAATGCTTATAGCAGCCTTGTTGTCACACAGTATTCTCATGGTGTAATTGGTAGGAATTCTGATCTCATCCAGCATTCGTTTGAGCCAAATTCCTTCACAAATACCTTGTGCCATAGCTCTGAATTCAGCTTCTGCACTACTCCTAGCTACTACAGATTGTTTCTTACTTCTCCAAGTTACCATATTTCCCCATACAAAGGTGCAATAGCCTGTGGTAGATTTCCTGTCAGATAAGCAACCTGCCCAATCTGAATCAGTGTAGACTTCAATGCCTCTGTTTGAGTTCTTCTGAAAATAAAGTCCTCGACCAGGTGATCCCTTTAGGTATTGGAGGATTCTGTTCACAGTCTTCATGTGAGTCTCAGTTGGGTTTGACATGTAGCGACTAGCCAAGCTTACAGCAAAGCCAATATCTGGCCTGGTGTGAGTTAGATAAATTAATTTTCCAACCAGACTTTGATATCTATCTTTATCAGCTGGTATACTTTCCTCTTCACTTCTTTTGACCGGCTCTATGGGGGTATTAGCTGCTTTGCATACGAGCATCCCTGTTTCTTTAAGTAAATCCAGAGTGTACTTCCTCTGAGAAACATAAATGCCATTCTTTGTCCGAGCAATTTCCATCCCTAGAAAGTACTTGAGCTGGCCCAAATCCTTGACCTCAAATTCGTTTGCTAAAAGACTCTTGAGATGTTTGATTTGGTCATAATCGTCTCCTGTAATAACGATATCGTCAACATAGACAATGAATAAGACTATCTTCCCATCCATAGAGTGCTTAGCAAACATAGTATGGTCTGTTTGGCATTGAACAAAACCATCTTCTTTGACAACCCTTGTTAGTCTGTCAAACCATGCTCTTGGTGATTGTTTTAGGCCATATAGTGATTTACGGAGTCTGCATACCATGTTTGAAGTGTTGGGTGATTCAAGTCCTGGAGGTATTTGCATATACACCTCTTCTTCTAACTCACCATTTAGAAAGACATTCTTTATATCTAGTTGGTGAAGAGGCCAATCTAGATTTGCTGCCAAAGATAACAAGACTCGAACAGAATTGAGTTTTGCCACAGGTGCAAATGTCTCTTCATAATCCACTCCATATGATTGTGTAAATCCTTTTGCAACCAACCGGGCTTTGTACCTGTTTATACTTCCATCAGCATTGTATTTGACTGAAAATATCCACTTGCATCCCACTGGCCTCTTTCCTTCTGGTATAGTGGTGATTTCCCAAGTCCCATTTTTTACCAGTGCTTGAACTTCTTCTGTTACAGCTGCTGCCCATTCAGGTTTCTGCAGAGCTTCTTGAATGTTTTTGGGAATTTCTATGTTGTCAACAGCAGCTACAAATGACCTGTATTTTTGTGATAACTTTCCATATGAAACATATCTCTCAATAGGGTGTTGAGTACAAGTTCTCACCCCTTTTCTCATGGCAATAGGAATATCAGTGTCAGGTGCATTCATGTTAACAGGAACAGAATTAGGAACAACATTACCCGTAGGGACTTCATTTTCTAGGGCCTGGTTGGACTCATGGTTCTGCGTTGGAGTTGTGCTCGACTCTACTTCCTTCCTCCTTTTCCTTTCATAAGTCTTCAAGTTTCCTCCTTGTACTTTTGGGTCTTGATTCTGTTGGGATGAAGTTAAAACTTCAACTCCATCATTTTCAGTTTCTACTACAACTTCTGCTGTCCTTTCAATTGGCTTAGGTGTTGTTTCAGCTGGTTGAGAGTGTTAGAGTACATTGAGTTTGTATTTACTATGCTGCTGCATCATCTTTTGAGTAGTTATGACAGCTGACATATCCAGCTGTTTGTATTCTCCTATTTATGTCAGCTGTTGGTATTCTCCTATTTATGTCAGCTGTTGGTATTCTCCTATTTATGTCAGCTGTATGTTACAGCTGTTGGCATTCTCCTGTTCTTCTATATAAGGATATCTCATCTTCTGTAATCACTCAGATTATCAATAATACATTTTCTGTTATATTTCTATTTCTCTCTTCTCTCTCTCATTGCTTCTCTAATTCTAACATGGTAATCAGAGCTTCAATCGGTCCTTGATACATGGCTGCTGCACCTGCTTCCGTTGTCAATGTTCTTGAGTCTCTGTCTCGTACTGCAACAATCAAGCTTGATGATTCGAATTTCTATTCTTGGCGTCAACAAGTTGAAGGTGCGATTCGATCGCATCAGCTTCATGATTTTCTGGTTGATCCAGAAATTCCACAACGTTTTCTGACTGAAGAGGATCGTGTAGCTGCGACTGAGAATCCAGCTTATACGACTTGGATTAAGCAAGATTCCATGGTGTTTACATGGCTCTTGACGACTCTATCTCTGTTTGTTCTTCCAACGGTGATCAACTGCGAGAGATCATCGCAGGTTTGGCGTGAGATCCTTGACTTTTTTGAGAATCAGTGTCGCGCACAGTCTGCTCAGCTCAGATCTGAGCTGAAGAACATAACCAAAGGTTCGAAGTCGATCACTGGATATCTTCGACGCATCAAGACGATCGTCAACACTGGTTTCGATTGGTGAACCCGTAAGTTTTCGCGATCACCTTGAAGCGATTTTTGATGGTTTACCTGAAGATTATAGTGCTTTAAGCACGATTATCTTCACTCATCTTCTTCGAGCACGATTTCTGAGGTCGAAGCGATGATCATTACTCATGATGCTCGCCTGGAACGATCACGGAAACGTAGCCTTAGCGATTCTACTGCTTCTGCGTTGCTTGCGCATACACATGCGTTCGCATCGGTTCCTGCTCCGATTTCACCTCAGATCTCCCAAACGCCGCCACCTTCTGTGGATTTGACGCCGTCTCAGGCCAATTATGCTGCTGAATTTCGTGGTGGACGTGACTATCGGAATGATCAACAACGTCCAAATTATCGTGATTCTGGTGACAATCGTGATACCTATCATGACCAGAATGATTCACGTGGACCAGGCGGTGGCCGTGGTGGCTATCCTGCTGGTGGACGCGGTGGTGGACGCGACCGTGGGCGCGGCCGTAATTTGCAGTGTCAGAAGTGGGGACATGATGCGAGTGTCTGCTACCATCGCGCCGTTGGAGGTGGTTCTGTACAGAATGGCACCTTTACTAATATGCCTAGTCCTGCACCTTTTGGAGCCTTTCCTCCTATGCCTCTTGGTTCTGCCACTTTTGGCTCTTCCTCACCGTCTTTTTATGCTTCTGGACCTGCTCCGTGGAATTACTTTGGCTCTTCCGCAGGACCTTACAATGGTGCTTACCCTCCAGGTTCTCAGTTTCCTGCTTTTACTAGTGGTTCTCAATATTCTGCACCTGGAGCTGTTTTTGGTCCAGCATCATCTTCTTGGAATTCACCTCGGCCCTCACCTCCATCTTATCCGGGCCTTCTTGGCTCTCAGCCTCGCTCTCCTGCTCATGCTATGCTTGCTGGTCCTCTGCACCATGCTTCTTCTTCAGCATCTCAGCGTCCTGACAAGCCTACTTTGTGGTATCCCGATTCTGGTGCCACTCACCATGTTACCAATGCTGCTGGAAATTTTTCAGACACTTCTTCATTCACTGGAACTGAGCAGATTTTGATGGGCAATGGCCAAGGTTTGCCAATTCACTCTATTGGTTCTTGCACCATTCCCTCACCATATGATTCACACACTGTTCTCACTCTTAGTCAACTGCTTCTAGTTCCTTCTATCACCAAAAACCTTGTCAGTGTTAGTAGGTTTGCCAAGGATAACAATGTTTATTTTGAGTTTCACGCTTCTTTCTGTCTTGTTAAATCACAGGAAACATCTAAAGTGTTGCTTCGTGGAAGTGTTGGTTCTGATGGCTTATACACCTTTGATGTCAACGCTGCTAGTGTCTCTTCTAGTTGTTCTAAATCTGATTTGTCTACTAGTACTCCTTCTGTTTTATCTACAATGTATCCAGGTACTGGAAAATCACAGAATATGTCTTCTGTTTCCAGTTTAGGTAATTCCAGCTATGACTTGTGGCATTGTAGACTAGGTCATCCTCATCATGAGGTCTTGAAAACTACTTTACAACTATGTAATGTTCCTTTGCCTAATAAAACTTCTTTTGCCATGTGTGTTGGTTGTTGTATGGGAAAGGCACATAGGTTGCCCTCTTCTTCTTCTTCTTCTATTGTTTATACTCTGCCTTTTGAGTTGGTTTATGCTGATTTATGGGGACCAGCTTCCATAGAATCCTTTGATGGTTTTTCATATTTTCTTACTTGTGTTGATGCTTGCACACGATACACTTGGATCTATCCCTTAAAACACAAGTCTGACACCTTTCAGACTTTTAAAAACTTCAAAGCATTGGTTGAACTGCAGTTTCAATGTAAGCTTAAGAGTGTGCAAACTGATGGAGGAGGAGAGTTTCGATCCTTGATTCCCTATTTTACTCAGTTAGGGGTAGTTCATCGTGTGACCTGTCCTCACACACACCATCAAAATGGGAGTGTGGAGAGGAAACATCGCCATATTGTTGAAACGGGACTTGCTTTGCTTGCTTATGCCAAAATGTCATTGCATTTTTGGGATCACGCTTTTCTTACAGCTACCTATCTTATCAATCGGATGCCTACTTCTGTTTTAGGAGGACAAAGCCCTTATTTTCAGTTGTATGGTTCTTGTTGAATATCTGTTAAGATTTAGTTTATTATGAGTCTTATCTCATGGAGATATAGTTAAGATTTGTTTATCTATTTTAGATTAGTATCTATTTAAATAGAGATGATATCTATTTAAATAGAGATAGGTTTAGATAGATTTAGTTTGTTTTAATCTCTTTGTTAGTCTATATATATTGTAGTCTAGTCAAGTATTATGAATGAAATACACATAAATATTTTTCATCAAATTCAAGTTGGTATTAGAGCAAGTTTCGATCCTACCGCTATGAGGGGGCTCCTCCCCCGTGAGCCCCCTCATGGTGACTTTCCAAATCTCTTGGGTTTATTTTTCGTACTTTGCTTCCGCTTGTTAGTTCTAGCCGTTTTCTTACGGCCTCGTTTCTTTCTGATTATGGTCCCCTTTGTATTGGAACCCTAGTAATGTTCAACCACTATCAAATCAACGTCCTTCCACGTGCTGCCTTCCCAGCCGTCGTTCGTGACGCTGCTTCCACAGAAAGGTTCGCCATGTTCTCTTGGTTCTTGCGTTCTTGTCAGCCACAGTCACGGTGATTTGGTCTGTTTCACCGCCGTTTTCAATTTTTCATAGATTCAGAGTACTGTTAGATGTTTTTGGAGCCCCTTACTCTTTATCGTGTGATTTCAGGTTATCTCTTTTGTTACTTCTGCTAATAAAATTGAAGAAAAAGTTGGAGAAGGAAAATATTCTAGTTATTCCCTTGATGAAGTTGCCGCAATGATATGCAGCACCATATCACTGTATGGAGTTAAGGTTACTAACGTTTTTCAAGATCTAGAAGAATCAAATTTCCTCCGGCCCTACATGAGTAAAGCCATTGAAGATATATTTAAAGCATGTGTGGCTTTGGAATTGAAAGAAGCCGCGTCTCAGATTTCTGTTTCTGCACTCTGATTACTGCAATCAGAGATTATAAGGATTTATGTTCTTGGAGCCTCTTGCTCTTGTACGTTTGTTCGTCTTGCTTGGTGGTATTTTTCTGCTCTTATTTGAGCCTCTGGTTGTTGTCCTTGTTTGTTGGGTTGGAATGTGTGATTTCAGATGCTGAATTTTCGGTGTGGAAACCACAAAAAGATCCTTACATCTGTGGTGATTTCTCAAAATCAGTTTTTCATAATTCATGTGAAGTATTCACACAGAGTAAGCGGTGAAGGGCAATTTCAAGTCTCTACAATTTCTGATTACCGCATTGCATTGTGTGCTCCGTTTGTGTGTGAATTTCTCTCTCCGGCAGCAGCGATTTCTCGAGTTAATTATATTTGTTACAAGCTATGCATATGATATATATGCTCTAGCTTGAGGGGAAGTGTTGTGTGAATTTCTCTCTCCGGCAGCAGCGGCTTCTCGAGTTAATACTATTTGTTAGAAGCTATGCATATGATATATATGATCTAGCTTGAGGGGAAGTGTTAGATATTGTTAAATATCTTAGAGACTACAGTCAGCCGCCGCCGCCGGATTCCAAGCCACGCGCCTCCCATCTCTCTGCGTGTGAAGTCCACGCGTCGCTATCTCCGCTGCTTTGTTTTCGTTGGTCCTCTTTGTGTATCAGCCAGGTTGCGCCGCTCTCTCCGCTGCTTTGTTCTCGCTGGTCCTCTTTGTGTATCAGCCAGGTTTGGTTTTAAGGATCCTCTGTTTTGACGTGTGTTGTGCCATCTCTCATTGTTGGCCAAGTTTGGTTTGGTTTGGTTTGGTTTAGAGTTTTAACTCTGTTTTGACGCTCAGGTTCCACATTGGTTTTTGAGACTTGAGTTGTTGTTTGCGTCTCATTGCTCGAGATGCTCTTATTATATTGATCTTGGCTGACTTTATGCAATTTGGTTTTGAAGGTGACAGTGTCACCTTCGTTTGTTTTGTCTCGATTGTTTGGTTTTCTGGTTTTAGGGCTTCAGCTGCGAGTTGCGCTGACCCACTCTCTAGTTGAGAGTTATTGGTTTTGGTTTTAGGGCTTCAGCTACGAGTTGCGCTGGCCCACTCTCTAATGTTTGAGAGTTGTCTGTGTCAAAGTTGACACCATTGTTTGTCTTAGAAGCCATCAATCGATCGACCTCAAGTATGTTTTATTTCTGTGTGGTTGTTGTTGGTGAGTTGTTGCTTCAACCTTGTTTTGTTTCGGGCGTATTGTTGCTGGTTTTTCGCCCTTGTTTGCTGGCTCAGCTACCCTACGACACTCCAAAAGAATTGGTTTTTGTCTTGCATCAAATTTCAGCCAGATCAAGTATGAGAAGTTGTCTTTTGCCTACCCATGGATTTAGCAGAAGTTCGAAAGGTTATTCAATTTCAAGTATAAGAAGTTGTCTTTTGCCGCCATGGATTTACTAGAAGTTTGAAAGGTTGTTCAATTCAGAGATTCGCCAAGACTGTCATTATTAAGGGATATCTATTAAGATAATTTTCTTCTTGGGTTAGATTTTGTTACAAGCTTAAAGCTAAGTAAGTTTTAGCTTGAGGGGGAGTGTTGAATATCTGTTAAGATTTAGTTTATTATGAGTCTTATCTCATGGAGATATAGTTAAGATTTGTTTATCTATTTTAGATTAGTATCTATTTAAATAGAGATGATATCTATTTAAATAGAGATAGGTTTAGATAGATTTAGTTTGTTTTAATCTCTTTGTTAGTCTATATATATTGTAGTCTAGTCAAGTATTATGAATGAAATACACATAAATATTTTTCATCAAATTCAAGTGTTCTCAACCTGATTACAAGTTCCTCAAGGTATTTGGGTCAGCTTGTTATCCTTTTCTGCGCCCGTATACCAATAACAAGTTGGCATATAGGTCCCAAGAGTGTGTATTTTTGGGCTACTCTTCTCAACACAAAGGATACAAGTGCTTGGATGCTCAAGGCAGAGTCTATGTCTCTAAAGATGTGTTGTTTAATGAGCATAGGTTCCCTTATGTTGAAATGTTTCCTGCATCTGCTATAGAAACAACTTCTCCATAATCATTTTCTTTGCTGATTCCTCTTGCTGCTGCTCCAAATATTATTTCTAATGCTTCTCCAGCTGCTGAGCCTGCTTCTCCTGCTATGACAATGCATTCTGCGGGTTCTGATTCTTCACCCTCTGGCTTAGTGGATGTCTCTCCTTCGTCTGAGCAATCTCCAGTTATCTCTGCACCTGTTTCTCCTGTTGTGACAGTGCATTCTGAGGGTTCTAATTCTTCCTCCTCTGGTTCAGTGGATGTCTCTCCTTCTTCTTCTGAGCAGCCTCCAGCATCAGCTGCTACATCTGATAATGTTCAAGCTGTCATCCCTGTTAATGCTCATCCAATGCTCACCAGAGCAAAGAATGGCATTGTCAAGCCTCGCTTGTTTCCTTCTGTCTTGTTGACAGAAGTAGAGCCTACTACAGTCAAACAAGCTCTCAAGAGCAGTAAGTGGTTCAGTGCAATGCAGCAAGAGTATGAGGCATTGGTGACTAATAAGACCTGGACTCTTATGTCACTTCCAGCTGGAAGAAAGCCTATTGGTTGTAAGTGGATTTTCAGGATTAAAGAAAATCCAGATGGAACAGTGAATAAGTACAAGGCTCGACTTGTAGCTAGAGGGTTCAATCAAGTGCATGGCTTTGACTATTCTGAAACATTTTCTCCAGTGGTCAAACCTATAACTGTGAGGTTGATTCTATCTCTTGCTATTTCCAAAGGGTGGCCTCTTCAACAGTTAGATGTGAATAATGCCTTTCTCAATGGGAACTTAGAAGAAGAGGTTTACATGGTTCAACCACCTGGATTTGAACAGGGTGATAAGTCCCTTGTGTGTAAGCTTGACAAAGCTTTGTATGGCCTAAAACAAGCTCCTCGAGCCTGGTTTCACAGGTTGACTGCCACTCTTGTTCAATTAGGGTTCAAGGCTAGTAAGTGTGATCCCTCCTTGTTCACTTTGTCTTCACCAACTTGCTGCACATATGTTCTAGTATATGTGGACGATATTATTATCACAGGAGGTTCTTCAGTCCTAATTCAACATCTTGTTGACAAACTGAATTCTTCTTTTGCTTTAAAACAGTTAGGAAAACTTGATTATTTTCTTGGAGTTCAGGTTACACACTTGTCTGATGGCTCTTTGCTACTTAATCAGACCAAATATATTGAAGATCTTCTTGAGAGAGCAAATATGTCTGAAGCCAATGCTCTGCCCACTCCTATGATTAGTAGCAGCAAACTGTCAAAGTTTGGAGGTACTTGCATGAATGATCCCTTTCTCTATAGATCCATAGTTGGAGCATTGCAATATGCTACAATTACCCGGCCGGATATCAGCTTTGCAGTCAATAAAGTCTGTCAATTTCTGTCTCAGCCTCATGATGAACATTGGAAGGCAGTTAAGAGAATTCTGCGGTTTCTTAAGGGTACCATTCATCATGGGTTGCTTTTTAAGCCTTTCTCTCTTGATCGTCCAGTAGCACTTCATGCCTACTGTGATGCAGATTGGGGTTCTGACCCGGATGATAGACGGTCAACTTCTGGCTCATGTGTGTTCTTTGGCCCCAATTTAGTGTCTTGGTCAGCTAAGAAGCAAACTTTGGTTGCTCGCTCAAGCACAGAAGCGGAATATAGGAGTCTGGCCAACATAGCAGCTGAGATTCTTTGGATTCAATCCTTGTTGACTGAGCTGCATATTCCCTTCCAAACACCAACAATTTTCTGTGATAACCTGAGCACCATAGCCTTGACTCTTAATCCGGTCCTTCACACTAGAACTAAGCATATGGAAATGGATCTTTTCTTTGTGAGAGAGAAGGTTCTCAATAAGACTCTTATTGTTCAGCATGTTCCTTCTCTTCTGCAGAAAGCGGATATCTTTACTAAAGCCCTCTCTTCAGAAAGGTTTCATGAGCTTAAGGACAAACTCAATGTGGTTGACAAATTTTCATTTGTCAAACCACCTTGAGTTTGAGGGGGTATGTTAGAGTACATTGAGTTTGTATTTACTATGCTGCTGCATCATCTTTTGAGTAGTTATGACAGCTGACATATCCAGCTGTTTGTATTCTCCTATTTATGTCAGCTGTTGGTAGGACTGTTCATGGTTCGGTTCTTTGCTTGAACCGAACCGAACCGAACCTGAACCAAAATTTTGGTTTGAGAGAACCGAACCGAACCGATATAGTATGGTTCGAACCGAACCGAACCGGTTTCAAATTTTGGTTAACCAGTTCGGTAAAATATGCATATTTATAGATGGTTCGAACCGAACCGAACCGATATACTATGGTTCGAACCGAACCGAACCTGAATTGGTAGTTGATATTTTGGTTCGGTTACCGAACCGGTTTTTCAATTTAGGTTCGTGTTCGGTTCGGTTCTTGAACGGTTCGGTTTTCGATTCGGTTCTTGGTTAGCTTCGGTTCTCAGAGAACCATGAACAGTCCTAGCTGTTGGTATTCTCCTATTTATGTCAGCTGTATGTTACAGCTGTTGGCATTCTCCTGTTCTTCTATATAAGGATATCTCATCTTCTGTAATCACTCAGATTATCAATAATACATTTTCTGTTATATTTCTATTTCTCTCTTCTCTCTCTCATTGCTTCTCTAATTCTAACAGAGAGGAGGCTTGGGTTGGTAAGGTTTGTGCAGGTTCAGTTTGTTCAAGTCCCAAAGATTGGTATTCCAAAGTTTCAGTTGGATACCTGTATGATTGCTCCCCCTGAATGCCAACTTTGGTATAATAGGCTTGATTCTCAAAGAAAGTTACATCCATAGTGTGGTAGAATTTTTTAGTTATGGGAGAGTAGCACCTATATCCTTTTTGGTGGGGAGAATAACCAAGAAAATTGCACTTGATAGACCTTGGGTCCAGTTTGCTACGGTGGGGGTTGAGGTTGTGGACAAAGGCTGAACATCCAAAGACTTTTAATGGAATGGAAGAAAGGATTTTGCTGGCTGGAAAGGTGGTTTGAAGTGTGGATAATGGGGTCTTACAGTCAAGGATACGGGAAGGCATTCAGTTTATGAGATATGTGGCCGAAAGGACAGCTTCTCCCCAAAATTGTTTTGGAACATTAGTAGCCGACATGATTGATCTAGTCACTTCCAGAAGGTGTCTATTCTTCCTTTCCGCAACTCCATTCTGTTGGGGGGTGTCTACACAAGAACTTTGATGAACAATTCCAACCTTTTGAAGGTAGGAAGTTAGAGCAAGATTGTAATACTCACGACCATTGTCAGTTCTAAGTATCTGAATCTTGCTTTGAAATTGTGTTTGCACCATGTTATGAAATACTTCAAAAATCTTCCCAACTTCTGATTTTTCCTTCATTAGAAACACCCAAGTGACTCGTGTGTGATCGTCAATGAAGGTGACAAACCATCTTGAGCCAGTAATGTTGTGAACCCGTGAAGGTCCCCATACATCACTATGGATTAATGAGAAAGGTTGAGATGGTTTATATGGTTGTGGTGGGTAATGGCTGCGAGTATGCTTAGACAATTGGCAAGTTTCACACTGAAAATTCTTCTGGTTTTTATTGAATAATGAGGGAAAAATCTTTTCCAAGTACATGAAATTTGGGTGGCCTAATCTGTAGTGCCACAACATTACATCATTTTCACTACTTGGAACTGTTGCTACTGCATAAGAATGGGTTTTCAATTCTTCTGATTTTTCAACTTTGAGGAGGTAGAGTCCAGCACACTCTTTAGCATTGCCAATCGTCTTCCCCGACTCCAAAATCTGAAATTCACACAGGTTATCAGAGAATTTAGCAACACATTTCAAATCTCTTTAATCTTGCTAATGGACAACAAGTTACAATCAAGTTTGGGCACATATAAAACTGATTCAAGTGTAATATGTGGGGAGATAATAACTGATCCTTTACCCATGACCTTAGAATGTGTTCCATCAGCTATTCGAACAGTGTAGTTATAGGGACAAGGAGAATAACTACTAAACAAAGTTAAGTCTCCAGTCATGTGATCTGAAGCTCCTGAGTCAATGATCCATGACTCTATTTTCCTTTGCTAGTGTTTAAGGCATATAAGAAATTACCTTTTTGAGCCACTGCAGCAGTACCACTTTTTCCTGCAGTTAACATGGTCTGCTGAAGGAGTTTTTGAAGAGTCTCCATTTGTTCTTTGCTGAATGGTGATGAATTAGATATTACCTCAGAGTTTTGGTGGTGAACCACAGTGTTTCCTCTGCCTTCCTTGCTTTTGAATTGTTTGGCTTCTGGAGGTTTTCCATATATACTCCAACAATTCTCCTTGGTGTGGCCTGGCCTCTTGCATTGATCACACCAGGGGCGAGTTTTCTTTGTTAGTGGCTGAGGTTGGTTTCCTCTTGCTGCCATTGCAGAGCTTTCAGTGGATGGGGCTGAGATGGATGTCCCTAGCATGAGTTTCCTCCTGCTTTCTTCCCTTCTTACTTCTGAGAAAGCTTCCCGAATTTTTGGAAGTGGTTTAGTTCCAAGGATCCTTCCACGAACCTCATCAAGATCCTTGTTTAGTCCCAATAGGAACTTGTAAATTCTCTCTTTTCCGACCAGGTCCTTGTATTTCTTCTGATCCTCCGTACAACACCATTTAACTTCTTCATATATGTCCAGTTGCTGCCAATGTCTGTTGAGTATGTTAAAATACTCAGTAACTGAGGATTCTTCCTGTCGAAGGTCATGGAGTATGCTTTTTATCTCAAACACAGCAGATGTATTGTCGACATCTGAGTACGTCTCCTTCACTGCATCCCATATATCTTTTGCAGTGTCATAGAACATGAAATTTTCACCAATTTCATTTGTCATGGTGTTGAGCAGCCATGTCATCACTTGGCTGTTCTCAAGTTGCAATTTTTGAAGATTGGTGTCCCCTTTCTCAGGACACTTGGAATCTCCTGTGATGTAGCCTTCTCTTCCTGCACTTGGAATCTCCTGTAATGTAGCCTTCTCTTCCTTTTCCTTGGAGGAAGATCGTGACCGACCTTACCCATTGGTTATAGTTCTGGCCATTCAACTTATGACCAGTGATAAGGTGAGTAAGCCCGTCGTGTGAGCTGGTCGGAAATGATCCAGCCTCCGCCTTGAGTGACTCATCAGATTGTAGGTCTCCCATGGCTTGACGGTGCTAGGTTAGGGATGGTTCAGATCGAGCTCTGATCTGATACCATGCGGAAAATGTATGATATTATATTGATAGGTAAAATGATACATGAGCAGTATTTATAGAATACAATTGACTAAAGACCTGGGCACTATTCTAGCCTAAAAATCAGGGAAAATATTCTCTCTATGAATGCTAATAACATTAACATAAAAGTCCTAATTAGCTATACAAATCAGACTCTAATTATTCTAATTAGTGTGCTAATTAATTGCATTTGACTTTCAACAAGATGAATAGAAAGAACTTGGAAGAGCGAGGAGGATAAGAAGTCCTCCTTATTAAAACAAAACATAAAACAAACTTGGAGAAAGATAAAATCAATGTCACAAAGCTTCCCATTTCCTCAACATATCTATTCGAGAAACCCATGAAAAGGGCCATGAGCTTTGCACCAAATAGAGGCCAACTGCCTAATCTCTTCCAAAGGTAAGTAATTTGTCAAAGAATGTAAGAATGTATGAGGTACAGAGTTTGAGCAAATACCACACATTACACACCTATCAAGGGAGTGGGCTTTGTGTCGGCTACAAACTTGCAAAAAGTCAATTATGTTCAGTAAGTACTTCAAATTAAATACAAGACTTGATGTCTTGATCTTAGAGTTAAGTTTAGGATTTCCGGAATGGATTATCTAGAATTCAAGGAGTGAGGAACTGAAAAAAGATTCACTGAAAAAATCTCCAGAAGGATCAATGGACCAACTTCTTTTGTCCAGATGAGAAGACAATTTAATATAATCAAGGAGGCCAAAGGGACACACATTAAAAAAGTTGAATTTCAGCTCAAGGGAACATGTGCATTGTCCCACTTCAAGCTCAATGAATTCTTGCATGACGGGGCGTGTTAGAAATATAATAAAATCATTCATGTGTCTTCACTCAACAACTTAAGCTTTTGGAATAGTTAGTTCATGACAAAAAGGTAAAGGAAAACTATAGTCCAAACCAGTGAAACGGATTTAAATTTAAATGGCTTGTCACTAGACTTAATTTATATTTATGATAGAAAATATGACATCTTGTTATCCATGTTTTTTTACCCCACCTAGTGGGAAAAGGCTTTTGTTGTTATGTTCTTCATTTGAATATTTAGTGAGATTTACTCTGTAAATTGCCATGTTCCAGTTTTCTTCCTCTGAAATTATCTCTTTATCTTCCTTGGAGCCTTTTGTTTTACCGCTTTATTTTCAAGTTAGAATTTCGTAAGCACTGTTATATTTCAGCAAAAAATTTATTTGATTTTTCAAATGACTTCAGGTTTGAAAAATCCACTTACCCTGATGAGCTATGTGAGTCCAGTAATGGCATTGGCAACTGCACTTCTTTCCCTTGCATTAGATCCATGGGAAGAATTCCAAGAAAATGAGTACTTCAATAATTCACGGCATATTACTCGAAGTTTCTTGCTGATGATTTTTGGTGGAACACTTGCCTTTTTTATGGTAAGACTCCATATTCCATTTAAGATGCATATATATATATATATATATATATATATATATATATATTCTTTTATCCTACTTTTCCTGCCACCCACCCATGGGGGAGTTTAACAATTTTATACTTGTTAGTTATTGTTTGACTTGTCTTAAACATGCTTTTGTTTGTTTACAGTCATATTTGTTAACTTGCAGTCTTTCGTTCTTTCCAACATTTGTATTTTTATCTTCTTGCAGGTACTAACAGAATATGTTTTGGTCTCAGTAACTAGTGCAGTCACGGTCACCATAGCAGGGGTTGTTAAGGAGGCCGTCACCATATTGGTATAAATTATGTTTTTAGATTAGTTCCATTTGTTGATATGGTTATTCAGTGGCTGCCCCTCTTATTATTTGATAGACTACCTAGTTTCACTTCCGCAGCTCCGTGGTTTATTTCTGACAAGCATACATTTTTGCAGCACATTCTTTTATTTATCTATAATATTTACTTAGATTCTTGCTAAGTTCATTAGCATTCAAAAAAGAGCATTCATGAAACAGTTGCATAAAAAATCATTTATACAAATTTTCTTAATGAACAGACAGCTAGAAATCTTAAAATAAAGAAATTTGATATCTTGGTTCAGTTCTGATGTTACGCCATCTTGGTTCAGTTCAGTTCTGTTGTATTTATCTTTCTTTAATATTAAAGGTAATTTGGCCATTTGGTGGTGCAGTCTAGACTGACAAGTTTTGGGTTTAGGGTTTACTTAGTTATTCCACCACATGATAAAAAAAATCAGCATCCTAAGAGTAGACGAACTGCACATATAATTTGGACTTAGTCTAACCTAACCATCAAAAGCTAGCTAATAAGGTGAGGATTGCTCAAGCTTCAAGCCTTATATGTTCTACTTTAGCCATGTATATTTAGTTATTTTCATATCTTAACACACCACCCCTGACATCCATAGGTTCTGGAGCGCTGAGATTATAGGATTGATTTGGGTGGCCCAATACCAGATCTATGATAGGCTTTAATACCATATGAGTTTTGGTCACTAAGGGGTGAGGATTGCCCTACCATTTTTAAGAACTACTTTAGTCATATCTCTAATAAATGTGGGACCGTCAAAACACTCCCTCCTGCCCAGGAGTGAACTTTTGAAGCAAGAAGTTTGTAAAACTTAGTATCTGCAGGTGGCCCAATAACGGATCTATGATAAGCTCTGATATCATCTTAGACTGATTTATAATCCTAACTCTACCACAAAAGCCATATTAGGGTTGAGGAATAGGATTGTCCTACTCCTACCCTTTATAAAAACTACTTTGATCATATCTCTAGTCAATTTAGAATCTCATCAGTCATATAGAGTTAGCAATTTCAATTTGATGTTGATACTGATGACGATGAATGAGAAACCAGTGTGAAACTTGAGCATGATTTCTCATTATATTTGATCATGTAGTGTTCAATGAGAAATCAGGTGCTTTTAGATTGTAAGTCCATTCAAAATAAAGAGTTTAGTTTTAAGTTTTAACCCAATATCAACGTAACTCCTCTTTAATATCTTATGTTTCATCTCAGCACAACAGTTTGTACTCTTAACTGATAATGTGTCAATACATGGTTGGATGATGGCTTAGAAAAGTTTTACATTACCAGGGGATTAAAATTAATTTAAAAATAAATACCCATTTGTTCTATATCTATCATGCTCATACTTATTGTTCTACTCATAAAACACTTTTTATGTTCCTGCTTTTGTTAAACCTTCTCACTTCCTGGTTGCTGATCGCATTGAACTTACTGTTCTAGTTTCATACTGTTTGTCTGTAGGTTGCAGTGTTGTACTTCCATGATGAATTTACTTGGTTGAAAGGATTCGGTTTATTAACCATTATCTTTGGTGTCAGCTTGTTTAATTGGTACAAGTAAGTCACCAACAGATGTATATTTCAAGCAACAATCTCTGATTTGTGATAATTCTTTTCTTAACTTTTAATTTATGCTCTGCTACTCATACAAAAAATAATTTTATTCTTTTAACTGGTCTCGTTGGACTTTCTGTCTTACAAAACTTTGGCCATACTGATTACTGAGGGAGTTAATTGAATCATCATCATCATCATCATTATAATCTATTTTCCTACTTTTCCTACTTTCAAAGCCCCTTGGGATGTTATCTCATGCAGTGTAGAAACCGAGGCTTGTGGCATAAGAAGGGAATATTCTCATTACTTTATAGTTTATATCATGCTTGCAGTTGTTTTTGCTAGTGCAGATAGCTTTCGTTTTTTAAAGTTTCAGTGCTGCATCATTTGCTGAGTGCTGGAGTTGTTGTTCATGGCTTTATGCTAATGGATTTTAGGGCCTCCTTAGTTCTTACTCTGCATTTTCCTTTTGTTCCTTGCATATTTCAGTTATTTTTAATTAATACTTTAACTTCAATTGAAAAGTAAATATAATTAAACGGTTTCTTATATTTATTAATTTTTCGTCATTAGTTTAATAATAACTTCTTTTTATCACAATTTTTTTTCTATTCACTCTACTTTAATGAAACGACCTTTGTATGATATGTAAAACTATGGAACTGCTAATCTTCCGACTTTATAGCTTAAGTTACAACATGATGCTGTGTAAATGTTGTAGACCTACTATCTTTGTTTATTGAAGTTATACCAATGTTTTGTGCCTAATACTTCCTTTCAATTTAATTCTAGTCATGAATCATTACTTTTTATAATTCCAGATATCAGAAGCTTCAGAAGGGCCATGTAGGTGACAGTGCGGCAGAGCAGCATACAAGAGATTCTGCAGCCAAATATGTTATTCTTGAGGAGATGGATGAACAAGATGATGGCATCTGAAACCTATATAGACCAAACAATTTAAGTCCAAGTAAGCCTTTTCTTGAAGCCGGTTAAGTTTTTTTTTTTTTTTGATAAGCCAAGAATTATATTGATGTGAAGTACAAGGGGTACTTCAACCCAATACAAGAAGATAGAAAGAACAAGTAACATGAAAAGCTAGAAAGATAATTACTGCTCAAAATTACAATGGAACAACCCCTTGGAAGCTAGACTTAATAAATAAAGCCTCATTAAAATCTCACTAGGAAAACCCTCTTGGGAAAAACCTAGCAAGGAAAAAGAGTACAATATTTATACTATATTTGAAGCCGGTTAAGTGATGCATGTCAATCTAATATTTTATGATTTCACAAGTCACTTCATACTCTAGTATTCATCCTGATGCAGCAGATGCTTCATGTTCCTAGAATCCTGCTAATGAGACTACCTTGATTCGTGTATTGTAGAAAAAATTGAAGGCGGGAATCATTTAGTTTCAATTTTCAATTGTAACAAATTTCCTTATTTTGCAATGGCAAGGAAATTTGCAATGCTAGAAAACGTCAATTTAAGGCAGAAACTCTAATATAAGTAGAGAATATTTGCCCTTCCTTTGATTATAATTCTTCTTGTTGCAGTTTACTGTTTTGTACTGAAGTCTGTTCTCCTGAATTGTATATATTGAGCAATGATTTCCAAATGCCAAAGAGCACGGAACTAAACTTCAGCGAATTGCTTGTTGGCCTGCGCTATCTCATCTTTTCAGCATTCACATGTTCATGTTCATGTTTCGTTGAATTGTGATGCCAAAGCTCGTTCAGAACTTTTCAGTAAGCTAATTTTCAAGATATACGGCAAGCCTGCGACCAACATCAATGCCAATTGTTTCTTCTATTCTATCAGAATAATAAGTGCTTGGTCAGTTACAGATTTTGGCATTCTTTGGAGCTGATCAGATTTTGTTGTAGATCACAACAGGTTGTTAATTGATCAATGTTCTTCATTTATGCTTTCAAGTGTTGTATGAAATTTTATTTTTTGTCATCCTAAAAGCAGTTCTTAATTTCTTACAACACTTCAGAAAATCTAAGCATTAGTTTCATTGTTCCACTAGGCATAGCATAAACCCTCTCATTATGCGGGAGGATGGGGGGGGGGGGGAGCTGGAAAAAGTACAATTAGGATGTGAAGTGCTGGAACCCAAAATCAAGTATATATGACAATTCGTTGAATAATCTCTCTATACACTTAATGGAGATGGACATAGAAAAATTGGTGGTGGTATAAATCAATTGGGTAAGTGTCAAATATTATGTAAAATTAGTGATAGCCACACATTAATTTTATATTGTCAATAGAATATGTAACAGGTGCTATTTTAATGCTCATGCAATCAAGTTATTCATGACATGAAATGTGCTTGCCATTCAAGATATTAGAGCATCTCTAATGCAAGGTTATTATCATTTCTCTAGTTTTCTTTTTTTGAAATTCAACTCTCCACAACCTCCCAAACATCTTGAGACCCAAGCAAGGCCTTCATCCGGCGACACCAATTATCATAATTTTCTTTGGCAAAAGACGAGGGAATTGGAACATACTTAAATCATTGCTTGCCATTTCTCTACTCAACATGTGTTTCTCTCTCCCTTCTTATAACCTAAGCTTTGTTCCCACTTTGTTGGAAAATAAAATATGGAGGGTATAGAAAATGAGGAATTGTATTATTTTACCACACATATTACATGAGTTGAATCTATTTATAATAGTCTACTTAAACAAAATACTAAATAGAGATAATGGTAATTAAATTTGAATTTTATCCAATCTTAATCTACTTTTGTTTTCTTTGAGGAATTAGACGATAATTGTAAAATATAAATAAATATAACCAAGTAGATTAGTATAATGGTTTAGCAAATGATTGAGGTTCAAATCCTAACTCCTATGAATAGTAAAAAAAAAAAACCATTTGCTAGCCCCTACTCCTTCGTGCGTTGACTATAAAGCGATGAATTAATCTCACGATTATTCGGTGTGGAGATACCTTGATAATATATATATATATATTGTTCGGGTTTCACCAAACCCAAACCCATATTGGGTTTTACCCTGTTAAATCGGGTTGGATTCAGGGAGGTACTCACGTGTTCGAGTTATATTGTGATCCCTAGTAACTAAGAGAAATTGGCCTCCTCCAAACCGCACTAACCAACTAGCAGTCACACCATATATACAAAAGAAAATGGCGGAGTCATGGCCGCCACTGCCATAGGTGTTATTAGTGTTTAGGTAAGAGGAAGAGAATGATTCAAAACTGATTCGAAAACTTTTGCAGTACCAAATTTTATGCAAAATCTGACTAGGATTACTACGTGAACTAGTGATGATTATGCAAAATATAACCCAAAAAATTAAAATAAATGAGGGGACCAATTAAAATTCACCCCTATATTTAGGGAGGTTGGTGTAATTTCTTCCTTCCCTTTACACTCTCTCTCTACACACAACAACTCAACAAGCAGAAGTAAAAAACACAGTTGTCAAGACTCAAGCTAGTGAACTGGTGTTGGAGTGGGAGCAATGGGTTGCGGCAGCAGCGGAGGAAAGGAGGTGGCGGCGACAACAATGGGTATGATTGTTTATTTCTTTAATTCTTTCTGAAGCCTCCAGATTTAAACATTGGTTAAATTGGGCTCAATTGGAGTCAATTTTGGTGTGTGAACCCAATTCATAACCTCCATTGCTGTGTTGCGAACCCAGATCAGAACCTGCCATGGAGCACCGCGCCGCTTGTCGTCACCACCGTGCTCCTCCATTCGCAACCGCCATCATCATCTTTTCCTCCGTCTCTATCTCTCTTCCTCCCTCAATCCCACTAGCTTTCTTTGCCTCTGTTTTTCTTTGATTATTTCATTTATCCTTGCCCAGAACCGAAGTAGAGATGAAGAAGGCAAATGAGGAAATTATATTATATTCAATACAAAAAAAGTTAAAAAGCGTTAGTCACGTTATACTCCCGTTAGTGCAAGGGGTGTGTGTGTCAAGTCAACTATTTCGTAAAATAAGAGGGGTAGTGTGTGCAATGTTAAGTAAGTTCAAGGGAGGTTGGTGTAATTTCCTATATTCATTAGGTCAAAATAATTGTGTTCTTTATATTTATATATAATATAATATAATATAATGTGACTGACTCTCCTTTTAAATTCACTCATTCGTCCATCTCCTCCACTCCACTCCACCAAGCAAAACCCTAATTTCAATCTCAGTAGCCGCCACTTTTCCTTCAACAACAATGGTAATGGTTGGTACCTGATTCTCTTCGATCTGTTCTGTTCTGTTCTGTTCTTCTCTGATTCTCTCTTTGATTCCTTTTGCAGACTGGAGAAACAGTGAACCCGAAAGCTTACCCTCTGGCTGATGCTCAGCTCACGATAACCATCATGGATCTCGTTCAACAAGCTTCCAACTACAAGCAGCTCAAAAAGGGTGCCAATGAAGGTATGTCATTAGCTTCTGTTAGGGTTTTGTTTGTTTGGTTGATTGGTGCAATGGTGCTCATGTTTTCTGTTTTTGTTTGTTTGTTTCAGCTACCAAGACATTGAACAGAGGAATTTCTGAGTTCGTTGTTATGGCCGCGGATGCTGAGCCTCTTGAGATTCTTCTCCATCTTCCTCTACTTGCTGAGGATAAGGTACTGTATTTTGCTTACTCTTTATTCTGCTTGTTGCAGAGATTCAATTTTTGTAGAATATTAAGAATGGGTCCTGTCTGTGTAACTATGTTTATGAAGAATCAGTTCATTGTCATGAGTTACAGGAAAAGGGGTAGTGTAGGAATTATCTCATGCTGTTGCTTGGGATTTCTGTAGAACTATTTTAATAGCTGAGTGTATGTTTGGAAATTTTTGTTCAATTGATTTTATTTAAGGTTGATAGCATGTTTGGGTCAGTTTATTTTCCTGCAGAATTAATTCTGGCACCTAGAAACTACTCATTAAATGTTGGGATTAACTTCTCTAAGTAGTTTTTGAGGTGTTAGAAATGATTTTAAGGAGGAATGTTCAAGGGAAGATGCGATAACATGATAATGCTTACACACTTTGTGAACTTTGGAAGCTTATGGACTATTAATATCTGTAACTGTGAACTAATCTGTGCAAGGACATTTCAACTTGGAAATTTTACCTCTGTTCAGATTGGAGAATTTTTTGTCTGAAGATTCTGAACTACTACACGACCTTTTGTCTTTTGAATTCTATGATGTTTGTGGAAATTTCAATATATATTTCCAGTGAAGTGACCATGCAATTTGAATTTTCAGAATGTTCCCTATGTGTTTGTCCCTTCAAAACAAGCACTTGGGCGAGCATGTGGGGTAACCCGGCCAGTGATTGCATGTTCTGTGACAACAAATGAGGGAAGCCAATTGAAATCTCAAATACAGCAACTCAAGGTATGCACAATGCTTTGCTTATATGATATCCAAACAGTTGGCAACTATTTTAGTTCTATCATGTTATATTGAATAAACGTTGCTTCTGTTTGCAGGATGCTATTGAGAAGCTGTTAATCTGAGAAATTATAGTCGGCGTGATGGGCTTCTGAGTGCTTCTTCAGAGGCTTTGACTGGACAACAAGTTGTGTTGTGTTTTATTTGTAAACTTGAGCTTTACTTCTAAAGATTGTGAATTAGTGAAGTTTTAGACCACTATTTTGAATTTGTTTAATGTTATTTTTGTGAGTTCTATTAGTAAGTTCAAACTACCTGAGTAATTTCCTCGTTTTCTTTTGATAAATCTGATATACCTTGGCAAAGTAAGCGATAAGCACAATGCATGAAATGTTAGAATAGAACATATGAAATATATTCTGTTTAATATTTCTCAGTCATTCGAATTTAAGGGAAAGGAGGTGAAGTAATTTTACCTCCTATTAAAACATATAGATGGTCGTTAATCAGGATAGCTAAGTGGTTGATATTTTGTGAAGTACTTCTCATAATAGACACTGCCAATACTACAGAGACATCTATTCTGGTTGACTGTTTGCGCTATTCAAATATGTTGTGCCCTGCTTCGAGGGTAGCATCAATTATGTCTATTATAAGTGTATATATTTATTCATAAAATAATTTTAACAGAAACAAAACGGTGAAAGTCTTAGTGAAAGCTCCATGTAGAAGGATTGATTCTGGTGAATGAATCCATTATTTTCTCTTTGTTGTCCTGCACAATTAAACTTGTTGGTACTAACAGAGAATTTCTCAGCAAAAGATCAGGAATCATCTCTTTAAAATTAGAAACAAACAGGGTGTAGAATTAAAATATAGGGACCAAAGAGAGAAAAAAGCAATATTAAGCTTTGAATTCATGCTATTTTATTGGGAGTCCATAACTAAACAATATAGAGACTTTATGAAGGTAGGATGTACAATGAAGACATTGCGTGGGCATATATTAGGGACACCACTCTAACACACTAGGATTATACCCGTGCGTTGCACGAAGGGTACCGGGATTTCATTTCGAACATGATTATTTTGATAACACGATTTAATACTTCGTTCATTGCAAAAAAAAGTCACGAAACCTCATTAAATACATAATCTAATAACTTTTGTTACAGGAGATGGGGGTGGAGTCATTGTATCCTTATATATTGCATATGGTTACAGCTGAAGTAATAAATAGCCAGTAAGATGTCTGTTAAGGAATCAACAACTTTCAGGGTGGTTACAATGGTCATTAAATGTTTGCTTTAAAGGACTATATAAATCTGCACATAACATTTCTATTGTGATCGATATGGGTAGGAGGTATTGGTACTAATCTAAACCTTGTGTGGAATTTGGTAGCCATAAACAAATACATGTAGAAATATCTAACCAGTGGATGCATAACAATAAAACTGTAGTAAAGCAAATGAAGATGGACAACTGTTAATATTGAGTAAACATCTAAACAGACAACTTGTGGTAAACATAACCATGAGTAGCTTCATTTAATATCAGCATGTAAGATAAACTTTGGGCACTCAACATCCCAACTTACACAAAAGAACAACACTGCTAGTGTCACATAACATAGTAAGGATATAGAAATCAAACTAAGACAGCCATAGTCTACTGAAGTTACAACCAAAAAACAAAGTTTGGGCACAGAGCTGTCAATTTAAACTTATACTAACTTATACTAATAATAAATTATTCAGAAAATGAAGTTAGGTTTCCAGTGGTGCAACTACTACTCCTTCTCCAGTTTGACAGACCTGAGCTTCATCTTCGTAGCAGGTTTCTGAAAAGATCCATCACTTGCAACACTCTGAACTGATGAGCAGACTCCAGACCCATCTACGGGAGAAATTTCATCAAGCGACAAAACATTGGGTGCTATTTCAGATAAGTTGGCAGAATAATCACCAATAGATTCATTGCTTCCCTCAGGGATCTTGGAGAACTTGTCTTTGGTGACCATCTACATCAAAAGATTAAAATTAGTAATTAATATTGATCGAGGTTTTAAATAAGTAATGCACAATGGTCTTCAAATACCTTGTTCGGAGTCTAGACCTTCGACTTATCCTTGAAAGTCTCAGCAACAGCAGGGTCAGCACAATTTTTCTTAACCTTAAATGAATCATCGAATCAGGACCCATGATCAATAGACTTCTCAGCCTTGAACAAAAGCTCTCGACCAATGATGCACTTGATCTCAGTAGGGTATTCATGTGAAGACTTGGCCTAAAGAAAGAAAATAAATCCACAATATCAGAAAATGTGATCTAAAATAGTTCAATAGGGGTTTGATTAAATGAGGAATGGAATAACACAACATGAAATCATATGCCACCACCTTGTCTTTGCTGACCAATTCCTTGCATGTTCTGTTTAGTAGCTGCTGGCAATCAGTATCAAATATGACAAATACACCACTCTCACCACCATCATCCACTTCAACTTTGAGCCTAAATCTGATGTTCAAAAAAAAAAACAAAATTTAGTGCATTACTTTGAGACAAAATATTGATTGCAGCCATAAACATTAATTTGTAAATAAGCACCTTGGATTAACAGAAAGGGCATGTTTGCCGCAACCATTACAGTAGAACAACCCATCTTCAACTTTCACTGCCCTATGACAAGTGCAAGCAGAGTACCACCACTTCTCCCCTTCAAGAAGACCAGATATTTTTGTCAATACAACAAATACGCCATCCTACATTAGGGAACACACTAGTTATATAAAATAAAATGGTTGGGCATTAAGTGTTACAAATAAATATTTAATCCAATACTACCTCATCAGTGTCATGCAGCTCTTTGATATTTGTTCTAGGAATGAACATTCAAGAGAGGGGTGATACCTAGAGAGTGAAAGAATGTGCTTGAGAGAGAAAGAAAATGAGAGAGAAAGTGCTGAATTTCATGTGTTATTTGATAAAATGAGCTCAAAAGTCCCTTACAATTGGTAACTACCTCCTATTTATAGAGCTTGGGCACTACCTATTGGGCCTCCGGAGTCGAGGCCCAACTTAAGGCCAGGCTCTCGCTCTTGGGCGGGCTGAACCCTGGGCGTTGCCCCTCTAGGGGCTCGCCCAGTCCAATATTCTTCCTAGGATAGAGTGTAAGAAACTCCTCCTCTAGAGTTATAACATGCAGATCATCATCATCATCATCTACTTCAGCAAGTGACATGTCCGCTTCAATCCCATGGAGGGCCAACCTTACATTAACATGAAGAAAATAGGGTTACAAAAGAGACAATTGAGTGCACTCATAATCAAAACAGATGCCCGTGCTAGAAAATAAAAAGTTACAAGAAATGCATACATATATATTGAAGTTTGTTTGATATAACTCACCCATCATAGAATGAAACTGCTTCCTGAATAGGAGGGTTCCATAGTAGAACAGTGGCGTTCTTAACATTCTGAACTACAACACTACCTACAAAATTGCGAGGAAACAAATTTTAATGACCTAACATGAACATACAGTCAACTAATAATTGAGATATGTTGATCTAGCTTGATGAAGATTTTAAAAACAAAAGAAGTCATTCTAGGGGACTGAATATCTGGTTCACATCATTTGGAAAATAATTTGAAATTAAAAACAAGAAATACCTGTCCAGCTCATGTAAAAATAAGATATGGTTAAATTTCATGAAAATGCACTTTATCACACAAGGAACTCATGGATATATGATCACTTTATAGCCCTACAACACTAACAGTGCATTTATCTAACGTTTTTGTTCAAAAAAGGAAGGATCCAAACTCAACTCTCTAAAAGAAAGAAAAATGGATTGTTGCAATAGAAAATAAACATGTAGTTCTAACTAAAGAGGAAATATACGGATACCTTTAAATGTCTTTATCTTAGCAAATTGTATGATCACAACAGGCATGCGATCAGCATCAACTGCAACATGTTGTTTGACAACATCAACAAAATGGTCAAATAAAGAGCAAATTATTTCCCCCCTGCCAAGAAAATAAGGAATACTGTAATTACGTCACACGCCGTTAAAACAATAAAAAATGTAGGCTACATGAAAGAAACATACTTATCATCAGTAATCTCAAGCTCAATCATCCCATCTTAAGTATATTTCTTTTCACTCGAAACATTTGTGACTAAGCCAATGATATCTGCCAAACAATCATTCGCTATAATTAGTAAAAAATTCATAATAGGCCATTTGAAAATTCAATTATTCAATTATTAACAATTAACAATGAACAAAACAATTTAATTAGATTATGGATGTGTGAGATATATTCTTACCAATTAGGTAGTCGGATTCACCACCAGTTGCTAATATCTCCTCAAAATTCTTGAATGAAAACGCATTCAGTGGAATGGAAGGTGTTTCCTCCAGTATGGACTGTGTTTTTTCATTGAAAACCAGCTTGCATTCGTGGCCAGTAGCCATGTAATTGCCACTATTGGACACAACTATGAAGTTAGATATCATATAGACATTTCCTTCCCGCAGCTCTGATCTGAACTTAGATATAAATTCCTTCCGAGCAATGGCCTCAATTTTGTTGCCCTGTCATTAGCAAAAAAAATCAAAATAAGCCACTGAATATCACAAAACACAAATTGATGACTACTAACATTCAAAAAAATTGCTTGTGAGCTTGGTATATATGGTTAAGACTCAACCTCAGCATCAATTAATACAATATGGATAGCAAATGGATTCAATGGGTCGTTCACAGGGCATATATCCCACATCCTGATAACCCGACTCCTAATTCTCAGGAATTTCTTTCCTGCACAGAGAGTATTAATGGGGTTGACACGGGAACTCATATCTCTCAATAAGAATAGGACAGTTGACTCAAATACACACAATAAACACAATGCACACAACAACAGTGAATTGATCAAAGTATGAGCAGTTATATTTATAGACCAGAACTGCAAGCTGTGTCCAGCCAAATTACAACTGTAAATGACTAAGAAAATAGATTATAGCTAATAGATGATAGCATATGGGGAAGAGAAGGGCCAAACAGACTATAAAGCATCAAAGAAAGGGAGAAGAAGATGTTGAAGGTGGAAAGTACCATTGATTATAGTAACAACTGCAGGAGGATAGGCAGCAGATCACCTCCTTAGGGATCGACCTTTGATGCAACAACACGGCAACAGCTGGCCGGTGGGACGTCGAACCTCCTACATCGGTGCAGAGTGAGCTGGAGCAATAGGTACAGCAGAGTCTCGGTGAGGTAGGGGGGATGAATGAGGATGGTAATCAGGGGAAGATGCAAGGTGTGAGAGAGAGCTGCTAGCGGCTAACCCTATTTTTTTTTTACTAACCCTACTTGAAAAGACAGAAACCATGTATCCCAAGGCAGCCCATGAAAGAGTCAGGCCCAAAAGCAACCTCAGTTGTAACAAAAAAAAATGGCATGGGTGAACAGTAAAAAACCTTGAAATTTAACTTAGAAGATACATGAACAGCTAAACAACAAAACAACTAAAACAATATAAACTCATTCTTCAAATTTTTTTTTTTTTTTTTTGAAACTGATTTCATTCAATTAAGAAGAGGCCATAGAGGCAACAACATCATCCTGGATTCTAGAGGAAACCTCCAAAGGAGCCTCTTCGATCCAAACCATCGTTCCAAAACGAAAAGCAAGTTTAGCTAAAGCGTCAGCGACACCGTTACCGGCACGGCGAACAAAGCAAAAATCAACAACATCAAAATGAGAACACAGAAAACGACAATCTCTAACAATGGTCTCTAGATGAGACGTGCCTCCCTTCCCTTGTCTCCAGTAGTCATACAGCACCAAACAATCAGTCTCGAAACTAACTCGGCGGAAGCCCAACTCGGAAGATAAATGCAACGCCCATCTAAAACACAAAGCTTCAGCTAGAAGAGCAGACATTACCGGGGCAAAAGAACTCGTCGCCGACGCCAAAACCTCTCCACGAGAGTTACGGGCGATGTATCCAAACCCGGCCTCCTTCGATGCCAACACGGACGCGTCAAAATTGATCTTGAAGATGGAAGGAGCTGGACGACGCCATTTTGAAGGGAGCTCACGGGCATGCCTTGTTGAACACTGAACCGCCACCTGCGAGGGAATAAGAAGCTGGGCACGTTTCAAGATCTGCTGTAAGGAGAGAGCCTTTCTTTGGAACAACAGCTCATTCCTAGCATCCCAAATAGCGTACAAAAGAGCACAACACCAACCAGCTGCATAAGAATCCGCCCTGGGAAGAAAAGCTGCAAGAAACTCCATTACCGTGCATTCGTTATCCAGCCGTAAGCCAAGGGGGGAAGCAAACCAGATTGGTTTGATCACAGGGCAAAACAGCAACGAATGTTGTGTCGACTCAGGGGCTGAGACACACCATGGGCAAGAAGGATCCAATTCCATTCCCCTTCTCGATAGCTCGGCACGCACAGGCAACAACTCAAGACAAGCACGCCACGAAGTTTCACGACAACGAGGAGCAGCATCGGCCTTCCATAGCTTGTTCCACGCACCATGATCCAAGGATTGCCAAGACGAAGCACCGGGGTCACCATTCGAAAGCCTATCACGGATAAATTTGTATCCCGATTTAGTGGAATAATTCCCATCCACAGTTGCAGGCCAGAAAAACGCATCATCATGGTTTTGTATAGAGATCGGAATCGACAAAATGGCCGCTGCAGTTGGGGGCCAGCATAGATGCTCAACCAGTTCACGGTTCCACCCAGACCCATCTTGGAGCAACAAATGAGCTACACGAGTAACACCAAGGTCAGAAGCCACATTCTCTCGGTAAACCAATGGACCAGAATTAGGGACCCATCTATCTTCCCACGCTCTTATACTCGAACCACTCCCTACGCACCACAAGCCACCTTCCTCCAGCACCCAACTCGCCCGAAGAATACTCGACCAAGCATAGCTCGGACGATACCCCTTCTTGGCTCGGAAAATCGATGCCCGGGGAAAATACACCGCCTTAAACACTTTGGCCAAAACCGAATCTGGTTTGGACATGATTCGCCACCAAGTTTTCCCAACAAGAGCCATATTAAAAGACTTGAAGTCTCTAAACCCCAATCCGCCATTACCTTTGGGCCGACAAAGAGAATCCCACCTGAGCCAGTGGATACCCCTACGAGTGACATCTCCACCCCAATAGAACCTATTAATCATCCCTTCAATCTGATCGCAAATCCCATCCGGAAGAATGAAACAAGACATGACATAGGATGGTATTGCTTGGGCGACCGCCTTAATCAAAACCTCTCGGCCAGCACGGGAGAGAGCAGACTCTTTCCACCCTTTCAGCTTCTTCCAGACACGGTCCTTAACAAAGTTGAAAATTTGTGTTTTAGACCTCCCAATCAAGGTTGGCAAACCCAAATATTTATCAAAACACTCAACAGCCTTTACATTCAAAAGCCCTCTAAGCTCATTTAAACGATTCTGAGGTACATTTCGGCTACCAATGAGTGTAGATTTATCCAAGTTAATAACTTGACCAGACACTCGCTCATAAGTGGAAAGAATATTCTTCACACACTCCATCTCCTCCAGCGTGGACCGGGCGAATATGATACTGTCATCTGCAAAAAGTAGATGAGAAATCACAGGCGCTGAACGGGCTACTTTTATGCCATGTAAAGCAGCAGACATAACAGCTTTATTGATTAAAGAGGAGAACACTTCTCCGCAAAGGATGAACAGATACGGGGAAAGGGGGTCCCCTTGTCTCAACCCTCTTTGGGGGACAAAAGGTGCCTGAGGGGCTCCATTAAGCATGATGGAGAAGTTTACCGTAGTAACACAACCCATAATCAAAGTAACCCAATTTGGGGGAAATCCCATTTGGGTCAGTACACTCGCCAAGAATGGCCATTCAACTCTATCATAGGCCTTGGACATGTCCAATTTTAGAGCCACAACGCCATTACGGCCACAAACTTTCTTCTTCATGAAGTGGAAACATTCAAACGCTACCAGTGCATTATCCGTGATCAAACGACCAGGGACAAAGGCACTTTGAGCCTCACTAATGATATCCGATAAAATAATTTTCAACCTGTTCGCCATAGTCTTAGTGATTATTTTAAACAGAACATTGCAAAGACTTATCGGCCTAAATTGATTAGCAAACAAGGGATTCTTCACCTTAGGAATAAGAACCAAAAGAGTACGGTTAATGGTACCTGGAGATAGCGTACCATGGAGGACTTGCAAGCAAAAATCTGCAACCTCATCACCAATAATGTGCCAGAACTTCTAGTAGAACAAAGCTGGCAAGCCGTCCGCTCCGGGTGCTTTGGTCGGATGCATCTGGAACAGAGCCTCTTCCACATCTTCCTTACTGAAGGGTTGAGACAATATCGCCAGATGCTGCGCCGTCACCCGTCCAGCCACCAGATTCGTAACTGATTCAATATCAACTGGCCCTGCAGTGGAAAAAAGAGACATAAAATAATCAGCCAACACCTGATAAATATCCTTGACCTCTTCAACCACCCTCCCCGCCTCATTAGTGATCTCCTCAATAGTATTTCTCTTCCGACGTTGGGAAGCCTTCCCATGGAAAAACCTTGTGTTCCGGTCCCCATGCCGCAGCCAGTCCGCTCTGGAGCGTTGGCTCCAAATAATCTCCTCTTGCTCTAAGAGGACATCAAGTTGGTCTTCCGCTGCCTTAGTGTCTGCTAGCACCTGTTCTGTTTGCACACTCCGCTGTAAAGCTTGGAGCTGCACACGCAAGTCAGTTACTTTTTTTCGAACCTCCCCAAAATTCTCTTGCCCCCAGCAATCAAGGTTCTCCCCAACAATACCCAACTTCGATAAGCAATCCCCTATTCCCCGTCCCCACGCCTCAGCCACCACCTCCATGCATTCATCCCCCTTTTGAAGCCAAACCTCTTCAAACCGAAAAACACGTTCCCGAGGCACAAACTCCTTTTTCTTGCTCATACGACAAACTAGAAGAATCGGGTTATGATCAGAGCGGTGCCTCGGTAAATGCCGGATACGCGAAACAGGCCACCATTCTCGCCAACTATCATTAACCAGGGCAAAATCGATTCTCTCCTCAATAGTTTGCGGCATTCTCCTCTTGTTAGACCACGTGAACCTGTAACCTGAGAAGCCAAGATCCTGAAGCCCACACTCTGAAAGGACCCGCCGACCGGATTGGAGGCGAGCCACATCAGGAGGGTTACCACCAAGCTTGTCTGTTGGGTCAAGTATATCATTGAAATCCCCAATGCAAAGCCATGGAATCAAATTGTCAGTGTGGAATTTTTTGACAAGATCCCAGGTTCGCCATTTATTTGGATCATCTGGCCAACCATAAGTAGCTAATACCTGTCCTTTCGAACCATTAACAGCATGAGTTAGCATAAAGAAAATATGATGAAGAGAAGAGTTAATTACCTCAACCTCCACTCCCTCGCGCCACATTAGACAGAGGCCACCTGCTCGGGTTCTACCTGAACCAGAACACTGAACTGCAAACAAGTTTCCAAGCCCACCAGTACCTCGCAACAAAGCCATCTCACTAGAATATTTAAGCGTCTCCATCAAGAAGACCACATCGGGAGCTTCTGAACGGATGAGCCTTCGCAAGGCTCGAACTGCACGTAGGGTCCCAAGCCCACGGCAGTTCCAAGACATCATTTTCATTGAGGTGGGCGGGCCTGTACATCAGGCTCCGCCATTCCCAGACCATCAGAGTTGTTGTGCTTCTTGAAAGGGGGGGAAGCCCCCGTGCTACCAAAGACCATGGGGGAAGAAGCACCCCCACCTCTTTTCCTTGTGCTAGTGGTGTCGCCATTATTAGTGAAAGAGAAAGAGTCTGACCCCACACTAGTGTCGTCGCCACCTTGAGCTTGCTCCTTGGCCACCGTTTTGTCCCCCGCAATATGTTTTTCACCTGATAGAGGATCTGTAGCAGTTACCTCACGTTGCTGTCTAGCTTCCTCTTCTGCAAATTTGAGAAGCTCGGTGTCAATGTCAAAGCCAAGCCCAGTCTCCTCCAACCCTGGTTGGTGATCCTCCGCGCTGGCTCGTGCCTTGCCTCTAGACTCCCGTGACGTGGAGCTAGATTCGCCACCCCCATTATGGCCCCGTGCGTTGCTGGGTCGGAACCGGGCACCGTTATGATTATCCTCCCTTGCTTTCAGCCATAACCCGTAAGGTCGGTTGTGGTGGTTCTCATCCGCCGGTGGCGCTATGTCGCAGGTACGGATATCATGGTCCATCAATCCGCAGCGGAAGCAAAAGCACCCCATCTTCTCATATCTGAACAACACCTCAAAAGGTTTGCCACCCTCCGTCGTCATCATCTGACCACGGGGTAGGGGTTCGTTCACCTTCACCCAGACTCTGATTCTGAACTGATCGCCATACCTGCTCGCATCAGACTTGTCCCATGCGATGAGACCGCCAAAAGCTTGGCCCAATGAAGTAGCAACCTTGTCCTTGCGCATCCACACGCCGAGGCCTTCAACCTGGACCCAAAACGGAGCACGGAGTAGAGGGACCTGGGACGGGATATCATTCGCACAAAAATTCTCCAGCACAACGATATGGCGGTCAAAGATCCATGGACCGCCCCGAACAGCAAAATTCCTCTCCTTAGGGCTTGCAAACTTGAAGAGGAACAGATTTTGAGATACCTCACGGATGTCGACGTAATGAGACTCCCCCCAGAGCCTCTGCAGTACGCTCTTGAACACCCTGGTGGTGAAGGTCTCGCGAGTCAGGAGTTTTCCCACCGCCCACACGTTCTTGGCCAACTCTGGATCGACATCTACTGCGCCAATGTTCATCACTGTCATCTCCGCACCACTCAGCTTGATCCCGGGGAACCTAGACATCTTGCTGTTGCAGGTAGGAAGCAGCGGAACACGGCCAAACAAACAAGCTTCTATTACAGGAAGAGACGTTCTCAAAACAGGGAACCAGCAGCCAACTCATTCTTCAAATTAAAAACACATGTATTGAACTCATTTTTCAAGACAATATCTCCCGCATATATAGGGCATTAGAAAAGAAGGCATGACCAAGAAAACTCCTCAAGATAAGACCCAAATTGAAAGCTATATCAGTTAACTATGGTTGAAATTGATTTTGAATGGCAACACATTTAAAAAAACAATGCCATCTAAACTAAGTTTTCACTTATCCAAATAGAACTGCTCCCGCAGTCTCTGCATTCAAAGCCACAGAAAAAATCAAGATTAGTGTAATCAATTGAACAACTTACTTCTTGCACATGATCAATCCAAAGGAAATATTGCAATACATATTCAGATTTCAATAACAAAATCTGAATGCAGCAGAAAAGAAAATTAACGGCTAACTTCTTGTAGATGATCAATCTAAAGGAAATCCTACAATGCAGATTAGAATTTTCAATAACAATAAACTGCACCTAGATCTTTCTTCAATCACAAAGAAGGGATAATAAAAGAATTATTCCAAATGATCATTGGTAGAATAGAAGTAAAAAAGAAAAAAAAAAAGACATTAGCCTGGAACCTCACTTAATTTTCAAGATAAACTGTTCCAGAGAACCAAATGAAGCCAAAAACATGGTAAATTAAGGTCAATAGTCCTCACTTAATTTTCTAATATACGTGGATTCCACTAACTCTGAGATTGAATGTGAGAGGAAAATGCACCAGGTGATGACACCTCAGCATTGGGTTCTCACAACCCTTGCTCTTTTAATATATGTATTGATTGATTGATAAGATGAAATTCTTAAAATTTACCCGTGACTGTATCCCTTCAATGCCTGCTCTTGAAATTCTTGAAAAATGATCCTTTCCTTCCAACCACTCAATGGATAATGACTTGTTTGTAGTACCTTCATGGGTTTTCACAACAGGAATGGTAGACACTACATGACTTCTACCAACCATTCTGCATTTCCTTTAATACCAATGCATCCTGCAAATTTTCAAAAGAAACTTCATTCAGGTTAGTACTTTGTTATGTTATATTTCACTCCCCATAACAGATATAACACAAACCACACTGAAAATTTGCTTCCTCTTTCTTCTCCTCTCAGTTATTAGTTCCTCTTGTTTCTTCTCATTAGCTTTCTTATAAAAGTCACATAATAATGAAAAGATCTTCTCCTTACTTATTATAGGAATGTCAATCTTGATAGTACTGTGAGATCCAACTTGCTATGATTTGGACCTTTTTTTCCTTGCATCTTTGAGTCACTTTGGATCTTCCTTAGTTGAGTACCTTAGATTTGTATGATGAATCTCTGTAGTACACAGAACACCCAAATAATTATAAATAGAGAGAAACGGGACAAAAAGAAAACAAATTATATTTTAATAATTTGTCCACTAACCTTCTTTTGCAACTATAGCGACTAAAGTTTTTGACATATTCTTCAACATCCTGTAGGAAATATTCAATGAAATGATGATATTAGTGATAATAATTCGGGTGGGGGCAATGAGGGGATAAAAGAAAAATTAGAGATGTTAATATGCTATAACCTCCACCTCTCCAAGGGTCTCTTAAACCATTGTAGAAGATAATGTTGCTTGCAGACCTTTTCATAATATGTTGATGAATCAGGGGTTAAACCATCTATAACTTGAAACCACCTCTGTATCTAAAATGCCACCAAAAGAAATAGATGAACAAAAGGAGAAAGCATAACCTCTCTTTACAACCTATCCAGAGACCAAGACAGAGGAAGGAGGGTGTCGTGGTGTGCAAACGAAGGTTCTAGTTACCAGTAAGACGTCTATGGTACCATCATCTCTGTGTCCCAATCAAGGGGAGAGCAAGGCAGCTGCTACAGAAATGAAATTGACGCCAGCCGAAGCCCTCACAGAAACCTTGACTTTGAATAGGATGGAATTGAAAGAGTAACAGGCTTTGAGAGGATGGCATGCTTGGAATGTTACTGCTTTAATATATCTATAGATAGATTATGTTGTTTCGATTTGTTAAAAAAGGATGGAGTTTGAATCATGAAATCCATCCCATTATATTTCATTGAACCCTCGAAAAGTAAGGTCATGCTTTTCAATTTAAGAACGGAAATAGTAAAACTTTCTCCCTTTTCTGAGTTATTGAGTATCCAAATCTAGGTGGGCATTGCATGACTTTCACCATTGCACCTTCTAAGGATCTCAAACCAACATTGGGAACTTATCCAACCACCTCTTTGTTGTTGGGTTTGGCACCAACTGGGTATTTCATAGAGGATTCAAGTTCAACCAAAGATAATTTTAATCTCCAAAGTGGGAAACCGATTCTAGCTTATGTCTCCCCTGTTTTGATGTGCGGTGCATGTGTTGATTTTGATGATGCAGTGATGGTTCTGCGTAGTGGAAATCGTAGGTGGAAGTGGAGGAACAACGCGACGGTGGCGCTGGTTCGGTTCGGCGATGTCGAGGATTCAACAGTAGAGGGAAGTGCAGAGAGGAGAAAGAAGACAACTCGACCTTGAAGATTTTAGAGGACTGCTGCTATTTAATACGAAGAAGGGAAATTGTGAAATGTAAGAATCCTCATGTGACCACATATCATTGGTGTTTAATGTAATAAATGGTTATTGACTATAAAATCTCAAAGACAAAAAACAAGGAAATGCAATGATAGTTTAAATTCTTACTTTTCGTTTCGTAACAAACCGCAATTCTATACTTTGATCAAATGCTTAGGAAATAACACAATCCAAGAAACCACATCCCACTTAAGAAAAAAAAAAGGGATAACCAATAGGGATGCCAATGGGTCGGGTCGGACTCAGATTTTGCCTTTCCTAAATCCAACTCGGAACTCTCATACCTAACTTAAACCCAAATCCGACGGTTTCGGATTTACCCAAACTCGTTGTAGCCTCAAACCCACGTCATAACCTAACTTGATGCATAAACTTTTTTGCAAAACAAAATGCAACTTATATTATATTGTTGTGAAAAAACCATTTGTATATCTTATTGCAAATAAATATGGTATCTTGTTGTTCAAATATAACCAAATTTTTAACAAATCAAGTTATTAACATGGTATATATATGATGAGTCAGAAAAGCAAGAAACAGCTGTCAACTACCCCTGTTTCTCGTCTCAATCAAGAAAGTTCATTTCTCCAAGAAAGATCAAGACTCATAGCCGAATTAGCCTCGGCCAGTTCTCCCCAAGAATTTCAAAAGAAGATAGATATGATGAGTCAGAAATCAGGCTCAGATACTTCATCAACCAACAGCCAGAATCACCTTCAAGAAAATGAGGATGACTGTTTTGGGATTAGCTATCATTCATTCACCTAATCAACCACGGGTTTCCATTACAAAAGGACAAAAAGATCAACATCAAGACTCTTCATTATGGCCGACAGAGAATCTGCCACTTTTATCATAATCTACTGCTTTTATCATGTAACCCTAGTTGCTTTTGTAAACCATAGTTACTTTCTAAAAAGTAATCATGGTCAGAATAACCTTAGTTGCTTTCAAGAAACCATAGTTACTTTTACAAGTAATCATGGTTAGTTTAATGTGTATAAATAGGCATTATAGAGCTGAAGAGAAGGCATTGGGTTTTTTCCCTACTTCTCTCTCTCTCTCTCTCTCTCTCTCTCTCTCTCTCTCTCTCTCTCTCTCTCTCTATGTTTGTAATTCCTGCAGTTCATCTTTGAATAAAAGCTTGTTTCTGTAAGTATTTTGTTTTCATTTCTTCATATTCCTTATCTGCAAAATGTTTTGTAGCTTCCGCACTTTCTGGTATCAGAGCCTTTTCCCGTGAGGGAAGGGTTCTGAAATTAGTAGTTAGTTTTTGTTGGATCAATCTTTTGTTTTTCTGCAACTTTATTTCTTCTTACTGTTTTCATTAATCACCTTGTTATTATCTTCAAGTTCTTAAGACTTAGTGTGAGGTATCCCTGGAGTCTAGTGGTCTCGGCAGTAAAGCCTGAGAGGTAGTGAGACCGTTGGTTTAGCTAGATTGGGAAGAAACATTATCTTTAAGATACTTAAGTATATAACATGGCTAGATTAATCAAAACCCTAAGTGAAATGAGTTTAGGAAAGAACAAACAGATTATGATCCCATCAACATCCAACTCTGGATCTAGTAACCAAGATCAGGAACTCTCTAGGGTAGCCCAACAAGAGTTAGAAATAGCTTCAATAGAAAGAGCACTTCAAAATTGGTCAATCCCTATTATCAAGAAAAAGGAAATTTACAAGCAACATACTTTATTCAATAGATCAGATGATTCTATTTTTACTATAGAATGTTGTCAACACAGTTCTGATCATACAAGTACAATAAAATTATTAAATGAAGATGTTTTAGATCAACACATTAAAGATGGTTTTAATTTCATTCATGTAGGATTAATACAAGTAGCGGCAAAACCTAACTTTCGTTTAGGAATCAATTCTCCTATAATAGTAATGTTAAGAGATATGATGCTATTAAAGCCACAAGACTCATTAATTGCAGTCTTAGAATCAAATCTTCATGATGGTCCTGTTTTCTTTAACTGCTATCCAAACTATGCTATGAATCTTCAAAGTAGTTGGACCAAAAATGCCATACAATTAGATCTATTAGCAAACAATGATATTTTTGAAGAAGAAAGTGATCCTTTCTCAATAATATATAGAGTATATTATAAAGTTTCAAAAATCAATTATAATTTTAAAGCTTTAAGGTCATCACCTAAACAAGAAACTATTATGTTAGAAGCAAATCTAAAGAGATCTTCAGTACAAGTTCCAAAGAAGCTTACCCATGAAGAAGTTATGAGTAAAGTTCCTGAGGAATGGGTATTCAAGAATTCCCTACCTCAACCAAAAGTCCATAATACCCAAGTAAGTGAATTGTTTCAGGAAGGAGCAAATCTTACTTTAAGAATGAATAGATCAAACTCATTTAGTATTAGAACCCCTCAACAGTTATACAGAGTAGATCTTCCAAGATCTTCTGTATCATCAAAACTTAAAGGAATAGATACAACATCGAGTCCTAGTATAGCAACCCCTATATATCAAGATGAAGAATCTAGTAACTATTCTCCAACACCATCTCAAATCAACATGCTAAGTAGAGTAAAATCTAGTTTTGAAATAAATAAAGATTTCATTAGGAAAGATTTTATGGCTGAATACAACAAAGATAAAAGATTATGGTACTTCAAGAATTTTAGCAAGCTAGAAACTGAAAATCTTAGAACCTTATATTATGAAGAGATGGAAGTTTCTGAAACAAACATCTATTTCTTTGATTGGTTCGAAAATTATTGTATTAAAAACAACCTTAATTATCCTTTTTGGAAAAACGTCAATCCAATAACAAAAATAGATACTATCTGGAAAACTCCTGATAATAATACCATTACTTCAGAATACCCTCCACAAACTGGAGTCAAAATAGCAATAAAAGATGGTCAAGAAATCGAAGCATCTCCTTATAAGGTAGAAGCTAACAAAGTCCATCAACAATTAAATTTTGCCAATACTATGTTAACAGTTATGTCAAAACAATTAGGAAGAATGGAGGTTCAAAAACCTGAACCATCTACATCCAAAAAATCCTCTTCATCATTTACTCTAGGAAACCCTTTACAAACTCCTATTTTCAAAATTCATCAATACACCAAGGAAGAATTTAATTCCTTTAATCTCTCAGGAAGTGTAGAAAAATTGAAAGAAAAGTTAAACAAGCTTTCAATAAATCATTTAGATAAAGATTTAAATATCAATAAAATTAGAAGGTTTGGTCCAGATAACAACACAAGAGCCTACTATCCAAGACCTTCTTATTCTGACATGAGATTTGAAGAAAGAAAAGAATTCATTCAAAATACCTTTAGTGGAACTAGCCTTGATGAGTGGAATATCGATGGTTTTAGTGAGCAGAATATATTAGATATTACTCATCAGATGATTATGGCCGCCACAGCCTATAAGGTCCATAACAACACAGATAGAAATGCTGCATTAATGATTACTCATGGCTTCACTGGTCAGTTACGTGGCTGGTGGGACAACATCATGTCCCCTGAAGATAAATCAACTATATTAGAAAAGAAAAAAGAAAATGGAGAAGAAGATGCTGTAGCAACATTAATATATACTATTATACTTCATTTCATAGGAGATCCTAGCATATTTAGAGAAAGAGCTTCAAGTCAGCTCGCTAATCTCTATTGTCCTACCATGTCTGATTACAGATGGTATAAGGACACCTTCTTCTCAAAAGTAACCTTAAGAGAAGATGGCAACAGCGCCTTCTGGAAGGAGCGCTTTATTGCAGGATTACCTAGATTAATGCAATCAAAAGTATTAGACAATTTATCACTTTTCAATCAAGGGAATCCAGTAAACTTTGGATTACTATCGTTTGGACAACTTCATAATACCATAGTACACACAGGAATACAAGTTTGTACTGACTTCAAACTTCAAAACAAAATGCAAAAAGATATGCAAATCTCAAGAAAAGAAGTGGGTAGCTTTTGTGAACAATATGGAGTAGAACCTTTACAAGCTCCTAGTTCGAAAGCTAGAAGGATTAATAGATCAAAAACCAAGCCATCTCAAGGCTATAAAAAGAGAAAACCATTTCAAAAGAAACCATATGAACAAAATCCTTCAACTAAAAAACCTACAAACAAGAAAGCTGTAAATCCTAAGAAGAATGTCTGCTGGAAATGTGGAAAGCCAGGACATTATGCAAACAAATGTAAAACTCAACAAAAAATAAATGAATTAGATTTAGACCAAAAACTCAAAGATAGTCTAATTAGTGTTCTCATTAATAATGAAGACCCTCACTACTCTTCAGAATATGAATACGAGGGAGATGAAGACCAAGATGTAAATCTGGTCGAATATTCATCAGACTCTCATTCTTCTTCAGAAGAAGAAAGAGAATGTGTCAAAGATAGTTCAGGATTCTGTGATTGTGCAGGATGCTTAGGACAAAATGTCAATATGCTAACACAAGATCAAACTATGAGTTTAATCTCTATAATAGACAAAATGGAAGATTCTCCTTTGAGGGACGAATTCCTACAACAACTAAATCTTTTGGTCAAAAAGGAAGAAACCTTGAAAAAAAGATATTAGCCCTCCAATAAATAGTATGAATGAGATTTTCAATAGATTTCGGCCAAAGCCAACAATAACCTTATCAGATCTTCAAGAAGAAGTGAAAATATTAAAAGAAGAAATTAATCAACTAAAACAAAATGATCTTAGCCTAGAATTTAGATTAATGGAACTAGCCGGAATAAAGATTATTGAAACCCAAGAAACTTTAGCTAGTGCTTCAGGACTAAAACAAATTCATGATAAAGATAATGAAGAACCAAATGAAAATTATCTTAATCTCCTTAACATAGTTATAACTCATAAGTGGCATTCTGAAATAACTTTAGTCATTAATGATTTTCGAATCAATATAATAGCCTTAATTGATAGTGGCGCAGATGTTAATTGCATTCAAGAAGGATTAGTTTCTACTCAATTTTATGAGAAAACTAAGGAAGGAGTCAATAGTGCAAATGGATCCAAAATGAACATTCAATACAAACTATCAAATGCCAAGATTTGTAAAAGTCAAATCTGTTTTAGATCTTCATTTGTATTAGTCAAAAATATGACAGAAAAAATCATTTTAGGAACCCCATTCATTTGCCTACTATACCCTATTGATAAAATAGATGAAAAAGGAATAGTTACAACAGTCTTAGGAAAGACTATTACTTAGTAGCTAGTAAAATGATTGTTGTAACCATTCATTGTTGTAACTATTCCTTTTTCATCTATTTTATCAATAGGGTATAGTAGGCAAATGAATGGGGTTCCTAAAATGATTTTTTCTGTCATATTTTTGACTAATACAAATGAAGATCTAAAACAGATTTGACTTTTACAAATCTTGGCATTTGATAGTTTGTATTGAATGTTCATTTTGGATCCATTTGCACTATTGACTCCTTCCTTAGTTTTCTCATAAAATTGAGTAGAAACTAATCCTTCTTGAATGCAATTAACATCTGCGCCACTATCAATTAAGGCTATTATATTGATTCGAAAATCATTAATGACTAAAGTTATTTCAGAATGCCACTTATGAGTTATAACTATGTTAAGGAGATTAAGATAATTTTCATTTGGTTCTTCATTATCTTTATCATGAATTTGTTTTAGTCCTGAAGCACTAGCTAAAGTTTCTTGGGTTTCAATAATCTTTATTCCGGCTAGTTCCATTAATCTAAATTCTAGGCTAAGATCATTTTGTTTTAGTTGATTAATTTCTTCTTTTAATATTTTCACTTCTTCTTGAAGATCTGATAAGGTTATTGTTGGCTTTGGCCGAAATCTATTGAAAATCTCATTCATACTATTTATTGGAGGGCTAATATCTTTTTTCAAGGTTTCTTCCTTTTTGACCAAAAGATTTAGTTGTTGTAGGAATTCGTCCCTCAAAGGAGAATCTTCCATTTTGTCTATTATAGAGATTAAACTCATAGTTTGATCTTGTGTTAGCATATTGACATTTTGTCCTAAGCATCCTGCACAATCACAGAATCCTGAACTATCTTTGACACATTCTCTTTCTTCTTCTGAAGAAGAATGAGAGTCTGATGAATATTCGACCAGATTTACATCTTGGTCTTCATCTCCCTCGTATTCATATTCTGAAGAGTAGTGAGGGTCTTCATTATTAATGAGAACACTAATTAGACTATCTTTGAGTTTTTGGTCTAAATCTAATTCATTTATTTTTTGTTGAGTTTTACATTTGTTTGCATAATGTCCTGGCTTTCCACATTTCCAGCAGACATTCTTCTTAGGATTTACAGCTTTCTTGTTTGTAGGTTTTTTAGTTGAAGGATTTTGTTCATATGGTTTCTTTTGAAATGGTTTTCTCTTTTTATAGCCTTGAGATGGCTTGGTTTTTGATCTATTAATCCTTCTAGCTTTCGAACTAGGAGCTTGTAAAGGTTCTACTCCATATTGTTCACAAAAGCTACCCACTTCTTTTCTTGAGATTTGCATATCTTTTTGCATTTTGTTTTGAAGTTTGAAGTCAGTACAAACTTGTATTCCTGTGTGTACTATGGTATTATGAAGTTGTCCAAACGATAGTAATCCAAAGTTTACTGGATTCCCTTGATTGAAAAGTGATAAATTGTCTAATACTTTTGATTGCATTAATCTAGGTAATCCTGCAATAAAGCGCTCCTTCCAGAAGGCGCTGTTGCCATCTTCTCTTAAGGTTACTTTTGAGAAGAAGGTGTCCTTATACCATCTGTAATCAGACATGGTAGGACAATAGAGATTAGCGAGCTGACTTGAAGCTCTTTCTCTAAATATGCTAGGATCTCCTATGAAATGAAGTATAATAGTATATATTAATGTTGCTACAGCATCTTCTTCTCCATTTTCTTTTTTCTTTTCTAATATAGTTGATTTATCTTCAGGGGACATGATGTTGTCCCACCAGCCACGTAACTGACCAGTGAAGCCATGAGTAATCATTAATGCAGCATTTCTATCTGTGTTGTTATGGACCTTATAGGCTGTGGCGGCCATAATCATCTTATGAGTAATATCTAATATATTCTGCTCACTAAAACCATCGATATTCCACTCATCAAGGCTAGTTCCACTAAAGGTATTTTGAATGAATTCTTTTCTTTCTTCAAATCTCATGTCAGAATAAGAAGGTCTTGGATAGTAGGCTCTTGTGTTGTTATCTGGACCAAACCTTCTAATTTTATTGATATTTAAATCTTTATCTAAATGATTTATTGAAAGCTTGTTTAACTTTTCTTTCAATTTTTCTACACTTCCTGAGAGATTAAAGGAATTAAATTCTTCCTTGGTGTATTGAGGAATTTTGAAAATAGGAGTTTGTAAAGGGTTTCCTAGAGTAAATGATGAAGAGGATTTTTTGGATGTAGATGGTTCAGGTTTTTGAACCTCCATTCTTCCTAATTGTTTTGACATAACTGTTAACATAGTATTGGCAAAATTTAATTGTTGATGGACTTTGTTAGCTTCTACCTTATAAGGAGATGCTTCGATTTCTTGACCATCTTTTATTGCTATTTTGACTCCAGTTTGTGGAGGGTATTCTGAAGTAATGGTATTATTATCAGGAGTTTTCCAGATAGTATCTATTTTTGTTATTGGATTGACGTTTTTCCAAAAAGGATAATTAAGGTTGTTTTTAATACAATAATTTTCGAACCAATCAAAGAAATAGATGTTTGTTTCAGAAACTTCCATCTCTTCATAATATAAGGTTCTAAGATTTTCAGTTTCTAGCTTGCTAAAATTCTTGAAGTACCATAATCTTTTATCTTTGTTGTATTCAGCCATAAAATCTTTCCTAATGAAATCTTTATTTATTTCAAAACTAGATTTTACTCTACTTAGCATGTTGATTTGAGATGGTGTTGGAGAATAGTTACTAGATTCTTCATCTTGATATATAGGGGTTGCTATACTAGGACTCGATGTTGTATCTATTCCTTTAAGTTTTGATGATACAGAAGATCTTGGAAGATCTACTCTGTATAACTGTTGAGGGGTTCTAATACTAAATGAGTTTGATCTATTCATTCTTAAAGTAAGATTTGCTCCTTCCTGAAACAATTCTCTTACTTGGGTATTATGGACTTTTGGTTGAGGTAGGGAATTCTTGAATACCCATTCCTCAGGAACTTTACTCATAACTTCTTCATGGGTAAGCTTCTTTGGAACTTGTACTGAAGATCTCTTTAGATTTGCTTCTAACATAATAGTTTCTTGTTTAGGTGATGACCTTAAAGCTTTAAAATTATAATTGATTTTTGAAACTTTATAATATACTCTATATATTATTGAGAAAGGATCACTTTCTTCTTCAAAAATATCATTCTTTGCTAATAGATCTAATTGTATGGCATTTTTGGTCCAACTACTTTATATATATATATATGATAAGCAATAATTCAAATGGCCAAACATCTCATTCATTTATTTATTAAAAAAGTTATACTGATAAAACTCAATTCAAATTCATATATATACAAAAGAATACACATAATATCATAGTTTATTTATATATTTTCAATTTTTAATAAAAAATATAACATAAAAACTAATTATCTTAATTCAAGGTAGTCGTTTATGGTTTAAACTCTCAGTTACTAGCTGATGCGTTAGGAGTTTCTTTTGTTCAGGAGTAATCTTTTTGTGGTTTTTTTTATTATTGTCTTTTTTTTGGCTTGCACCAAAAAACATGAGCTTAATCCGCCCCTTTTATTTAATGTGTTGACTGTGGAGTGAAAGGTTAGTCCCGTTTAAGAAGAAAAAAATACAAATTCAATCATATGTTTATTAAAAATTTATCTTAATCTAAATATATTTTAATAGGTTAAAATCTTGTATTAAATTATTTTAATCTACATTCCATTGTATAAAAAAATAGATTAGGTCTGTTTGATTTGAGAAAAAAAATTGTTTTCATTTTTTTTTTCAATTTAGAAAACATGTTTTATTTTGACCTTTTGTTTTCAATTTCACTATTCAAATCGCCACTGGCACCATCATCGTAGCTTTCACCCCACGTGGTCGCCACCATAACCTTCATTGTCTCTGCTCCCACATTCACTGCAAGTGCCACTGCCACCACCACGCCACTGCCACCATCGGTATCGCAACCACCACCGCAACCTCTGTCGCCGCCACGAACACCGTTTTATAGCTCGTCGGTTGGTGGTGGTGGAAACGATGGTGTCAACAACAACAATGGTAATGGCGGTGACATAGTAGTGGCTTGGTGGTGACGACAATGGTGACGACAACAGTGGTGTAGGAGGTAGTTTTGGCGATGACAACGATAATGGTGGTTGTGATAGTGGCAGTAGTGGTGGCGATGATGGTGGTAAAACAAAGTTTTTTGTTTTTTATTTCGATAATATGTTAAAAAATATTTTCTATTTATCAATGAAACATATTTTCAGCTTTATTTTATATTTCTTTTAAAATGAAAAACAGAAAATCAGCAAATCAAATATACCCTTAGATATATAGCAAGATATGACATAGGGATCACGTGAGATTCGTTATAGTTGTTGGGGACTTCCCAATTGGACTGACTGAGTTTTCAAAGAGGAAGTAGGAACACTCCCCTTTACCTTCACGCCTCCTCTACCAAACCCCACAACCCCTCCCCAACTCAGATTGCAAATATTAATATTACCTACAAAACCAACACCACCATTTCACCTTAAACAAAGCATTGTTTGTTTATACTAGATTCCAAGGTATCATTCCCTTTTCTTTTTCTCTCTATATTTTCTCCTTAATTAATTAAATAATTAATCTACTAATCACTATTGTTAATTGTTAATCATATTATTTTGCAGTGTTTTGGTTTCACATATATACACCTTTCAAGGTCTCAGGGGGCATGATCAGCAGCCAACACACTGATTCACACACCAACACTGCGTTCAGCTCCAGGAAAATTCAGATCACCACCCTGACACAAAAGGGTTGTCTCTGATTTTCTGTTTGTTCACTTTTTCAGTTTTTTTCACCTACCCACAAAGGTTTTGGTTGAAAAGATTGGATTTTTGACCTACCCTTTATCTCAAACGACAATGATTTCATCGTTGAGACAACCTAGTATAGGGATCACTGGTTCTGATGTTGTTTTGAGGAGAACACATGCAACAACCTTGCAGACACGGTCGTTTTTACCTTCTCTGTCAAGAGGAAGTGCTCTGAGATCATCATCCATGGTTTCAGTGCATAAGCCACTGCACCTTGCATCTGTTGGTGTTGGAGGAAGCTTTGGGATGAAGAATTTCGAGAATCTGGGAAGGGGTGATGATTTGGTGAAGTGTGGAGCGTATGAGGCTGATAAATCAGAGATTGAAGGTGCAGCAACACCATCTGAGGCTGCTAAGAAGGTGAAAATTGGGATATATTTTGCTACCTGGTGGGCTTTGAATGTGGTGTTCAATATTTATAACAAGAAGGTTTTGAATGCCTACCCTTACCCTTGGCTCACTTCAACTTTGTCACTGGCTTGTGGGTCTCTCATGATGTTGATCTCTTGGGCCACCAGGATTGCAGAGGCACCTAAGACTGATCTTGATTTTTGGAAGTCTCTATTCCCTGTAAGTGTTGAATTGGTTTTTGTTTGTTTCCTGAGATGAAGAAATTGATGGGTGGAAGTGAAAGCTTTGTTTTATATGCTTACATATGCTTGTTTTTGTTTTTACCAATTTGAACACACATCTGGGTATCCATGTTGGTTGATTTGAGGAAAAGAACAAAGAGGGGTGAAAATTTAGTTCACTTTCCATTCAACATAGTCTACTCCTTGTGCATAATGGATTCAGAAAAGTTCTTAAATAGTTTGGTCATCCTCCTTTTATTTGTTTATTTATATTGTGGCCTTAGTCTTGGGTGTTCTTCTCCAGGTTGCTGTTGCACATACAATTGGACATGTTGCGGCGACGGTTAGTATGTCGAAAGTTGCAGTATCATTTACCCATATCATCAAGAGTGGTGAGCCTGCTTTTAGTGTTCTGGTTTCAAGGTTTATTTTGGGTGAGAGCTTCCCTGCGCAAGTCTATCTATCTTTACTTCCAATCATTGGTGGATGTGCACTTGCTGCTGTGACTGAGCTCAATTTCAATATGGTTGGTAAGTAACTTGTTGTTTGAAGGATATGATGTATCTTTTTAATCTTTGTTACAGCTCTGTAGTAAGTTGGAGATAGGATGATAAACTGACTTTAATCTTGAATTTGACTTGAAACAAAAGATAATTTGTGTTTGATTAAATGGGTTATGGTTATACTGCGCAGTGTTATCAAATATCCGCCATGGTGGGTTTTTGCCTCTCGCCATGGCCGATATCCTGCCATAATCCACCATAGTTCGCCATCATTACTTATCAAGTATGGCGGATTTTTGGCTCTCCGCCATTAACAACATTGATACTGCGGTTTTTTTTAGCTATCAAATTGGCCTTTACACTGCACTTTGTTCTTTATTCATGCTAGAGTGTATTCACCAGAGGGTGATTTACTATGATTTTGTAAAGGTGCTGCAAGCAGTTCTTCTTTGAACTCTCCTGACTTTGATTTCATGATTGTTCTCTTCAGGTTTTATGGGGGCTATGATATCAAATTTGGCATTTGTATTCCGGAACATCTTTTCTAAAAAGGGGATGAAGGGAAAGTCCGTCAGCGGAATGAATTACTATGCTTGTTTGTCTATTTTGTCCCTTGCGATTCTCACACCCTTCGCAATTGCTGTTGAAGGACCACAGATGTGGGCCGCTGGATGGCAAACGGCCGTCTCTCAAGTTGGACCCCAGCTAGTATGGTAATTACAAGATGACTACTCACTGCAATGTTTATCCCATTTGTGTTTGCTATCATGTTTGAGCTCATCTTAATGCATGTTGGATACACGGTGGAAAATCACAGTGGAGCAACTTCCCTTAGCTTTTGTGGCTGGCTACCGTGGTTTTCCACCATGTATCCAAACATGCACTTAATCTGTGTGCATTTCTATTTTCACTATCTTGAAAATTTCATAATCTTAGTTTTTCATAACTATTATCGAAATCTTTTTTCTGGCCGCCATATGAGGAAATGCAGAAGTGTTTTATATTGCCTGAATCATTGGTTCATTTTCTTTTAAAAAATGTGTAACACCACTACACCAGTGTGGTTAAGGGTGGAATGGACCAGAAGAAAGAAGTTAGTATCCTGTCCTACCTGAGACAACATAGTGTTCCTGTCTTCCTGATCATGGCCACTGAGCCAAAGATGGCTTAATTTGCTGGTAGTATTAAGGACATCTAGGTTTTTCATCCTCGATGTTTAACAAAGTCAATTGTTTTCTCGAGGTGGTTTGGACCTTATTGATGGGTTCTTGTTATGTTATGGAGTGACTTTAATGTTCACATCTCTATGAGGCCTGAGGGTTAGAGATCCGATATTAGACGTTTAGTCCAGTTGGCTTATATCTCTGCATTAGCTGATTTCTTCTTTATAAATTGGAAAAATATGAACTAACTTCAGAAATTCTTTGTACAGAATATATCAGAACATTTATTGTTTGATACAAACGATTTTCAGCTTCTTTAGTTGCAGGACTGAGATTCTTTTCTGTCTGAAATCAATGACCATGCGCTTATTATAATCTGAGAATTGATAGCCGCATTGATAGCTGATAGACTGTCTGTGAGGAACAATAAACTGGTTACTAACTGCCTGACTTTATATAAGAATGTAATTAAAATGAAAGGCTAAACCATTAGTGCAGTTCACTGTCATTAATGATATCTGGTTCATGTGTTTGAATATTATATCAGAAAATAGGGTTTATCCATCCTTGTTCTGATTGTGTTATCTGTTGTTCTCATCCTCTAATTTTGGTTTTGAAAGTTTCCACGCCTCTCCATACTACGACTAAACATATGGCTGGTAACAGGTGGGTAGCAGCTCAGAGTGTATTCTATCATCTATACAATCAGGTGTCATACATGTCTCTGGATGAGATCTCTCCCTTGACATTTAGCATCGGAAACACCATGAAACGTATATCCGTCATAGTGTCTTCAATTATCATCTTCCAAACACCAGTTCAGCCCGTCAATGCTCTTGGAGCTGCTATTGCTGTCTTCGGAACCTTCTTATATTCACAGGTATTTTATAGTGTAATCGAATATCCGTCACTCTCATTGTTTATTGACCCTTTGGCCATATCATTTACCACTTCAAGAAAATGCTATTTTCATTCAAAACATGAAACACTGATAGCGTTACATATTATTGGTTGGAGAATACATTGCAAAGAGATAATTTGTTTAGGGTGTTCATGGATGAATTTGAATTCCCTGCAGTCAGGGTATTTGTAAATTCACGCAATCAAGGAATTTGAGTCGTTCGATCAAAGATCTGACACAGCTAAAATTTTAAGTTTATCTGTGCCGTCTGATCTTGATGAAATTTATGAGCTGACCGATCTTGATCAAACGGGTTATGTTCTTTGGCTGCGGGAATGTATGATTGCCCTGACTGCAGGTAACTCAAATCTTTTGGATAGCATTAGGATTTTAAATTAAGGGGTTGTAAAAACATTTGATTCAGTTAGAGTTTACAATAAAAAAAAAAAGTGGAGGCTTAAGGTAGAGCTGGGTGTACATGTGCCTCAGCGGCTCAGCCTTCCCATCTACTGGTGCTATCTAAAGTTAGGTGATCCAGTGTTTTCAGGGTAGCTAGAGTTTGAATTCAACCTAACTCCCTTTGGTTTGAACTTTGGACCTACCTTTTTTATTCCTTTTCCAAGATAATTTAACATGAGTTAGCTCACCTTTTTGAGTTTCCAAAGTTGACCGCACCAAATACTTGAGCATGTGCTTTGGTTGATACCTTCACCCTGAGGCTGCTGCTAATAGGATCTTCTATGGTACTACTAAAGTAGTTGCCGTGTGGGGCCTTAGAATATAGAGGAGGAAAAGCAGGTTTAGAAGCAAAACAGAATTTTGATTAGCATTCTAAATGTGTTTTTCATTTAGAAATGACAATTTTGATTGGCGTGTATACTTATTCTCTTATTGTACTGATTTTTCGCAGGCGAAACAATAGAGTTGGGATTTGTTGTGCTCAACCATGGACAAGGAAGTGGATTTTGAAATGTGACTGCTGGATTTTTGTAAGACTAGGATGATCCGGCTGTGAGGGCATCTGTAGATAATAATAAGAATAATGCTTCTGAGGAACATTATCATAAGACATGCTTAGTTAGATTCTTTGAAATGTCAATGAGTTGAAATAATGCTTTTGTTTATTTAGTCTGAGAATATAATTTCTCAAAACATTGTTTACTATAAGGAGTTTTAAAATATGATTCGAATGATCTATTTAATGCTTGCTTGTTGTGATTCACAAAATATATAAATATTCGATGACATTAATTTCGATGCAACTTGGGATTGAATATAACAGGGGCATTGTTACCTTTTTATAATATTCTTAGCAGACAGAGGTGCATTGTATTTGTGGCCCTTTCATTTGTCTGGCCTTTCCATGTGATGTGAGCTTTGTCCAGTGAGAAACCGACCCTTCCCTTTTCTAAAGGAAAATAATTCATACATATTTTATTACACTTCCACCTATTGAAATATAAAGTAGAAGAGAGAAACCGTGAGATATGATAGATGATGTAATAGGAAAAGAACAGTGAAAAGGGTAGAAAAAAGTGAGTAAATTAGATGGAAGAGAATGAGTGTGAATGTATCAAAACCTTTTTTTTTCTAAATGAGATATATGTACTCATTTGTGCGTGTCATTAGCATTTGCATTTTCAATTCATTCACCTGTTCTCTCTCTTTTTGTTTTCGAAGACAAAATAGAATTTTGATGAAGATAATTGTGATTTTGTAAAGAAAAAAAACAGGATGGGCTTTATTGTATTAAATTGTTTTCGTAATTCTAACTCAACGTGGTAAAGGCCAAAGATCTTCGCAAGGGGTGCATACATTCGAGTTTCAATCTAAAGGTTTTAAGATTAAAAACCACTTTTAACCACTAGTGACAGCACCCATTGCGTTTATTCAAGATGTTTGTGTCTGTCTATACATGTACTTAATCCTATCATGACAAACTTTATGAGAGGATCCAACATTGACTTCAATTAAAAATTTCTCAAAAGACTAAGAAAAATGTTAAAGAGGGTGACAAAAGAGACTGTCACTAGTGATTAAAAGTGGTTTTAATCTTAAAACCTTTAGATTGAAACTCGAACGTATGCATCCCTTGCGTTTATTCAAGATGTTTGTGTCTGTCTATACATGTACTTAATCCTATCATGGCAAACTTTATGAGAGGATCCAACATTGACTTCAATTAAAAATTTCTCAAAAGACTAAGAAAAATGTTAAAGAGGGTGACAAAAGAGACTGTCACTAGTGGTTAAAAGTGGTTTTTAATCTTAAAACCTTTAGATTGAAACTCGAACGTATGTACCCCTTGCGTTTATTCAAGATGTTTGTGTCTGTCTATACATGTACTTAATCCTATCATGACAAACTTTATGAGAGGATCTAACATTGACTTCAATTAAAAATTTCTCAAAAGACTAAGAAAAATGTTAAAGAGGGTGACAAAAGAGAGGAGATAGAACCAGCTTCATGAAGACTATCTGAGTCTATAAAGGAACAGCATCAAGGTTCCATGTTCCAACTTCAGCTTCCATGCCATAAGAACAAGTAACCATCAATAGATGATAGCAATTCTGGTCCCCAAAACAAAGATTATTCATGCGGGTGGTGGGAATAAGAGGTGATAGGAGTGGTGAACTCATTCCAGTGAAAGTGCTGCAGAGACTAGTTTGTTTATAGGGGCTATTGTGGATGATGTTTTTGAGATTGAAGTTTTTTGTGGATAAGGTTTGCATCAATAGAAGCCAGAAGTAAACAGGTTATCTACAATTCTTCCAAAATAGTGTGCGTCACCGTGGGAATTCCTCTCCAAATTCCGGTTCATGAATGCCAATGGGCCTTCAGTTTTGGTGCATGTGTATTAATAGTTTTTTTAGAATATAGTATCTACTACCGACAATCGTGACTAATTCCCTCATCACAGGTGTTTGCACTAAACAATGAACAGTTTGCCACGAAATGTGCCTCATCCTTACAGTAAGGATCGAATCCCCGACCTCATGGTTAAGGGACGATGTCAGAAACTACCCTGCCATACTGCATAATATATTTTTAATAGTCTAATACATAAATATTACTTGACAAACAAAAAAATGAAAAAAAAAAGTGAAAGAAAAAGAATGGAAAGTTTTTTTGAAAGATAGAAGGGAAAGTTATATGATTTTTAGGTTGTTTGTTATAAGAGAATATGAAAATAAAAGTGAAAGAAAAAAGCATGATATAATCAAAAAAATGAAAAAAGCATGATGAAAAATTATTATTTTATTATTTTTATACAAATACTAGAAAATAATGTATCTTACTTTTAAATTTATATTAAAATTTAAAATGATTTTAAAATATGTTTTTTAAATGATTTAATTTATATGTACAGACAGTGTAAAGAGTATTAGACAGACATTCAATTATATTTTACCATATTTCTTATTTTTATAGTTTTTTATTTTAATTTTTTAATAATTTGCTAAAATAATGAATTTTGATTGAATATTTGTGCAAAAAAGTTTTACACTGCCAACGAATACTTATTAAACTTTTTTTTTAAAAATTCATTTAAATTTTAGTATTATAATGTGCACTTTATCCTTCAAAAAATTGTTGACATCATAAAAGGTATAGCAAATCAAGTGAAATTAATTAAAATAAAAGAAAATAAAACGAATCAATTAAAAGCTTTCATTACACACCAACTTAACATGGGTTATTCACATGGCTATTGTTGATATTGCACCTAAAACATGGGTTATACACACCAACTCTTTGTCACCTCTAACTTCTTGAGTTGATATCATTTTACTCACCCGACATTTTCTTTCTTTTTACATTTTGTTGAGCAATCAGACTAGAGGGTTGGGATAGGTTTCCAACTTTCCATGTCTTCTTTTCACACAATCTTTCTTTCTTTCCATGTTTTCTTTTCACACATGATAAAAGTTAACCAAATTTTGCACATCCTAGGATAGGGCGAGTGCTAATCCATCAATTAACATCCCCAGTAGCAAGCGAGGTTGCCATCATTATAGATGAAACTCTGGATAGATGCTCAAGGAATTCAAATATCTACTGGCTGTAATAATGCTAGACCTTGTTGGCAGAATTTGTCTTGTTAATATAAGGAAGGTGTGAGTAAAAACACAAAATTAACATTCTTATTTTTTTTCTATCCTAAGGAGGCTGATTGCTTTCATAAAACAATTTCCAATTTTATTTCTTATTTCATTTTGAATTATAAAAATATCATTTCAGTTTTACTTTATTTTCAATCACAAACTTTAGTATAGGAAATACTGAAAATAAGATCGAATTCTTCTTGTAATTATAATTCAAAACAAGAAAAAGGACAAAAACCTGATATTATAAAGTTCCTGTTATCGGTGGCGGAGCCAGGATTTTCGTGAAGCCTGAGAAAATTTTAGAAGGAAAATCCACACGTGATACAATATATAAATAGTTATAAACCGAAATAAAAGAGACTCGTTAATTTGCCAACAAAAGTATAGCTAACCCAATTTTCATAGCTTAAATGAAGCAAAATTAACATGTATTAAAGAGATAATGATAGAAGAAAACAAGCAATTGGGTTGTTTAATGAAGATTATACTCAATTAACATAGTGAGAGGGGGAGCAAAATTGCAAAAAGCCAAAAACAGAGAATTGAGTTGTTCAATGGAGACAAGATTAAAGAAAGGGAATGTCAAATTGAAAACAGAACCAGTATACAATTTAAAGACAGGGAAAACATCATGCCCTTTTGCAATATCAAAACATCACCACGTTATCTCTTCTCAATCTACAATTTATTTTTGTAATTTGACTTCTAGGCTTTAGCCACATCCACTACTTTTAGGCTTTATAGCCACACTTCTTTACTCATCAGCTGCATAATTTGACTTCACCAATCCCTCCCAAGTCCCACCCACACTATATACCTATACAGATTTGGAAGTGGCAGAAGCAGCATGTCACAAGCCTCTGGCTGTTAAAAGGTTTCAATATACATGAAAAACCATGGAAAATGAAATCTGAATAAAACTGAATCTGTTGTCATTACTTTGAGATGTAACACATAGATTTAGAATCTTCTTCACAAATTGTACCTTAACCATATATACTCCAATAATCATGAGTGTTTTTCATTTGCTTCAATAGTATAACTCTTTTCCACTTGACATTTATGTTATTAAACTCATTATTATGAGTATTTTTGAGATTTGCCAAAGTTTTACTCATAAACATATAGGGGTTGTTTCAACAAAAAAGAAAACGAAAAATTCAACCAACAATTGGAAGTGGCAGAAGACAGGACGTATATACCTTGCTGGAAAAATTCAACCAACAACCCTGCTACCCTAGCCTCAAACAGACCCAAAACCCCACCACATCCCAAAACACACAAAAAAACCAGCATCACCAATGAAACACAGTAAATGACAATAAAAAATGCTGAAAATTTCCTTAAAGTCATATAAAGCAAGTAAAATAGAACTAGGAAGCAACATCTAGAGACTAGAGTCGTTTTCCCCATTACACGGTTAGCACCAACATAGCTAGAGAGAACTTGGGACAACAGAGAGAGGAAGAAGCAGAATCAACATACCTAATAGAACAAGAGAGAGAGGCAGAAGCAAGCACAAGGGCAGAGGAAAACGAGAGAGAAGAAGAAGAATAGAAGACAATGTGCGTTTCAGAATTTCAGAGAAGGTGTGCCGTGTGCGTGAGACGATGAGAGGAAAACGTGCAGTCACTGCAGTGTGCAAGGACAGAGCCATCTGTATTTGTTTTTGCCCATTTGAATTTTTTCTTTTCTCAAAAAAGGGCTTGCGGCCCAAGTAAAAAAAAAAATTGGCAAGAAGCCTGGGCATGTGCCCAGCCTTGCCGGAGCCTGGCTCCGCCCCTGCCTGTTATGCGCGCGAGATATAAGGAAGAGTTAGGCCCTTACCTTGCATTGTTATAAGAGGCTGATTCTGACTCAATTCTGTGACCACAAAGTCACAAGACAACTTTACCGTTACGCCAAGGCTCCCCTCATAATTCAAAACAAGAAATGAAAATAAAATGGAAACAGAAACCAAACATGTACTTCTTTCCAATGTCAAATTTCAAAGTCATAAGTAATAGGTTATTGCTCTATGCATTAGAAAGCAAGCATTGATTAGGAGGTTTCAAATTATAAACTTGTTATCATTCTCTCTAGCTCTCAACAGAGGCAAAAGCTTCATGCAGCAAGTTTCCACAGCAGGTTGTCATTGCATTCACCACATTTTATCGTGTTATTCAAAACAGAAGTACATTACATATTGAATAGCCGCAGTTCTGTGACCCAAAATATACAATGGTTCTTTAACCACTTGATTTAGCACAGTAAAACTCAACCTTATCCTGTCTCTTAATTAAAATAGTATGAAAATGAAGTCTATTCAAGAGCTAAAACACTGGTCTACACAAGAACATGAACTACTCAAATTTCAAACCTTCAAGTACTTGATAGCAGTTTGAACATCCTTATCACCTCGGCCACTGAAGTTAAGCACAACCTTGGTTCCATTAGGAAGGGTTGGACACACTTTCTCTAGGTATGCCAACGCATGAGATGTCTCCAGAGCTGGAATTATGCCTTCAAGTCGTGAAACTCTCTTGAAAGCTACACATACAAAACATCCAAACATGAGATAGAACCACATAAGAAAACGGAACTTGATTCACTGCAGCCCCTTTTTGACGAGTTACTACATTCATGCAATATGACCTCAATAATTTAGATGTTAAACATATGAGCCGTCAGGTCATAATTGAACGGCTTGGATTTGTGACATGGATCATAACACACAAAACATCCAAACATGAGATAGAAACACATAAGAAGAAAACAGAACTTGATTCACTGCAGTCCCTTTTTGACGAGTTACTACATTCATGCAGTATGATCACAATAATTTAGATGTTAAACATGTGAATCGTCTGGTCATAATTGAACAGCTTGGATTTGTGACTGCAATGCAAACATTAGTCTATGTAAAATTTATGCAGAATAAAGTGACAAGGCAAACAAAAGGGAAGACTTAGTCAAGACTCAAGAGCCAAGACTACTGGAATACAACAAAAACCAACACCAAGCCTTTTCCAACTAGAAGGGGTAAGTTACATGGATCATAAGACACCATAAAACATTTGAAAAAGTGAGGAAATGAGAGTTACCATTCTCATATAATAGAATCTCTAAGCAATTATAAAGCACAATTGAACAAAATCAGTATGCGAAAGCAAAGGAGGCAGAGACATAAATCATGACAACTAAAACTCAAGATACATGCAATTTTCACTTCATACAAAACATTTTTCATCCAAATGTGCAATCAGTGACGGATCTATGTAGACAAGTATGAGGGCAAGTGCCCTCACTTGAATATGAAAAAATGCATTAGAAAAAAAATTGAGTAGTAAAAGTATGCGGTTTTTTGTAATTTCTTAGATAAAAATTGCCCTCACTTATGTTTTACATTGCTAAATGCCCTCACTTGTATCTCACATTGTTAAATGCTCTCACTTCAGTAGTAAAAATATGTGATTTTTGGTGGCCCCTTTGGTAAAAAATGTTTTCACGTGTGTCTATTTTGGTAAAATATGTCCTCACTTCTAATAGCATATGTTAATTTTTTTTATTACGAATTTATATGTATATACTGCCCTCACTGCATAAAATTTCTGGATCCGTCACTGTGTGCAATCATGTGTTATATGAAAGCAACAAGCTCAAGGGCTACCTTCCAATGCTTCTTCATCAGTGATGCTATAATATTCAGCACGCCCTAAATCCTTCAAAAAGCTATGTTCAGGTCCAACGCCAGGGTAGTCCAAGCTGCATAATTTTTTCAAAGCATAATTACACAATCAGAACAGGCAGAATCTGAGCAGACATAAGAAACCCGATAACAAATGATCAGTCAGATTAATTACCCTGCACTGATAGAGTGAGGCTCGACTATTTGGCCATCATCATCCTGAAGCAAATAGCTCATAGCTCCATGCAAAACCCCAACTTCTCCCTTCGTTAATGTCGCAGCATGCTTGCCACTGTCCAGGCCAAATCCAGCAGCCTCCACACCAATTAGCCTAACATCTTTGTCATCAACAAATTCATGGAAAAGTCCCATGGCGTTTGAACCTCCACCAACACAAGCAATCAGGACATCTGGTAGCCCTCCCCATTTTTCCAAAGCTTGCTTTCTGGTTTCCTTGCCAATCACAGCATGAAACTCCCTTACCATCATTGGATATGGATGCGGCCCAGCCACAGAACCCAAAATATAATGAGTAGTCTCTACATTAGTCACCCAGTCCCTTATAGCCTCTGATGTAGCATCCTTGAGAGTGGCAGTCCCGGCATGGACAGGTCTCACCTATATGACAGTATTATCCTATTAGATAGACTGATGAATATATCATACTTTTCAACTGTAGATCTACTAAATTCAATATGTAGCAAATATGTTCAGGCACATCAGATAGTCACATCCAACACCATGTCCAATACCAGATAAAGAGTACACAATTTCCCTGATGACCAAAGTAATACAACAATGCACCTTTTTTTACATAAATCAATCAAAATTTAGACTTCGATGCTACAATTGGTCAAACATGATCACTAATACTGATACGGAGTTGAAATTTTGTTTTTTGCTAATAACAATCACAGAACTATCTCGTCTTGTCCGAAGTATTACATACATTATGCGCTTTGTTGTGTCATTTAGCATTGTGCACCTGTACATGTACAATACGAAAATCGTTTCTAAAAAATGGCATATATCAAGTGCAAAGTTAAATCTACTTTCAAGAACAAAATCATACACATACACTTCTACAAGCATGAATATACTGCTTCAAACTTTCAAATTCACCAGTAACTTCAACCAATTTGTGAACCTCAGCACATTAGGACTAATTGTCTTCTCATATGTAAATTATTAACACCAGTGGATCAGAAAAGATTAGCACAAAAAGAGTATTTTACCCATACGTCAAGCTCAAAAGATAACTGTGCAAAAGACTAGGTCTAACAAATAAGGAATGATGAAAATCTTATACATGATACGATCTTATCCCGATAAATGTATATTTAAAAATAATAAACAAACATATATAAGACGTTTGTTTGCAACAGGAAACACATGAAGGTAATACATAAATCAATTATAACAGAATATATTTATTTAAGGAGACAATCTTTGGAGACAAAGTAAATATAGTTAAAAGGATAAACATGACATCTATCATAACCTGTAATGGTGCATTCTTAAAAAGACTAACAAATGACAACCTTAGCCATGCTATTAGTCTTCAGCCAATGATCATTCATATAAGTCATGAAAAACAACAAATATAACTATATAAGAATACACACCTTTTTATTTCGGAGTATTTGTACCATTTTTTTGTTATTTTCAACAAGCAAGAGACTAGATATTGGATATATCAACCTATCCAAATGTAACAATAATAACAACTGATATACCTCAGCACCAAGAAGACGCATCCTGAAAACATTGAGTGCCTGCCTTTCCATATCCTGTGCACCCATATAAATAATGCATTCTAGACCAAATCGAGCACATACAGTTGCAGTGGCAACTCCATGCTGACCGGCTCCAGTTTCAGCAATAATGCGTTTCTTGCCTAAACTCTTGGCAAGCAAAGCCTGGGCAACAGCATTGTTAATTTTGTGAGCCCCGGTGTGATTAAGATCTTCCCTCTTCAGATAAATGTGAGGCCCTTCACCATTAGGCCTCTTGTAGTGCTCTGTCAACCTTTCTGCAAAATAAAGAGGACTCTCCCGACCAACATAATCTTTTAGAATTCCAGCCAGCTCTCTCTGCAATTAAAAGTATCAATCTCAGAAAATTTCCACCACCTTTCCTTCCAAGAAATTACATTTATAGCTGCTGAATGTTAAAGTACAATAAGAATGAGAGAATGAGCTGTGTGTCCAAAAAATTATTGTACTTCAAAATGACAAGATTGGATGTAACCCTTGGTTCTATTGTTTAACTCTTTTTATGGAACTGAAAAAGTATAGACCAAAAAATGAGCTGAAGAATAAAACTATTCAAATTTTCACAAAAATGCAAATTTCTCAAGTATCCAAATTTGAAGAAGCAGCAAAAAGGAAAAGGAAATAAAAAATCAAATATTGTACTTTAAAATGACAAGATTGGATGTAACCCTTGGTTCTTCCTACATCAAAAACTTAATCTCATCTCAGTTTCAAGCAATGCTCCACTTTCATGACAAAACAAAGAGGATTCTATTCAACAAACAAAATAACATTCCCATAAACATGTTAAACTCTCAAAAGAAAACAACAACAAAAACAAAATAGCTACCAACAGCACCACATTTCAATAATCAATAGCGGCAAGCCCAAAAAACACTATTTCGAGCGCTATTGCAACGCTATAGTAGCGGTGAATAGTGGAGTAGCGGTGAACCCCCAAGGCACTACGCTATAGGCTATTGCGCCGCTAAAGCGCGCTATTAACAAGCCTGGTAACACTAACAAACATTGTGCAAAGTGTAAAACTAAACTCAATAAAACAAAATTTCAGCATAAACCCACATCACAAGGGACACAAATCTATAACTAAATCCAATGAAGTTGCTTCATAGAATCCAAAAACATAACATTTCCCTTAAAACAAAACAAAAATGGTTTGGTAACAGAACCTGAAAATCCTCATCAGCAGTGAGGGAATGAAACGCCGCCTCAAGCTCGGTGAGAGCGTGCATTAGAGTTTCAGGGACATACTTGCCACCAAACTTCCCAAACCTGCCAAATGAATCAGGTCTCTGATGCAGAAGCGCCCCATTGTTGAGCTCGACGCGTTGCTCCAGTGGAAGAACAGAGGCAGGGTCTCTTGTGAGGGAGCAGGAGACAGAAGAAGAAGGGGTTCTGGGAGCTGCAAACTTGAGCAGGTTTGAGGAGAAATGGGAAGATGGGTATGGCTCTTTTGGAATGGAAAGCAACCTTGAAGGTGAGTTGAGGCTTGCAATGGAGGAGGTAGCCATGGCGATTTTTCAATTGCCGGTGAAGATGTGTGTGGTTTCTGAAACAAATGGTTTATGAAATGGGGATTTTGGTATTTATATTATATGGGTTGTTGAGATCATGGAGAAATGGGGATTTTGTCTTTGTGTGCCGTGGAGAATGCATGAACCACGAGCAGGTTTGTTTAAGGGGAAAAATGTAAGATTAGTGTAACTTTTTTTTTTCTAGAGGATTTAGGTAATTACTAATTAGTTAGTATATAGTATTCAAAATAGCTTTTTTAAAAAATAAAAAGATATTTTGTATTCTATTTTTAGACAAATGTATAAGATGTTTGGGAGTTGGGTTATAAGGAGGCGGTGTGTTTTTCAACATTGAGGAAAATTGAAAAACATCTACTTTCAAATTGTTTATGGTGTATTAATTATTTAACTTTTTTATTTTTTGTATTTACCTTGTATTAACAAAGATGAGGTTTATGTTTTTGTAGGTGAAGTTCCATCTCCGCTGCATCATCAGTTACATGCTCTTTACCCTCACCAATTGCTCCATGAATACTAAGGACCTATATTTCAATGCAGACAAAGGTAAACTTTCTCCCCTTCAAGTTCAATTCTTTTTTCCCAATTAACCCCATTCATTTATGTTTCCTCAGCCTTGGCGAGCCATTTTCTCACCAACATCACAGATGCCTAGGTAAACCTTCCCCTTTCCCCTTTGATTCTCTCAACTCAACTCTTATTCCTTTCAACTCTCACATGAAACATAAAAAATTGACACTGCTTTTCCCTTATCCCTTTCTCTTTTTGCAACATTGATCTGCTACTATATTGATTAATCATTAGAGTAAAGCATATCAATGGAACACATATGATGATAAGGTATAGCTGTGATGAAATCCTGTCGGCTCCTCACAGTTTCTCTGAAGGTATCATTTGTGTTTGTGGATGTCTGTGTGTTCTAAATCAAATTTGGTTCCTTTATCAGAGATTGGGATTCATTGTTTTGCTATGGATATGCACAATATTAGGGGGAGGGTCTGAAGCTTTGTTTTCTTTAATATATCTTCTTCATAGTTTTGATTCCTTTGGCTACAAATGTTAAATTACAAAACATAATAGAAAAAATAACCAAACTAGATGGTAATGGTGATTAATTAATTATTTGGTTAATCTGTGGAGGGTTAAAAACAACATTTCCTATAGAAAAGAGTTTGGAATGTTATATAACTGAGTAAATAATGCTGATAATTGGCCTGTAAGAGTAGAGTGACACATCTTAAATAAATAAGACTTGAAGATCAGCAAAAGAGAGATGACATTGCAATTTTGCAATCCCCATGTCCTATATCATCCATCAAATTCTATTATTTGCCCCTCCCAATGGAATGAAAATATACGCTCCCTCAAATGAACTCTTTGTTAATTAGTTTTCTCTATTATTTGAGAAAGAAAAATTTTCCATCAAGCTTCATGGCCCCAAGTGTTGATGAAGTAGCTGATCTGAATGCCTCTTTAAAAGAAGGTATTTGTCTTGCTCTTCAAATGTAAACAACAAAAAGATCTCAATTCTGTATTTTGTAACATAAATTGCTAGACAGTTTGATTTTTTAGGAAATTTTTGTGTGTTATTTTTATGATTTTGACATTGACAATATGATCCATGCTGACAGATCTCTGATGGTCCATTGGAATGGTATGAATGGCTTCCAAGTTCCATCCACAAATTCTTCGCTTTGCCCACGTCTTAAAATTCTGATAGAAGAATGTTTACTGCTCTTTTGGTTTCGAACCTCTCCTAGAATATTTATTGCTGCTCTTCTTCCTTGAACCATGCTTTTCCCTGCCACTTTTCCCCGCAAGGTATGAATTTCTTAAAGTGAAAAATTGTGTATATCTGAGCTTGATCCACATTCCTTTTTTGCAGCTTGCTTTGTACAATTTGGAATCATGTCTTCGTGCACCATTGAGTCTGATCTTGATATGCTGAGTTAAGGGTTTATGGTATTTCCCGCGAATATATATGGTTAGAGTTGTGCCTAGGATTGAGGGTTGATGGAACACCGTATTTGATTCTGATAATGGTACATTGCTAAAAGTTTGCTGCTAATTTTGATTGGTACATTGCTAAAGTTTTATTATCTACATGATCTAGATTTTGATCATAGATTTTCCCCTTACGTTGAATGGTTCTTTTTTTTTTTTGTGTTTGAAGCAATATGTACACTTATAGTATATTCTAATACTGATAGAACAACTCAAACCTAAATATTTTTTTGATGTTTATTTTTACATATCTGCCTTTGGAGGGTGTGGGTTGCGAAAGAAGATTTGGTAAATATCAGTCTTTAGATGCTCATATCTAGCATGTGATTTAAAAGATGACCTTTGATGATATAGAAGTGGATAACCAAGCTGTCATTTTTAGGATGAAAAATTTCTTTGGATATAATATGTGAAGGAAATGAAGAGTTGGTGGAACTTTTGAAAATTCTATTAAAGAAGAAATGAAATATGAATGCTTCCTCCTTATGAAGTATTCGGTCTGTATGTTGGTTTGCTGGCTAGAAGTGGGTGGCAAGATTATTGCAGTAGTGGTAATATGAGCTGCCACTCCAAGATATCATTTGAGGATGCAATGTGTAGCTTCATAATATTGACATTGCAACACTCATTATGCAACACTCATTATACAAGACTGTAAAAATGCAGCTTGGTACATCAATAAGGCTAGAGTGTGAAGCAACATTTGAGGAATGGATAATGTTGCATTCAGCTATTTTCTTAGTTAACTAATTTGCTTGGGTTGCTCAGGTGTCTTTTTATGGGTTTGGAATTTTCTATTGTAAGATTTGGGAATTGTAGCTGTAATTGACAGTTTGCTAACGAAGTCAATCATTGTTATTTTACGTTTGGTTAATAGATTTTTGTTCTATCAAGTATTTGATATTTGACTCTCAATGTTTTGCTTTAAATTGGACCTAGGCTGGTGTAAAATAGCTACTGTCATTTTGGGGAAAAGTACAACTAAATGAGTAGGCAGGGTAGGGCATAGATGAGTTTTTTTCATTTGCATTTGGCCATTTCTCTCGACTTTTGTGCAATTTTTTTATGTAGCTAAGGTGTAAGTGCTCAGTGTTATGGTGTAAAAGAAGATTGACCTTTATAAGTTCCATGATCTTATTAAGATTTTAGTAACTAAAAAAAACACTTTAATATAATTTATTATTTTTAAAAGATTACAAATCAAATATTATTTATAGAATTCTTAAAATATTTGAAAATTTTGTTTATCTTATTTTGTTATTTAATTTTTTTATGCATATTTTCCTACTGAGTTAAATGTATCTAAAACTACAAGGGGGTGGCACAAGTGTGGTGAATGTGCATTTCTTTAAGGGATTTCGTCTAGACTTCTGGCCAGGGTTCGATCCCCTCTGAGGTAAAAAAAATACCTTTGTGGTCAGAAACATCACTGTCGTATTTCGAGACAGATTAGTCACGTGGAGCCCCTTCCCCATGGAGACTGGTGGCCAAAGGAAAAAAAATGTATCTAAGAGTGAGAATATGTCTCACAATAATGAAAACCATATTAATAACATATATATATATATATATATATATATATATATATAATTTCATATAATTTAAAACTACGTTTAAAATCACAGCACTGAAATAAATATTATACCAACTAAGGGCTTTAATATAAATTTTGAATTTATATATTACAAGATCTAATACTCTTTTAAGGACTCTATATTCTTTCCAAACAATTTTAATATAATAATATTGTTGGTAACAAATTCAATTTTAATATAATAATGTATTCAAAATAGTTGAGAACAAAAGTTTCATACTTTAATAACTCATTGGCTTAAAAACACCTTTAGTCCTCCACTTATACCTTTGGCGTGCAAGTAGTCCCTAACAAAAATTAATTGCACTTTGGTACCCTGACATTCACTTTCGCTTGCAACTTTTATTTCCGTCCAATTCCGTCAAGAATTTAACGGTTTCTAGAATAAAAAGTTAATAAAAATTATAAATCCATGCATTCATGGAGTTATTCATCATCTTCATCTTCATCAAAACCCAAAAAATCCCAAAATAAATAATGAATCTAGAAAGTAAAAATTTAATAAAAAATTACTAAAAAACACAAATCAAGAAAATAAAAAAATTATCATCTTTATTCTCATCATCTTCATCCCTGTTCGTTCATCTTCTTCACCAAATGAAAATAAAAACTTAAACCCAAAACTCTCCCTCTCTTCATCAACCCCAAAAAAAATCATCATGCTTCATTCAAACCAAAAATTTATCACTAAGATAATCTCAAATTCAAACTCATATTTAATTTTCAAATCCTTCTTACTCAAAGGTGCTTGCATTATTTTACATGTGAAAAAAGGGTTTACACGAAAATGCTTGCATAATTAAAATTCAGTCATTTCTTTTGTAAATATTTCAATAAATTTAAGATCTCATATGAATGATAGTAGAAAAATTTATTAAAATGTTATTAAATAAGTCTTACAACTTCATAGTAATTCATGTGTTACTTCAAACTATTAAACTTTTATATAAAAAGAAATGCAACATTTGGGTAAAACAAGTATAATTTTCCAAAGCATAAAAAATATAATACAAGGACAAAAACCACAAACAAAAAGAATTTTCTTCTACAAAACAAAAACAAATACATTTATGACAGGAAAAAAATCTTACGAATTTATGTTTTCCTATGTCTGAAATTAATTTTATTCTTTCAATTCATAAATCATATTTTAATAAACATAATAAAAATAACATAGATTTTTAACGACTTCATGTGATAAACAAAAATGAATGTCCCCCGTGCATCGCACGGGTCACAAGTACTAGTTTACTATATAGTGAAAGGAGAAAAATAGGATGAAAAGAATTAGACGCTATCGATTATTTTTCTTTTGAAAGTAAAAAATTAAGAAAAGAAAAAGAAAATTTCCAATGAAATAATAATTATATGCATCATTATATCAAAAAGTATAAGAAAACATTTAATATATTGTTTTGGTCAAAAGAAATCATTTAATATAAATATAAATTCTTGTTTTTTTCTTAAGAAGGAGGGCCGAAGACCCAAAGAAACAAACTAAAAAAGGAAAGAAACTTACAATCACTAAGAACCGAGCATCTACGCATATGAGGAGGTGAATCCACACATTTAGTTGGAAACTTGGAATTATACAAGTAGATCTTTTGAATATTGAAAGTATGTGAAAGTTGCACAAAGGATGCTCATCATTACATACGCCCATTCAACCCCATGGTATACCATTTCGGCATTTCCAATTAATAACACACGTGTATCATTGTCTTAACACAAATGTCACACTCATACATATTTTTAGGTTCAATATACTATTTCAGAGGAAACACCTTTCATGTTTTGATAGAGATGCACACAACTCCTCAATAAATAGCATCACAACTCTTGTAACAAGAAAACAATATGGAGAAACCAGCAATTCCACCAATGCTACTAACATTGTGCTCTGAAGGTCTTGGGCATTCAGTTCTATTCAATTCCAATTCTACATGTGATCCTTCTCAAAAATCATATTGTATCAGTCGGATACAGCCATACAGATATGGCACTTTAGTTTTCAAATAAAGAGAACATTTAGATTTGTAGTTCTGCTATTAAATAATGTAACAACTCTACATAAATGAGTGATTTGAGACATTTTGCTCTTGATTCAAATCGTTTGTTGCTTGTGTTGCATGTGTTGCATCATGTACCAACTACCAACATGTTATGGGAGTTTCTCTTCTATATGGATTCTATGAAGGCTGCCTTCTATGAATTGTTTTCCTTTGAGACATGTCTTTCTAATTTGGAATAAACAAATTGAGGTTTCATTTTCACGGTCCAAAGGAATTTAACTAATGGTGAGAAATCTCTATTTGAATCATCAAATTTTATAATAGGACTATCATAGTAAACGAAAAGTTGAATTAGGTAAAAGACTTTTCATAGACATCCTCTGTTGCTTTTGAAAAAATTTAAGCGATTCTGAGGATGTAACTCGCATACCCAAACATACTGTTAGACTCCACACAAACTTATCAGCTTAAAGGGTTCATTTTGCTTAAGCAATGCTCTAAAATTCTCATTTGGCAGAAGCCCACAAGATAGTACTTTACAACATAAAATAAATATCCACTTAGTGTCTTGTATGGATATCAAGAAACTGAGACAAACTAACCTATAATCTTCTGAAAAGATGGAATACACAAAAGTTGGACATAATTAGAAAAACTGCTGGTACATGTATCAATCGCTTCTGATGAGGGGTGGATTTGGAGAGGTTAATGCTCATTATCCAGCAGAGTTCTCATGTAGTAATACATATTCTCGGCTGCAATTAGAAAGCAAACAGATTAGTTTATGTTTGGATGTTAGTTGAGTGCAAAGTGTCCAGACTTTGATCTCAATCAATAAAAGTAGTTACTATGTTCACTTTTTATCTCGAAATGAGTATCAATGTTCGTTTACACTGGTGCCAACGAATATCTAAACACTGCCTTAACCATTTGTTTTATTTGTATAAAACAAAGTAGTAAGTAATAAAATATATTCCTGCATGGCACAATCTAAGAAATCGATACGTCGCAAATTCAAATGTCATGAAAAACAACGAATATGTTTTTGTCACTTACCTACTATTACCAAATTTAATGGTGTCCTTTTCCCTCAGTTCATAATAACGTTGAGGTTCAATGGGACTCTCCTGCAACAGAAAGCATCAGATAGATCATAGATGGATTCAGTGCATGTCTAACTACAGCTCTTTCATTACTACCAGAAAAAATGAAGAAACTCGGAATCAATGACTACTCACATTAAGGAAAGTTTTGTTTGTGCTTCCGAGGTCCATTATGTAGGGCCTGGCACAGGTCACACAGATATTAGGGTTTGCACATACAGAAACTTTTGGCTGTATATGTGTGAAGTTAACAAAAGAAAGAATCAGGCATTACCTTACTTGCTTTGATAACATACCATCAGGTTGCTCCGTTTCAACTTGCCTAACAAGAAAAGGTATTTTAAAAATTCAGAAACTCAACAAGTGTCAACTTAAAACATCAATAAGAAAAGGAACCCCCTCGGGGTTGCTTTAAATCAATGAAAATACCGGAATTGAATAACAGCATGTTGCTTGCTGCAAGATGGATGATCTGTTGGGATATCAGCAACCCTTCTCTCCCTTCCAAAAAGATAACAACTTTGGCGATGAATGTAAAGGGGCTCTGTCAACCATATACACTTCTTTTAGCAAAAGCAGTAAGAAAGAAAGAAATACGAAATTTCTTTGGAAGTCACAAAACTTGTAATTCCATTTACATTAACGTTTTTGAAGATTTTTAATCTAAATAAAGCATTAAATCATTAAAATTGACTATTGGAAATATACATACGAGAAAAGAAAGGAAAAGGAACTGAGTATACGTGAAAGCATAACATCAAACAGAAATACAACTAAATGTGGAGGTCGAGGGGGCGAGGCAGATGGCTCATGTAATTATATAAGCTCAGCGAAATGGCTAAGGTATTACAAACTCATCTAATTAACAACAATGAAAAAATTTCTAGTCAACATGATACGAAAGAGTAAAACCAAATATCAAATAGTCAAGCTCTGAGCAAGTAAAGTTTATTCTTACCAGTAAAGCAAAATTCTGCTTAGGTAACACAGGAAAAAATGGCCTAGGTTTAACAAGTCTATACTAGTGAATCTTGTAAAATGCAGATATTAATTTCTGCACATATTAAATGTGCTTAAGCAGTAGGTTAAGTACATCCCCCTTGTAAGAAACTGACTAGGGCAAAGTGAGAGAAAAGGCGAGGATGAGAGAGTATATATATAGAGAGAGAGAAGATGAATGGAGTGGTCTGGATGTAAATTCTGATAATTGATTTCGAATATACAAATGAGCTCTATTTTTACCATTCAGCACTTCACCACCCCTGAAAACATAAAGCCTCCATTTAACATCAGGTTTTCGAGCCTCTGGCGGTTCATTGAACAACAAAGTAACACCTGAAAAGGAAATACTGCTTATCATTGAATTAAAACTGAAAGAGAAACTCACTTATAAATCAAATAGAAAGTTCTACATGTTAAAAAATGAAGTTATACCTCTGAATCGGTTTGTTTCAGCGGCAAGATTTCCTGATAGCTCAAATGAAGGTTTTTGCTGCAAATGGCAGAGGATTTCAGAAATGCCAACATAACTAAATCACTCAGAAAATTTATGAGTACATCCTCATTATAAAAAAATAATAATAGTAGCTTTAAACTTATCTGACACTGATCCCAACATAAAATGACATATGGCGGACTACATTATACTGCAGGTACTATATCTTAAAAGAAGCGTATTGTTACCTTCTGTTTTTCTTCCAGAGCCTCCTCAGCAGCCTTCATCTTCATGATAGAATCATCGTCATTCCTGCCAAAGCCCCAATCAAACTGTCATCAGAAGCTACACCAACTAATTCTAATCCATACAGAAACGTAGGATACAAACTTTCAAACTTAATATAGAAAAAGGAGCAGGGAATATAAGAAAGGAGCAGAAGTCTGAAACCAAGTGACCAGTTATACTGTTATCAGAAGCTATACCCACTAATTCTAAATCTTCAACTTACCTTTCAATCCTGCTTATAGCAAAAGCCAACTAACCATTTCATAATCTTAGTTAGTGCCATAACTAGTTCAACTCCTATCCTCGTTGATTAATCTAACTCACTCTTCCCATGTTGAGATTTACATCTCTATCTCTATAATTACATTTACAAATCATAAGCATTTAAATGGATCAATCAGTATCATTTGATCTTTGATGGCAGCTTCCTAATTCATCAAGCTTCTGTCTTCACTATGTCTTGGGTCATTACTTAAAAAAAATCATTTAAGAAGGTGTTCTTTCTGGACAGTTTATCTCTCAGCATGCCAACATTCTGATCGATACACCACAATTAGATGATCACCACATTGGCCCTTACTTTCCAACAGCCTTCTTCATTTCCATCTTAGCCATTTAGTGTACATGAATCATTTAATCTCCATAGACTCTCACCAAAATATTTGTTTCACAGAAGCACATATACTAGATTACTAAGCTAGTAGGCAATTTAATAAATTAAATAATGTAAATGTGATCATCTCATTACAAATCCCCATACTCATCTAAAATCCATTCTCAGATAAATCATTTTATACACACCAGACGAGCTCTTTACAAATTCAAGTATTCACCTAGAGTTTTCTTCTCTCAAGCCAAATATTACCACTAACAGACAGAAATAGGTCTTATCCTACTAGATGGAGTCACCTATAAGGATCAGTCAACACAATTGGGCTCCATAAAAAACAAACATTTTCAATAAATGTATTTTCTGAATCCAAAGGTCAATTGCCCTAAATTCAGAAATTCTATACATAACATTAGTACATTTGCTCCATTCCAATCACCAAAGCAATAAATAGAAGATATGCTTTCATCAAAGTTTGTATTGTCAAAAGACTCTCAACAACAAAGAAACCTTTTCTTAGACGCAATTCAGGAAAATACAACAAAACAAAAATGAACAAAAAAAATTTGCAGCAGGTTGAAGGACAAAATTACTTCAAATATAGCACTGTTGTCAAAGGTCTAAATCAAACAAAAACTGAAAATTAAACAGTATGTCAATATGAACAAGCAGCAATGCAAACACGTGAATATGCAATTCAAAGTTGAAACAGCAGCTTACATCTGTTCAGCACCTCTTGAGTTTGTATGCTGCACAAATTAAACAGAAATCTAGATCAGAATCAATTCCAGGGAAATGTGAAACTTTAACATGTAAAGAAGTACAAAACAGGAATACAGAGACCACAGTAATGTGAGGAAATAAGGGGAAATGGAAATTAAATGCACGAAGGGAAAATAAATAAAGCAAAATTGTGGGAACCAAGAGGGGAGAGTGGAGACAGGACAAAATCAACTTGTTCTTAAAGAAAAAGTCAACAGCATCATAGACTTTTTCCATGGGGTCAACCACATGGATCAAACCAGCCATAATTTCCTATTATAACTCGTGTGATGAGTGATGACACAAACAATTTAAATCTAAATCCTTCTTAATGTTTGACAAAGTTTTTCTATGCCTCTCCCTACCTCTAACTAAGGGACTACCCTCCAACTGGGGGTTTCTAAATATCTTCTCCAGACATGCCCAAACTGCCTAAGGTGAGGTTCTACCATTTTTACAACAATAGATGCTATCCCAACTTTCTTTCTTAATGCATTTGTTCTTAACTTAGTATGCCTTGTGTGTCAACACATCCATCATCATAATATTCTCGTCCCTACAACATTGAGTTTAATTTCTTGTTGACTCTTAATTGCCCATCATTCAGTATTATACAACATCGCAGGTCTTACAATCGAGTGGTAAAATTTTCCTTTAAAATCGAACACAACTTTTAAAACTGAAGAAAAATTAGGCATAGGTGCTCCAACGTGAATCTTCCATACCAAATTCAGCAGTCAAAGACGTTAAAAAACAGCTTATCAAAACTGTAACCCATTTAAGCTTGATGGCTATCTCTAATAAGTTTACTTGACTTGACTCCCCCCAACCCGCCCTGGCACACCCAAGACATAGAAGACTAAAAAAGAAAGAAAACCATGAAGGCGAGGAATGAAGTACAATAATCATAATTTCCCTTTTCCCTCAATCTTTGAAAATTAAGGATGAAAACACGAAAAAGATGATGCAAAAATAAATAACTAAATATTTGATCTTTTGAAAACAATCACTAGTATGCACTCATGTTCCCAGACGCCATGCTTTTAATCAGTTCATCACTGGTTAATGAATAGACTTTGTTAAATGATGGCTTCCCTGATGACCTGTTGTCCTTATCATCATTTTTCTTCATTACAAAAAGTAAATCACTTACCCATCATGTTTATACTCAACAATAACCTATTAACTAAAATTACAAATTAAGTACTAGAAGCTTCATTTTATAGCCTCCATAAGTCCCAAGGTACCAGATCCTCACCTTAAACCTTACTTAATTTTCAATACTACAATACTGAAGAAAATGTCTTGTGATGACACCACCACTCCCTAATAGGTCTGTCTAGTAACATTATGACAACAGTAAGCGAGATCAAATCAACATGCACTCAAAAAGAAAAAGGCAACTCTTGAATCAGGCAATGGTCGTCTACAAAAGTAAAATAAGGAATATCAAATGAAAAGTACCAGGATATTATCTGTCAACTCTACCTATCACAATTTCGTGATGTAAACACAAAAGAATGCACTCCAAATCCAAAGTGGCTTCTAATAACCGTCAATGCACAAGTTAATGGGAGCAGACCTCTCACAATCACAATTTCCATAGTTCCCTTTCAATAACAATCACCTAATTTTTATTGCATTTCTGTTGTCACATTAAACATTTGATTTGAAACCACCATCAGGAAATCATTCATCAGACTATTCCCTCCAAACAAAACTAAATCCTCCAATCACATTAACACTTTGTTTGTGAAAAGAGTCTGAGATCTACTCATAATCTGAAGAAGCTTTACAGTTTCCTAAATTACCTCCAAAACTCTATATTCCATATATTCAATCAACATCTAGCAATACCTAAATTTCAAACCAACTCACTACCAAAACGCTCAAACAGGATCCAAGGAGAGCAGCATAACATTATATCTTAAAAAACCACACCCCATTTCTTCAATTCCAGCAACAACATCAAACATAAACAAGCAAAATTTAACAAAAAATTCAAAGTTGGAGCAATAGTTTGGACTAGGGTTGGATATCACCGGACACCTCATCACGAGGCTTTGTGTTCCCGGCGTAGTCGTGACGCTGCGGCGACTGAGACCTGTGCCTGCTCCTTCCGTTGTGGTGGCGCTCCGGCGATGACCTCTCGTGCCTCGACCTTGACGACCTGCTGTTCCTTCCTCCGCCATTACCCTCCTCATCATTCTCCGTCCTCTTCCTCTCCCTCCTCTCAACAGCCTCCCTCTCCGAACCCCTCCCTCTGCTCCTCTCACCGTCACCCTCATCATCGTTCTCCGTCCTCTTCCTCTCTGAATCCCTCCCTCTGCTCCTCTCGCCGTCCCCCTCCTCGTCGTTCTCCACCCTCTTCCTCTCAACACCTTCCCTCTCCGAACCCCTCCCTCTGCTCCTCTCGCGCTCACGTTCAGGTTGTTGAGCTCTCTTCAAGCGCTTCGTTCGTGGAGAGGGGGAGCGAGGAGGAGGATCCGGCGAACCAGAACCCGGACGGTCCGCCTCCGCCCCGCGACTCGAATGCCGATGCTTCTCTTGCGGCGGCGGGGAGATGCTGCGGTGGCTCCGGTGACGGCGGGAGGAGGGAGAGTGGTTGGTCGATGAGTGACGACCCATGGTAGAAAATGGTGGTCCTGCCCGTAGAGAATTGAGAGTTCCAGAAGTAAGTAACACTATTACATCACGTGTTCGTGTTGTTTGTAATTCTCTCTATGTAGTTGTGAATGCTCAATTGCATAATCAATGGAAGATGGGTTAGCCTGGTCAGGTTTAGGGTTTATCAACATTTCCAACTATTTTCTTTCTTTCTAGTGAATTATTTTTATTTTACTCTCCTTCTGCCATGGCCCTATTAGGGTCGATGCTATCATTCTTAATACGATGTAAACAAAGCGTGTTTGGCAAAGATTGAGCTAAAATAGGTTTTTACTCAATTTTGAAACGGTTTAACTTTCAAAACTACAAAATGTGGTTTTGTGATTATGATTTTTAGTTTCGATAACATTTAATATCATTACCTCTAGGGATGGCAAAATGGGTTTGCCCTCTAGGTCAACCTTTTTGGCGTAACATTTTGTGAGTTGGGTTGAGGTTTTGAAAGCGGGTCAACTCAACCCAACCGGCATTTTGGCGGGCTAATGATAGATTGGGTTTGGGTCAGCCACCCAACTCATATTTCATTCTTATTTGTAAATTGCGTTTTGTTTGAAATTTTCATGATTGCTTGACATTATCGTTTGTAACTATTGGTTGATTATTATTGGTCGAAGTAAAGCCTTGCTGATGATTGTATAACACATCCAGTAATGTTAAGAAAATTAAGGGAATGTGTATCAAAGAATGAAGGTATGAAAAACACTAGAAGGGGGGGGGGGAGGGGGGGTTTGAATAGGGTTTTGAAGTTTCAAAGCTTTCCCTCTAAGATTTTGATAAATCTTTTCGGTATAAAGAACACAAGGTGCAAGAGATAAAGGATAGAGAAAAGCACACAAGGATTTTATCCTCGTTCACTTGATAAATCACTCAAGCTAATTCAGTCCATCTGTTAAGGTGATTTCTTTCTTCTTAGAATGAAGGCAATTCACTATTCAAAGATTGTTACAACTACACTAGCATAACTTGCTCAGTGACTAACAAATCTAAGAACTAGCAACATTAAGACACACAAGTCTTAGTCTTCTCAAGAATCCTGACCTCATTGGTCTCTCAAGGAAAATACAAACAAAGTTTGTAGAAGGTTTGGTTTACAAATAGATGCTTCTAAACAAGAAAAGGTAAATACAAAAAGAACAATGAAGAAATATTGCTAAGGTATTCGCTTGAAGATTTTCACTTGTATTGCACAATAGTTTCTTAGCCAATTTCTTCTATCTTCAGCCTTTAAATACTCTAAGGTTTAGGGTTTGTATCCGTTGAAAGAATCCATCCGTCGGAGGGCAATTCTGGAATTTCCAGAACCTGCTGTGGCTGATCATCGTAGGTAAGGCGGTCAGAATAGTACACTTGCTTTTGTACTATTGACAATGACATTACCTTAACCTAGTTGACTCCTAATCTTGGGCGACGCTTCATGTTGGAACTTGTGAAGCAATGTGATCAGAGTCAGAAGGAAGCTTGTATCCTCTGACCTTTAGAACTTCTGCTTCTGGACCGTTCACTCTGAACTTCTGGTCTTCAGAATTGGAAGTACTTTGGTCTTGAGAGCCAGCTTACTCTTGGACTTCAAAATCTTCAGGTCTTCAGCTTCTGGACCGTTCACTCAGAACTTCTGGTCTTCAGAACTTCAGCACTTGAAATAATCAGAGTTTACATCAGAGCTTTAATCTTCAGAATATCTGAAGCGTTTACTACCGTTCAGAAGAACGTAGTGATTGCAGCAGCGTTTCATTGGTTACTCTTTGGTCTTTAACTTCTGACATATATATATATATATATCTTTGAATCAGAATCAGAACCTGTTTGTCACACACTTAAAAGAAAAACGTTAGAGTACCCTAATTGTTCATATACAATAATAAACTTGTTATCATCAAAACATAGAGTTGTACCACATGACCAAATCTTGGTCGTACAAAGAAAAAATGATATTTACAAATGATTTGGTGAAGGTTATTAACACTTACACTGGGTGGTTGCTATTGAGGTTACAATTATAGTTTTTAATAACTACGCAAGGTAAATAATTTTTTGGAATTGCTATTGGCGAGGCTGTCTTGTTGAGCTCATGACATTTAAAGATAAAGAACAAGTATAATATCATAATAATTCTAATTTTTACATGCGCCAACATGCAAAAAGGGAAAGATTTCATAACATTTCTCACTGCACAACTTTTTTCCCTTCATTTTCTAAGGGGGCTAGCTCGCCGGCCCGCCAAAATATGTTGAGTTGAGACTATGAACCCAAATGTCAAAAGTGTGCTAGTCTAACCCAACCCGCATTTCAACGAGCCAATGACGCTCGAGTCAAGCCCGCCAACCCATATTGTCACCTATAATCACCATCACCCCCACCACTTTCACCACCATAATCATTGCCACTGTTATCGTCACCTCCATCGCTACCACCACTCACACCTATCGGCCCGACCCTGCACCATTGTCTCCATTGACGCACCATCACCACCCAACACCACCATCCCCACCACAAACACCTCCACAACCGGTGTCCACTACTAGTACTTGCACAAGCACCCTCCAACACCGCACTTTCACATCCACCACCACCCTCCACAATTGTCGCCGCCACCACTATTGTTGTCGCCACCACCACTTCCACCTCAACCACCAACACTGTCATTGCTGCCATTGCCCACTGTAACACCCTAATTTCTCAACCGGGGATCACATTAGTAACCCAACAAGTTTAGGGACTAACTCGGAGTTTTTTTCAAAAGGTGATATAGATTTTCGAAAATAAGGCCCATCATCACCCAAGCAATAGTCAGAGATGTTCCCAGGTAAGCGGCCCCGGCACAATGCCTGATTAAAAGCCTTCTAACCTTAGACAGAACAACCCAAGAGTTTTTACTTGAATTCAAGAGTTTAGCCCTCGCTTGATACACACAATTCAATTTTAATATTTTCAAAAATCTTGTAATAAATATATTACCCAATAAATATTGCGTTATATTAACCCAGATTAAATTAATAGATAACGTCAAATTTTAAAATAATATTTAGGCAAACGTTGAAAATCACAAGTCAACTTAATAAAGTTCTAAGAAATTCAAGATCTCTATCTTCACCGCCTCAAGCTTCTCGTCGCCCAACTGTATTGCCACATCGCAATCCATAGACTCTAAGCAAGTCATACTTCATCACTCGACGGTCGATGACCTAATAGCGTTAAGCGTCCCAGTAGCAATTACCAAACATAAAGGGTTAACTTCGAAAACAATGACAACAACAAGAAAATAACCGAATTTTAATTCTTGCATAGGTTCAAAATCCAAATAGATAACCACAATAACAACAAACTAAAACTAACAACCCTATCTTTAAATTTTGAAATAAAACAAGATAACAACATATCATATAAAATCAAATAGATGACAACATAGAAACAATACACATGATTAAGGTTTATCCCCTTAATCAAAATACCAACAACAAGATTAAGGTATATCCCCTTAATCAAACAACCAACAAATAGATTAAGGTATATCCCCTTAATCAAACTAATAACCCGCAAGTTAATTTCATGAGTTTTCCAATAAGTTAATTCCGTAAAATTTTCAATAAACAACATATTCCTTTCAACAGACGATTCAACAAAAGAGAGCATGTTATTAACACAAGAAACAACAATATATCCAAAAATACAATGCCTTGAACACCTTCACTTCACGTATCATGCAAGAAAATGAAAAACACACAGATGCACGCATTAGACAGAAGTTACCCTTACCTCCTTAAGTAGTAGTGCATGCGAGGGAACCTCAACAAACGAAGGAAAGAAAAGTCATTGTTGATCAACAAAGGGAGAGAAGGAGTTCGGCCAAAAGAGAGCAAGGGAATTTGAGTTTGATGCTCTCAAGTGTATTTTTCAAGTGAGGGAGACAACTTCTAGGGTTTTTGGTTTTTCTGTTCACTACGTAGTCCTATAAGAAAGACTATTTCTCTAGCCCTAGGCCACTAAGATTTCAGCCATAACCACTAAGGGGAAAATATTATGAATTCCACCCCTTTAGCTTTTTCCTCAAGTCATGGTTCAACAATTTCCCATATTTTAATTTTTAGATGAAATCTCAACATATTTTCTTTCTGAAAATTCATAAAATAACAATTTTAAATGTTCATCATATAAAAACTTATCAACAATCAATTTTATGAGATTTCTCCTAATTTAGAAGCTTCTCTAAAAATTTGAAACCAAAATAACTTAAATTTCTTGCTTAACAAGCAATTCCAAGTTTTATTAATTAATTAAGATAAAAATACCAAAATTCTGAAATTAAATATTTTATTACTTATAAAGTATTTATAATCATCCTAAGATTATTTTCTAATATTTCTATAACCATCTTTCAATTTTTTTTAAAAACAAATCTCCAAGATACAAGTTCTAAATTACCTATTTTAACATTTAGTTAAAATAAATACAAATCAATCAAGGATTTATTTATTTTTATTAAAAATAATTATTTTTAATGATATTCAGATATTCAACTAATTTTATTTATTTGTGTAACAAAAAAAAACTAATTTTATTTAAGGTTATCATATTTTCTTAATTTCCAAAAGATTTGGTCAAGATTTGTGCAAAAATCTCTTTTTTAAATCCAAATTAAATATAATAGCACATTTTTTCTCTCTCCTAGTCACTATTCACGAAAATTCCAGAATTTATAGAGTTATTTTAATTTCGTTTTCTTTTTATAACTTATGTATTTAATTTAATAATTTTCGTAAGTCTATTTCTATTTAATATCTATTTCTGCTGTTTTAATAACAACATTTTAACTTCAAAATAAGTTCTATGCTACACAACAATAGTTTAGCCTAAAAATAACAACAAAAATAATACTAATAATAGCTCATGAGAAATTTCTCACATTCTCATGCACACCGTGCAATTCAACCAGTCTCTCATTTCCAACGAACAGTCAATCATTTGACAACAATCAGTTGCACCACCACCGCAACCACAACTATCTCCACCGCTAACGACACTGGCATCGCCGTCGCCACTAGGTAATATCGACCTCTACCACCCTACCCCTCCACTATCATATTTCATTCACCACCCACTACCGTGAATTTATAAATCAGTAATTGTGAACGTACAAAGTTGACTATAACATTTTTGAAACTGAAAACCACAAAAAAAAATCTAAAACTGAAAACTAGTTTTTTTTTTAAGATTTCAAAACATAAAACCAAACACGACCCTGAACGATGTAACATCCTATTTTTCCCTCCACTAATTTAATAGATTATTGGTATTATTATTATTAATATAATTATTATTGTGTGTGCATTATCATAAAATGAAACGATTTAAAAAGAAAATATGTTTATGAAGTAAATAATTATTTTGAGTCAAGATTCTAAACTTAGTACCTTAATATGGAATTGTTAGAAATTAAATTCAAGAAAAATCAAATAAAATATAATACTTTGACAAATGATTAAAAATCAAAACCTATTTCTCACACACCTTGGATGATCCACGAATTTGACTAAATATGTTTCAATCTGATGTATTTAGAAGGATTAATTGCATGAAGAATGCAACTTGTCTTTATGGTAGAAAGACAAGTGCAAGGACACCTGTTTTCATGCATGAATTTTCATAAACACTTGTCTTTGTGCATGAACTTTCTAGACCACTTGTCCTTCAACATTCTTCAACCCTTGGCCTATAAATTTGACCCTTCTGCAGCCCTAAGGTCACACAACACTTCAGACTCAACCTAGCTTCAGGAATCAGAGAAAGAAGCTCCTAATTTCCCTTACAAACCTTTAACTTGTTCTTTATTTTCTCCTTTTGGTTCGCGAAATCCTCTTCCATTATCTCTAAAACCACTTCAATTATGTTTCTGGGTGTGTAAGGATTTAATCTGGAGAGTTTGGCAAAGTTCTGGGCACGTTTTCTTGAGTTTTGGGTTCAATCTTCAACTTGTTCTTCATCTTCAACCTTTACCTATTTTTGAAACCTTCTCAAATCGCTCCAAAACCACCACCATCATGTTCCCGGAAGCCTAAATATCTAACCTGGAAAGTTTGGTAAAGTTCTGGGCTGATTGAGGTTATTTATGGGCACTTTCTTAAAGTTGTTCATCGTGTTCATCGCTGCCACTGTGCTGTCAAGTTTTCCGGCGAGAATCGTCAACTTAAAACGTGTTTTTATCCCTCGTCCAAACTCCGATTGAGACGATTTAAAAAGGGTTGTTCTTCTAGAAGAAAGGAGAATCTGAATCCGTAATCCATTCATCTCTGGCGAGGAACTCCGCCGCTGCCGCCGCCGCATCTTCATCTTCTCCGGCGAGTCAATTTCTGGAAATTTCCAGATTTGCGATTTTGAGGTTCTTTCACTTCCAGAACCTATTTCTAAGCTTATATTAATGATTTTAAGCATGAAAAACATACCTTACAACCCTTAATTTATGAATTTCAAATTGAATTAAGTTATGGACATAAATAATGGTTTTGGATATCATGAACTAATCTTATGTGTTGCTTTAACTTATGATGAATTAAAGATGAATTTAACTTTAAAATACGAAAGAGTCAACTAAGTTATGGATGTTTTCATGAAATATTGGACTTTTAAGCATAAATGCTCTCAAAATGGTGATTTTCATGATTTTCACAGATGGGAATTGTATTTTTATTTTTATGTGATTTCTCAATCGACAGATCTGAAACAATTTCAAATGAAATAAGAACTTGTTAGTTTTGATAATTTTATTATCTTGGATTAATTGGATTACTAGTAGTTAATTATGCTCTATTAAATGAATAATTTCTAATTAATCTTGATGATAAAATGATGATCTAAGTTAACCTGGAATAATGGTATAATATGAGACTAAGTAAATGAATGGTCTAAGTAAGTTGACTTGGCTTAATTGCACTTTTGGTCCCTGATGTTTGACCTTTGTGTAATTTCAATCCCCTTTGTTCTAATTGCGCGATTTTAGTCCCCTTTGTTTCAATTTGTGAAAATCAGGTATGCCGTTAGCTTTCGTTCAATTTTAAACGGAATATTCTTATTTAGATTCCTCATCAAATAAATAAAAAAATGAAAATAAAAAATAAAACAAATTAAATAAAAAAAATTCAGTAATTAAAACACCTGTTTTTAAGTGTAATTTTCATCCATTAAACAATTCATCATATTTATCAATTCATCATCATCTCCCAACATCTTGATCCATAAAACACCCGGTGTTCTCACCCATTAAACAATTCATCATCTTGATCAATTCATCATCATCTCCCAACATCATCATCTACATCAATTCATGTCTTCATCCATCATCATCAACAACCCCTACAAACCCAGACCTGGAACCTTGAATTCAAACACACGTTTTAAGTGTAATTTTCCGTCAAATTTGACTCATGAACTACCCTGCAACAAAAGAAATCAAAGGCCAGAAACTCATCATTTGACTCATGAACTACCCTACAACAGACATGATCAAATTCAAGAAAAGTAAACACATTTCAAACAAAAACCCAAACTTTTTGTGAGTTTGATCTTTATGAGAAAGAGAATAATAAAGAGAGGAAAAAAGAACCAGGGACAGATGCATGATGAATCAAATCGAGACCTGCCTTGGTGCTGGGAAAGAGAATGGCGGTGGTGCTCGGTGTAAGACCCACATTTTTAGATTAGGATAATTAATTAATTTCCGACTCACGCCTTGGTTACAGTGTAAGTGTGAGAGGAAACCTAAACGAGTGTTCACTAATTTTAATGAATTAATGACGAAGAAAGTTCAAGAAATGACTAAGAATAGTACTATAGTCACGGTAGGTTATAGCACGAGTCATATTCACTTCCGCCTTAGGGCGAAAGCGTTAGTGAAGGGCTAATCCGCTCTTAAAGCACTGTAGAAACGAAATTCAAAAAAATCATTCAAAGGAATATAAGAATTTCTCTCATTCCTTTCCATGACAAGTGTTTCGACACGAAACCCTGGAATGTACGAACGTCCGATTCCAATTCTCGGAAGTTTGCCGAAACTGAATCCCTGATAGTTCAAGAACCTTAAAATAAACTGTCGATGAAGACTTTTTCTATTCGGAGCTTCAAACGAAGAATCCACACGCGGGTACCGATTTCTCTCGATGTTTCCAATCTTTCTTCAGAAGGAAGTTTCTCCATCCGACGTTAATTGCAAAAAGTAGTTTTGCGGAATATTTTGAAGCAGACTGCGTTCAAGCCATTTTCTCATTTAAAAATAACCCAGAGCAAGTATCAACCTTTTATGGAAGGATACTTAGCTTAATTGTATAATATGACAACGTTATATTTGTTCTAATTATCTAACGATTATTCTTTAGCTTAATTTCTACTCATTTCTTAGTTCATGGATCATTTTAATTTGCTCAAAGTGATCATAATTTATATTTTACTATTTCATAAAGTTCCTCATAATTTTTTAATATAATTATATGTCCATTATATATTTTTCTCCTAACTCTGTGAGCTAAATTCTTCAGTGTCTACATCAATTTATACCGGTTTACAAAATATATTTCCTAAATATCTAAACATCCTTATCCTCCCTCACTCTGTCTACATCCCTCTCTCTCTCATTACACTTTTTCATTTTCCCTTCCTTTTCTTCTGCAGACCCATTTCTTACACTTCTTCTTCTATATATATTATGTCCTCTTCTCCTTTCTTTTCATTTACTTTCTTTTGTGCAGCAAACACCACCACCAACATATATCAATTTTATCTCCATTCTTTTCTTTTTCCAACGTGCACCCACCAGCACCCATTCCTTCTTCTTCACTTCTTGTTGCTGCACCCTCCCACCATGTTTTCTTCTCCATTCTTTTCTTTTGCTGCAGTAAGCAGACATCACCACCGACGTCCTTCTCTTCCTCTCGACGAGGCCACGACGGCACTACCCACGCAGCACCATGCTCCATGCTTCTTCTTCACGTTGTAGCACCACAAATCACAAACACCATCATGCTTCGTTCCCCTCACGAGGCCAGCCACCATCAAGCTTCACCTTCATCATTTTCACTGGCCATGACAAGGCACCACCACCATGAACACGACAGCAACGACCACCACTCCATCCTTCTTCTCACGTGAAAGCCACCAAGGTCCAGCCACCATAACCTCTCTTCTCCATGGACAACGAGCAACCACCACCATACGAGACCAGCAACCATGGGCGAAGAAGCATAGAAAAGGACGAAGAGAAACAGAGGTGAAATCAACGTGGAAGTAGTGTTTAACTACAAATCTCAATTAAAAAGTACCCGAAGGTCAAAGTTGTCTTTGAGACTAGGCTGTGAAAAGTCGGAGTACGTATTGCACTCAGTGACATTTCCCTGGTCATTATGGTTCATCCCCGTGGTGACCATCAAATCATCTCAAGTTCAAGGCTTTTCGACTATTTCCCGTTTTTCACAATCATTTCCAACTCTTAAGTTCCCTAAAGGTCTCGTTAGTTAATCAAAGCATTTCAAGTTGAGTTAATCAAGTTATGAGGTTTATTATCAAAATCCGAGTTTCATAAGTTCTCAAGTTCCAAATTCTATCTATTTAAAGTTTCCCAAATCCTCCAAATAAAATCCCCGGGAAAAGCCTAAGTATTTCAAAGAGGGCTAGATCTCAGACCTCAGGTCAGGACCTGCCTAGGGTTATTCTTTCAACCCGAATGACCAATAGAATCAATTCAAATGTCCTGCACTTCGCAATCGCGTCAAAGCGCACGATTCGACAACAATATCAATATCTCAAGCTATAAGAAGCAATACGACAATAATTCTGTGCGGAAATCGTAAGACAGAAACCAGTAAACGACCGAAGCCTCTCAGAAAACGGAGACACACGTCTCATATAAGTTCACTCGGCCGAAACCTCCAGAAAACATTTTCCAGTTCAAAACGATAAACAACATTCAATATCAAGCAATATTCAAGTCGAAGTTATCGACGCCTACAATACAAATAGCTAGTAAGTAAGTTGCCCTAACCTTAGCCAATTTCCATACTAAGGTGCAACTCCGATCCGATTACATCTTTGGTTGCCTGCGTCGGCTCGATTCCTTCCATTGTGTAGCTTCGATGCAAGGTGCTTCCGTTCGTCGTACCTTTCACAAGCATACTTAACGAAATCACTAATCGAGCTACTTACTACTCAAGTCTAGAGCTATGACTTCAGGCAATTGACTCAAAGCGAACACATGTTAAACGACTCTTTCTCAGTCAACAACTACAATAATTAGTAGAGTACTTATCCCTTTTTGAAATGAAAACCATTTTGTAAAATAAATCGCAACTCTTCACTAATCAACTGTTAAACTTCGATTTTCACAATAACAATGAAAATGTTTATTTTTCTTTAAAACTTGCTTACTCGAGGCTAAAACATATACAAGAGTTGAAGGCTTACGAAAATCAAGTTTCTGAAACTTGTCGGCGAAGAGTCGCTAGAGAAAGTTGTGGCTCACGGGACTGACGGAGGAACTGTCGCCGGAGACACAAAGAAAGGTTGTTCCTTCATCCTTTCGCGGCAAGGAGTTCAACGGCGCTGTCCGTTTCCCCAAAGAGTCGACGGTTTGCCCAGAAAGTTCAGTCGAAGGTCGACGGTGGACGTCGGGGTCGTCGAATAAAATGACCCAAATATGAAATTGAAAATAGGGGTTTGCTCTCCTCACGGCAAGGATCGTAGCAGTACACTCCGTTTTTCCATTCGTCGGCGGAGTTGACCGGAAAAAGCTCCCGAAGGCGGCAGCGGCGGTGGTCGACGGCGATGGAACGACGATTCGGAACATGGGTTTTGTTGTGCACGTCGCAAGGATCTCAACAGTATTAACCTTGCTATGAACGGAGGTCCGATGACACCGGAATCAAAGGTCGAAGATTGCGGCGTCGGCGACGTCGGCGGCGTCGTTTTCTCTGTTTCCACGTTGATTTCACCTCTGTTTCTCTTCGTCCTTTTCTATGCTTCTTCGCCCATGGTTGCTGGTCTCGTATGGTGGTGGTTGCTCGTTGTCCATGGAGAAGAGAGGTTATGGTGGCTGGACCTTGGTGGCTTTCACGTGAGAAGAAGGATGGAGTGGTGGTCGTTGCTGCCGTGTTCATGGTGGTGGTGCCTTGTCATGGCCAGTGAAAATGATGAAGGTGAAGCTTGATGGTGGCTGGCCTCGTGAGGGGAACGAAGCATGGTGGTGTTTGTGATTTGTGGTGCTACAACGTGAAGAAGAAGCATGGAGCATGGTGCTGCGTGGGTAGTGTCGTCGTGGCCTCGTCGAGAGGAAGAGAAGGACGTCGGTGGTGATGTCTGCTTACTGCAGCAAAAGAAAAGAATGGAGAAGAAAACATGGTGGGAGGGTTCAGCAACAAGAAGTGAAGAAGAAGGAATGGGTGCTGGTGGGTGCACGTTGGAAAAAGAAAAGAATGGAGATAAAATTGATATATGTTGGTGGTGGTGTTTGCTGCACAAAAGAAAGAAAATGAAAAGAAAGGAGAAGAGGACATAATATATATAGAAGAAGAAGTGTAAGAAATGGGTCTGCAGAAGAAAAGGAAGGGAAAATGAAAAAGTGTAATGAGAGAGAGAGGGATGTCGACAAAGGGAGGATAAGGATGTTTAGATATTTAGGAAAGATATTTTGTAAACTGGTATAAATTGATTTAGACACTGAAGAATTTATCTCACAGAGTTAGGAGAAAAATATATAATGGATATATAACTATATTAAAAATTATGAGGAACTTTATGAAATTGTAAAATATAAATTATGATCACTTTGAGCAAATTAAAATGATCCATGAACCAAGAAATTGAAGGTATGAAAAACGGTAGAAAGGGGGGGTTTGAATAACGTTTTCAGAATAAAACTTCTACCTTAAAGATTTTAACAAATCTTTCGAGAACAAAGTGCTTAAGATAAGAGATAAAAAAGCACAAGAGGATTTTATCCTGATTCACTTGATGAATCACTCAAGCTAATCCAGTCTACCCGTTAAGGTGATTTCTGCCTTCTTAGAATGAAGGCAATCCACTAATCAGGTAAATGTTACAACTGCACTTGAAACCTACAAGTGACTAACAATACACTGACTTAGCTCACACTAAGATTCACTCTCTTAGTCTTCTCTAGGATCTGATCAAACTTGATCTCCTAAAGGTAACTAAACAACAGTTTAAGAAAGAATGTTTACAAAGAATTTGCTTCTGAAAAACTAAGAGTAAACACAATGAATTCAGATGAAAGAATGCTTAGAAGGTTTTGAATATAGCTTGCGTGTGTGAGATTATTTTCAACCGCATCTTTCAATCTTCAGCCTCTATTTATACTCCAAGGATTAGGGTTTGAACGCTGCATGGAAATGCTACCGTTGGAGGGCAGTTCTGGAAATTCCAGCTTCTGTTGTGGCTGAGAATGTTAGGTAGGTCGTCAGGATAGTACATTTGCTTTTGTACTTGGATAGTGACTTGACCTTTAAACCTAGTAGACTTCTGATCAGGGGAATGCTTCATGTTGGAACTTGTGAAGCCAGTTGATCAGAGTCAGAGGGAAGCATAGATCCTCTGACCATTGTATCTTCTGATTCTGAACTCAGAGGGAAGTACATGGTCTTCAGAGTCATCTTGCTTCTGGACATCAGAGTTTCCATTTTTCAGCTTCTGGATCTTCAGAGTCTTCTACACCAGCAGAACATCTGAACCTTCAGAGTTTCTTGGTTTTCAGAACGTCTGGATCTTCAGAACTTCAAGTGACTGAGTCCATATCAGAGCTTGTATGACTTCAGAACTTCTGAAGCGTTTCTACTGTTCAGAGTGAACATAGATGTTGCGAAAGCGTTGCTTGGGTCACTCTTTATGCACAATGCTTCTGATTTGTGTGAGATTGAATTGAGGTCAGAGCCTATAAATAGCACACTCAGAAAAACACGTTAGAGTACCATAATTGTTCATACTAAAATGTTAACTTGTAATCATCAAAACATAGAGTTGTACTACTCGATCAAAACTTGATCTTACAGAAATGAGTAGAAATTATGCTAAAGAATAATCGTTAGATAATTAGAACAAATATGACGTTGTCATATTATACAATTAAGCTAAGTATCCTTCCATAAAAGGTTGATACTTGCTCTGGGTTATTTTTAAATGAGTAAATGGCTTGAACGCAGTCTGCTTCAAAATATTCCGCAAAACTACTTTTTGCAATTAACGTCGGATGGAGAAACTTCCTTCTGAAGAAAGATTGGAAACATCGAGAGAAATCGGTACCCGCGTGTGGATTCTTCGTTTGAAGCTCCGAATAGAAAAAGTCTTCATCGACAGTTTATTTTAAGGTTCTTGAACTATCAGGGATTCAGTTTCGGCAAACTTCCGAGAATTGGAATCGGACGTTCGTACATTCCAGGGTTTCGTGTCAAAACACTTGTCATGGAAATGAATGAGAGAAATTCTTATATTCCTTTGAATGATTTTTTTGAATTTCGTTTATACAGTGCTTTAAGAGCGGATTAGCCCTTCACTAACGCTTTCGCCCTTAGGCGGAAGTGAATATGGCTCGTGCTATAACCTACCGTGACTATAGTACTATTCTTAGTCATTTCTTGAACTTTCTTCTTCATTAATTCATTAAAATTAGTGAACACTCGTTTAGGTTTCCTCTCACACTTACACTGTAACCAAGGCGTGAGTCGGAAATTAATTAATTATCCTAATCTAAAAATGTGGGTCTTACAATACTACCCTCTAAAAAGAAAGTTTCGTCCTCGAAACTTGAAGTCAGAGAAAACTCGGGAATATCATTCCCTCTTAATTTCATCCAACTTACTAGCGGCGTTAGCACGCGTCCCAAAACCTGGGAACACTACAAAAAATTCACCTTAAAGGTGACCTACAAGACAATAACAACACTTAGATACCTAACAATCATGTTCAAATAAACCTAGATACCTCGCTTAAGCTAGTGCTATAGGCACCGAGATCCAATTCCTAACTCGATCGCTTACACGAACGACCTGACAAGTGTCGCCATGCTCTCACATTCACAACTCGATCCTGATATTCACAATCATAACTTATTATGCTATCATCATTCAAATCTCATCACATGGCTCATTATGCCAGCAACCTCATAATCATCATCAATCGATCAACAACTTATAAGCATATGATCATCTTAAAATCTAATGATCCATTAATGTCATCTCCTTTTTGAAACTATCCTCATTATAACCATCAAATCAACTTTTCTCTTAGTCACAAATCGTATCACCAACTTATCACCAGTCTTCACACTCTACACTACTCAGAATTCATTTACTTCAAGATCACTCTTATATTATACCTCAATGGATTTAACCCAAAACTCATCTTCAGATCTTCAATCTTTAAAGGTTTAACTGCTATCATCACAACTAAAACCATTAAATCTCTTATTCGTACTTGATTCTCAACTCCCAAGGTCAATCTTAATCCTAAGATTTCAATCCAGCTTAGTAAATCTCACTTAGTAATCTTAGCACATTTCTCTGGAATCCACATCAACAATCTCAAGTATTAAACTTATGCTAAAACTTTCTTTTTCAAACTTAATCATTAATTCAACACTTAGTCACTCAAGCAAACACCTGACAATTCTCTAAGTCTTACACATTCAAGTTAAAATTCATAGGCTTAAAATCTAAACCTTTACCTAGTTTGCATCGGTAATGTCCTTTAACACTTCAACACTTTTCAAGTGAAAATTCATCTCTTAAGACTATAATGTCTCCACAAATAAATCAAGCGCTTAGCAAAACTTATTCCTCAAACTCGACTACAACAATCTAGTTTAGAGTTAATTCTTCTCAATCTTGCTACTATCAAGCTATCATCTATAACCTGATTAAATCCAACCTATTTAACCTCTAACAAATCCACCTCGGAAATCACATAACCTATGACTTCATAGCTTCCAAGAAAATACTTAAGATTTTCCAACATTAAATCTCTTAACTTAGTCTACCTCTACTTGGAGTAATCATGCGAACTAACCAATTAATGTCTATACGACAATCATCAACTTCCAAAGATTTAAATCTTAATCCTTTACAATCAAGTGCTTAACATAAACTTACCTACCAAACTCGACTAATCATTGATCAAATCTAACCAATCTTCCTATCATAGTCCATGCCAGCTGTGATTCCGAATATCACCCCCTCAATATTAAGTTGATCAGACTCAATATCTTGGCGATGAAAATTTAGAAAAACTTACTAGTAAGGCCAATGAGTCTATCTCATCAAGTAGTCATATCTAATTTGAGATCATCTCTTAAATCTATTCAATCTCTAACATTTCCATCTTGAAAATGACATACCTTAATTCCTGAAACTCATACAACATTCCATTAGGATTCATTCTTAGCTTCTACCTTTCTTAACTCTTACCTGTCTAAGATAACTTCAAGACTTAAAAAACTTCCCTAAACCCTATATAACTTCTATAGTTAAATACAACGATAGTCGAAAAATGTGTCTTATACTTATCCCTATTACTATCAGAAGCATAGCAATCTCTGCCTTAAATACCACATGGCAATGCAGGAAAATAACAATAACGATTAAAGTCTTGGTGGAAGAAGTAACAACCAAGTCTTAAAGAGGATGGACCTAAATCCTATTATTTGTTTGTGGATTAAAGCGGCTGGACCTTAATCCTATTATTTGTCCGTTGATTAAGTGGTAGGATCTTAATCATACTATTCGTTTGTGGATTAAAGTGGCTGGACCTTAATCCTATTACTTGTCCTTTGATTAAAGTGGTTGGACCTTAATCACATGGACCTTAATCCTATTATGTGTTAGTTGATTAGTGAAGAGTTGCGATTTATTTTACAAAATGGTTTTCATTTCAAAAAGAGATAAGTACTCTACTAATTACTGTAGTTGTTGACTGAGAAAGAGTCGTTTAACATGTGTTCGCTTTGAGTCAATTGCCTGAAGTCATAGCTCTAGACTTGAGTAGTAAGTAGCTCGATTAGTGATTTCGTTAAGTATGCTTGTGAAAGGTACGACGAACGGAAGCACCTTGCATCGAAGCTACACAATGGAAGGAATCGAGCCGACGCAGGCAACCAAAGATGTAATCGGATCGGAGTTGCACCTTAGTATGGAAATTGGCTAAGGTTAGGGCAACTTACTTACTAGCTATTTGTATTGTAGGCGTCGATAACTTCGACTTGAATATTGCTTGATATTGAATGTTGTTTATCGTTTTGAACTGGAAAATGTTTTCTGGAGGCTTCGGCCGAGTGAACTTATATGAGACGTGTGTCTCCCTTTTCTGAGAGGCTTCGACCGTTTACTAGTTTCTGTCTTATGATTTCCGCACATAATTATTGTCGTATTGCTTCTTATAGCTTGAGATATTGATATTGTTGTCGAATCGTGTGCTTTGACGCGATTGCGAAGTGTAGGACATTTGAATTGATTCTATTGGTCATTCGGGTTGAAAGAATAACCCTAGGCAGGTCCTGACCTGAGGTCTGAGATCTAGCCCTCTTTGAAATACTTAGACTTTTCCCGGGGATTTTATTTGGGGGATTTGGGAAACTTTGAATAGATAGAATTTGGAACTTGAGAATTTATGGAATTCAGATTTTGATAATAAACCTCATAACTTGATTAACTCAACTTGAAATGCTTTGATTAACTAACGAGACCTTTAGGGAACTTAAGAGTTGGAAATGATTGTGAAAAACGGGAAATAGTCGAAAAGCCTTGAACTTGAGATGATTTGATGGTCACCACGGGGATGAACCATAGTGACCAGGGAAATGTCACTGAGTGCAATACGTACTCCGGCTTTTCACAGCCTAGTCGCAAAGACGACTTTGAACTTCAGGTACTTTTTAATTGAGATTTGTAGTTAAACACGTACGCGCAAATCCGTATGTTCAAACCCAACGGGTTGGACCGATTCGGCAATAATTGTTTGACATGCGCGAGTCTGTTTATTCAATCCGATGGATTGGATCGATTCGGCGGTAGTCACTCAGGCACACGTGAGTCCGTACATTCAATCCGATGGATTGGATCGATTCAGCGATTACCATTTAAACTCGCGTGAGTCCGTATATTCAATCCGATGGATTGGATCGATTCAGCGACAACCTTTCGACACGCGCGGATCCGTAAGTTCAATCGAATGGATTGGATCGATTCGGCGACAGTCATTGGACGCGCGCAACGTCTGTATGTTCGACTCTATTGAGTGAACCGACTTGGCGTTATCATTTGTTGTGTGTGCGAGTCTGTATGTTCAACCCGATGGGTTGGATCGACTTGACATGCCTATTTGTTGAGATCATCTTTTGAATTGACATTGCATGCATACATGCACCCTTATTGAACTGTTGAGATAACAGATATCGAATTGTTATTAGAGCCTAGATAACATGTTATGTATATACCTTAAGGTAGGCAATACATAAGTTATATGTATATATACAACCTATATGTATACCCCCTTATTCTTCACATGTTGTTTGTATTATCTATTATATTCTGTGAGTTGACCCTCGCGCCTTGGCTTTGTTTGTATGTCTGTGTTTGGGCAGTCGGCCTGCTGCCAAACGTTCGACAACGGTTTCGTGATGATTCGTCACTCGGGGAGGACCAGGAGCGTAATGACCATTACTGAAGTTTCGACGAGGACCCGGACTGAATGCATGACCATATGAGGGTCGATGATGGAAGTTTAGGGTATGGGTATTTAGAGCCTACTAAGGTTGGGTGTTAGTGTCATAGCTCTGATGGTCATTTCTTATTTTGGGGCAGGGTAGGTCCCCGACTATTAGCTTTTTGTGTGGTTCTCTTCCATGAGGATCACAGGGAGTTGTCGGACGTAGGAAGTCTTTTGGAGGCCGTTTTGGGATGACTTACTTTCTTGGAGAACTGTATTTATAAAGGTTATGACTCTGTCTATGTGTCGCACATATTTTCCTGCGGGCACCACTTTCATTTGCTTTCCGTCACTTGAGGACACTCGTGACGATGTTTTTAGTTGCAGCGAGGGCTGTACTTATATTGTATGTTAGTCGCTGTTAATCGCGATTGAGTTGAGTCTTTAATTTCGACAAGTCTTTTTATTTAAACAAATCAAAAAAAAATATACCTGCTTTTCCGCTTTATTTTATTTTTGGTTACTAAAGTGACGCCACCGAAATCGGGGTGTGACACTCGGAAGTCAGAGGAACGAGATGGTGGTGGCGGCGCAGCCGCAAAGCAGCGCGGTGGCGATGAACAGATCGGGAATGGGAGATGGTCGCATGGGCGGTGGGCGATAGATCTGAGGGGAAACTCCTTTGGACGGCTCCCCGTCTTGGTCAGCTAAGGCTGTAGGCACTTACTCCGTCAGATCAGAAGCAGAACTGGGCGTTTGGGTCATGGCCAGTTCCATCTGGTGGCTGCGCGCGAGCAGAGGAGGAGGTGGCGGTCGCGGGCGAGCACGGGAGGAGGTGGTGGCCGCGCGAGGATAAAGAGGAGGAGGTAACAACAACGAGCAGAGAGAGGGGGAGGTGGCAGCTTGAGTGGAGAGAAGAGGAGCGTGGTGGGTGGAAAGTGGCGGTTGCGTTGAGAAGAAGAGAGAAGGAAGTAGCGACTGCTAAGGTTGAGGAGAGGGTGAAGAGAAGAGCTTAGTGTCGGGACATGTGGTGGTGTGGGAGTCGGAGGCTGAAGATAGTGGTGAGATATGGAGGTTGAAGATGATGAGTATTAGGTTTGGGGATTTTATTTTAATCTGTATTTGTGATTATCATGTATTAGGTTAAATAAAATTTATAAATTATTTATTTGTTTTTTTAATATAGGGTAGGTGGTGCAGATAGAAAATAAAGGGTGTAAATAGAAACCACCGTTAGTAATTAGATGGAAGACTAACGACAGGACCCAATTGTCACTAACTTAGAACTAAGGGGACTAAAATTGCGCAATTAGAACAAAGGGGATTAAAATTGCACAAAGGTCAAACATCAGGGACCAAAAGTGCAATTAAGGCTTGAAATTAATATTAACTAGTTGTTTAATGAACTTTATTGACTAAATGATTTAGTCAACTAGAACTCTTACTCATGCAATGTTAGATTTTGAAAGTCTAATAAAGTTGAAATGATCATTGAGACATTAGAATGTTAAGTAATACAAAGGATGGAAGGTAATTAAGAAGCGCATGTTTGCATGAAGTTATAGACTAAGTGAGTTGCAACTATAATTCTGTGCAGAGAAAACTTACGAGGATTGACATAAAAGATAATCACCAAGAACTAAGGCAAGGGGGGAGAGGTCACCAACCATGATGGGTGAATAATACGAATAAATGAGTATTGGACCCTCATTAGGTCCCTTGCCTGTTTTTTGATTCTTGTTGTGAATTTTCCTTAACTTATATGATTTATGTTATTGATTGGCAATGTGATTATGATGACTGAATTGATAAGTACTTCACGATGATTTATGTGATTTGATCCTAACCCTGATTATTTAAATGATTCACTATATGAATTATGTGATTGATTGGTTGTTTATACACATAGATGATGGTACTTGAGATTGATGATATTGGTGATATCATAGAATGATGATTTGTGATATAAGGATATTTATGATATTTGAGATTGATGCTATGTGACATTGATGATGGTTTGTGATTTTAATGGTGCATGTGGCTGAAGATATGTGACTTTGATGAGTCATGTGAATTGTGAGATTTACTGGATGAACATATGCTGTTTACAACTCTGATTCGGATTATCTTGATATATTTCCCTGGGCTCCGTGAGCAAGGTAATGTTTATGGATAAGTCTTGGCCCCGCGGGCAAGCTTATGTGACCTGCTGGCTCCGTGAGCAGAGGCGTGGTTGATGATTGTTCCTTGGCTCCGTGAGCAAGGATGGGCGCGCATGATTTCTCTTGGCTTCGTGAGCAAGAATGATCCTAAGGGATTCCCTTGGTCCCGTGGACAAGGATTTCTTGGCTCCGTGAGCAAGAACGATATCTTGGTCCTGTGGACAAGATTTGCTTTGGCTCCGTGAGCAAAGCCATCTGATTCTGATGTCTGGTTACTGTTGATGTAATCAATTGCTGTATATATCTGTTTATGTGTTGCTCATTTATGTTACATTATTCCCTGATGGGATTGAGTTGGAATGCTTCTCACCCCTCTGTTGTTTTTTTTTTCCTCCTCTTTTATCAGTGACAGGCATTGAGGATGGAGATGGTGTTGTTGAGAGACGTCAGGCAAGACTCTGGGCGTAGATCGAGTTTTGTGCGCCGAAGCTATTAAGCCATGGTAGCTATCGGTGGGTAAGAACTTAGGATTCAAGATCATGCATTTTGTGTACACCAGGATTTACTCCTTGACTGTACAACTTAAGGAAGTTTATAATTAGAAATTTTAATTCGGAGATATATCTAAGTCTTGATGTTGTGTTTAATAAAGAAAAAGTTTTAAATTTCTTGTCAAGTAATGTATCAGTAGAACTAAATTTGCATCACAAGTTTGGGCGTCACAAACGACGCTAGATATCATTTTATTCTGTGTTTTAAATCAATTTTTTACATTAGAATATAAGAAATAAATTCATATTCCGCACAGGAGCGTCCCTAACTCACATAAGGAGACTCCACGATCACAAAATAAGAAACATTAAGGGTAGCTTCTTTGTTTTTATTTTGTTTTTATCTCTACTATGTATTAAGGGTTAAGTACCCCCTGTACTCCCATTAATGCAAACTTTGCTTATAAAAGAAAAACTAAATCAGAAACATTTATTCATCCATGCTTTGCAGGCCGAGAATAAGCTGAACCTCCACAAACGAAAATAATACATGTGATCTCACACTAAAAACAAAATTAATATTTTTTTTTGATAATGTGAGGGGATAAGCCCAGAACAAACAAAAAAGACTGAAATAACCTTTTTGTCATTGAAATTGTAAAGTGAATCAAATCTGGTCCTTGTAAAAATTTCGCATCAAATTGGGTCCCTAATTTTTTTTTTAAAACTAATGAAGTCATTTTGCTCAATTTTGACCGGTCAACGATCCAGTGACAAGCCTAGTCAGATAAGAACGACCATGTGGACTTTTTCAAATCAATTTTAGTCTTTTGAAAAAAGAATTAATCAATTTCAGGCCATGTTCTTCCACCTTCATCTTCTTCTTCTTCCTCGATAACTCAAATCTCATAAATTCAAAAGGAAGAACAAGGTGAATATGATGAACATATAGTTTTATTAGGGTTTTGAATTTCTGGCTTTAAGGATTTGAGTTATGAAGGAAGAGGAAAGTTGAAGAACAGAGACTAAAATTGATTAAAATATTTTTCAAGAGACTAAAATTGATGTGAAAAAGTCCACGTGACCATCCTTAATTGACTTGGCTTGCCACTGGACATGATTAGTCAAAACTGAGCAAAATGACTTAATTAGATTAAAAAAACAATTTTAACGCTAAAATTTTACAAGGACCGGGTTTGTTTCCTTTTACAATTTCAAGGACCAAAAGAGTATTTAAGCCAAATTAATATTATACTTTGAGATTTAGGGTCTGTTTGGTGGTCAGGACAGGATAGAATATGACCGGATATATCATGTTGTTATCTGTTATTTGTTGCGTCAGCAGGATAAGATAGCATTATCATGTCTCTGATCCTATATATTATGTCCATCATGTGTAAAAGTTATCCTGAGGGGTGAGCTAAGATAAAACATAATATGATATCAGTTATAAATTTTCTTTCAGTATCCTAACTCCAAATTAATTTATTTTAATATTATATAATTTATAATCATATTAATTAATAAATATAAAAATATTAATTTACCTAAAATAAAAAATAAAAAAATTATTATTAATAAATAGTAAAATAGACTGCTCACTTACAAATATTGATTTATTAATTGAAATATACTAATTTAATATTTTCATCTCCTATTATTTAAAAATTATTTATCTACTTATATAATAATTTAAATATAAATTAATTTTGAAATAATAATATTTTTAATTCAGTTAATTTTTATTATTTATAACGTGTCACAACTAAGTGAAAATCAATTGGTTACAAATATTGATTTTTTAATAGTAGTAGACTAATTTTCTATTTTCATCTTCTATTATTTAAAATTATTTATCTACTTATATAATAATTTATAATTTAAATATAAAATACTTTTGAAATAATAATATTTTTAATTTAGTTAACTTTTATTGTTAATTATCATGTGTCACAACTAAGTGAAAACCAATTGGTTAATTGCATAATTTTATTTAAAATATAGGCTATCTTCAAAACAATAAAATAGGCTAATTAATAAAATTTAAATTAATTTGAGTTATTTTAAAATATAGACCCATTCATGAAAATGTATGAAAATTTAAATTTAATAGAATGATCAATTCTTAAATGTATTTTTTATTAAAATATAAATTTAATACATTTTTCTTTATCATATCATGTCATTATCATGTGCACCTCAAAAACAAGATATGATAAGAGTCTATCCTACTCTTATCCTATCTTGTTGCTATCCTTTTCACATATTATATCATGTCCTGATCATCAAACAGACCCTTAAGATGAGTGAAAATGCATTGATAGTGCAAAAAACTAGCATCCAACCACATAGGACCAAGCAGTTACATTTCTTTTTAATTTTAGTTGAAATATGAATAACTATTTAATATGGCAGAAATAAATTGGATGCAATAAAAAACAAATTACACACATTAACTATTTTCTCTTATACTTTAAAGTTATGTATTTAATGTTGTCATTTACCACGTATTTGATGAATGATAAGAGTAATATAGATAAAAATGTTTTCAATATTCATCTAATATTGTGATTGATATCATTTAAGTTAGAGTTTAATGGATATGCACTGACAGTGTAAAATAGTTTTACACAGACATCCAATTGAATTCCGCCAAATCAGAAAATATCTTATTCTTTTAATTAAAATTAAAGTCAAATGTAATTATCTCTCCTATGTGGCATGCTTTGATTGGATGACTGTGTAAAACTATTTTACACTATCAGTGCATATCCATTAAACTCTTTAAGTTATAAGTCAAATGTTAATTCAATAAAGTAAGAAAAAATCACCTTAAGAATATGCATTTAGTAATAACATTGATTTCCTCTTAATCTATAGTAGTAGTATAGTTTTGATATTATCCATTAAAAATTACGCGTGGCCATTAATTATTTTTCATAAATGCCCAATTTATCATATTACTATATATAATAAAATTTACGTGCATTAAAACTTTCAAAAAAAAAGTGCATTAAATATATCACGTCCTTATCTTTGAATATTACGTTAGAAAAACCTAGTAATAACACTCTCATTATATAAGAATAATAGAAATAAATTATGATTATTAGATTTAATTATAATGGTCAAAATTAAAATATTGAATTATGTGAATTTTAATGTTTATCATTTATGATGAGATATAACAATATTTATTCTCATCATTCGCATAATACATTATATATAATTTTGTTCATTAATTATATATATATATATATATATATATATATATATATATATCCTTTGACTGTGACTTTAAAAATTAATGTGCATTTAATAATAGAATTAATTTGTGCATTTAATAATAGAATTAATTGTTCCATCAAAATAATAATAATAATAATAGAATTAATTGATTTTGATTTAACCTACTTTAAATATTAACATTAATGTACCAAAAAAAATTAACATTATTGAAATTTTATAATTGTTTACTTGTCTCTATATATATGCGATATGCCATTAGATAGACATTTCATTCGATTGCATCCATTGCCTTTCCTTCTCCTTCTCCTTCTCTCTCTCTCTCTCCCAAGTTATGGCCGAAAGCTTGGATATGTTTTCTGTGTTGCCCGATGCTTTGCTTCTAGTTATAATTTCCCTTCTTCCTTTCAAGGAAGCTGCAAGAACTTCAATTCTTTCCAAACGTTGGCTACACATATGGGACAAAACATCAAACATTGAGTTCAATGAGTTTTTCTTTGTTAAATTTGATCAGCTCTTCTACATAAGAAGAATCCAAAGATATGAATTTCTTAACTTCATCAGACACTGGCTTGATAACAAAAAGAACAAAGAGCACTCTACTTTGGTGGAGAAGTTCTCTTTGAAGTTATCAAAGCCTAAAGAAGTTGGTGAGATCATAAAAATGTGTGTGACCTTTGCCACACAAAATGGGGTCAAAGATTTGACCCTTGATTTTGCTCATCCTGATTTTGACTCAGTCCCCAATTTTTCTCGTCCCTTTTGGGCCCCAGAGGAACCACTTCCTACAGAAGATGACATGAAGAACAAATTTGAGTTACCAACACATGTTTATAAGCATAAGAGCCTTGAGTCTTTGAAGTTGTTTGATTGTAGTTTACGTGAAACTAATTTGATTAATTGGAATGTGCTCAAAGAAATTTCTCTTGGCTGGATGGAAGTGACACAAACTCTCATCACAACTCTGCTATCAAATTGTAAGATGATTGAGAGTTTCAGCTTGGAAAGGTGTTGGAACAAATTAGGCCTATATGAATTTTGTGGTGATAATGACTTGAGGCTGAGAAGGCTTATTGTTCGTGATTGTTCCTATGATGGGTGGAGATTGTTCAAAATAAAAGCCCCCAATCTTGTTTTTTTCAAGTATTCTGGGGTAATGAAACTTTTTGAAATTCAAAGCTCCTTAGCAATGGAAGAAGCAGATCTTTACTTTGGCCTTGATCTCATGCATGGTGATGTTGCTTTTAGTACATACAATCTAATTCAAGATCTCTACCTTGTTAAGGTTCTGACGGTATGCACTTTCATACTCGAGGTATGTTTTTCACTTCTGTTTTACTTGTTTGTTTTATGTCTTCTTATCAAATTTGTTATAGAAGCTTAAGTAAATATGTCAGAAGTGCAACTGATTGATTTTGTTAATGGTTAAAGTTAGGAAAATTGTGTGATTTGCACTTCAATCCCACCTCCACCTTGTGAGATTATGATAGAAATATGATATATGATGTGATATGAAAAGAAGAGAGATAGAAATATAAAATCAAGTGTCCATAAATCAAAATCCCTATGTTTGGCCGATACCATTAGATGTCTAGACTCTAGCTAGAAACAAAAATAAAAATGGGAGAGAAAGAAAGAAAGTAAATAGAGATAGTGATATAAGTGATATATGATGTGATGTGATTAGGAAAAGAAAGATAAAGAGAATATGTTGGTATTCATGGGTGTCCACACTGTAGTGTTGGTGAGAAGTCTCACATTTCTTAAACATATGATCAAGATAACTCTTATATATGAGAAGTTAATCCTCAACTTTTGATATACCTTTTGGGTTGAGTTAAACCTCCAATTTTCAATATGATATTATAGCATATCTTAGATCATGTTCATTTCTTCAAATCCCACACTCCAGATGTCTAGTCCCGAGCGTGAGGAAGTGTGTTGAGAAGTTGATGTCATATGGACTAAAGATATGACAAGATAAATAACTCTTATATATAGGAAGTAAAATCCTCAGTTATTGAGGTACATTTTAGGTTGAGTCAGATCTTTAATAACTATGACTTACATTTCACGATTGTATAAGTAATATGATACATAGACACTAAACTACACAAATACTCCACATACACCTGATTTTCTCTTCATTTCTTACTCCTCATCACATCACATATTATATATGACATTCATTATTACTCTCTCAAGAAGTTCCTCATTAATTGTGCCCACCCAAAATTTTCATTTTTTTAATGGGGTTTGGTTCAGAAAGCATGATTTTCCTCTTCTAAAAATCTTCACTTGCAATTGATCATGTAAATACACTACCACTAAGCACTATAATTAAGACTTGTATAATATGCTTGCTTTAGAGTATTGGTAGTGTTCTTTCACCCTTAATTTACCAAGAAAGAAAAATACAAGTGAATTCCACAGTATCTTTGAGTAGAGTAGATTATTGAGTAAGTAAACATGAAACAATATATATAGAGAAGATATTTCCACCATGTGTATATGCCCCTAAAGTATAATTAATATGGATGACTTTTTGTTAGGTAACAGGAACTAGCTATATATATATGCCACCCTGCCGTGATTAAGTGTGTATATTAGAAATATCATTTTGTGACATATTATGATGAAAGCACTTCAAGCATATTTTACTTTAATAATTCAAAACTTCCATTAAAACTAATTATCGGTACATGCTTAATCTTTGCATCATTGATGTCATGCTACATATATTGTTATTTATGGTTTTAAATGCTTAATTACTTTTTATATGAAAGATTCTTCCTGCCGGACCGAACCCGCTACGTACAGAACGAGACATGAATGCAAAACACTTGATCATGAAAACAAGTTTAGGCGATCATGAACTTTTAGGAAGCGTGTTCTTGCTCAATAGCTGTCCTATGTTAGAATGCCTCACCCTTGAGATAGTCTCAAAAACAGTCTTCGATTATGTGAGTATCAATGATCTCTATCTATCTATATATATGTGTGTGTGAGCGCGCGTGCTATGTAGAAAGTTTGTTATGATACCATGTTGCATGCTTGTGTACATTACAGAATACTGGAGGGTATGCTGATAACAGAGGAGACTGGAAGGACAATTTAATCACTCATGGATGCTTGGCCTCAACTCTGAAGATGGTGGAGGTGAATAACTTTAGGGGGAGTACGAATGAGCTTCTTGTGCTTTACTATCTTATTCGTTATGGGAGTGTCTTGGAAAAAATTATTGTCAATGTGCTAAAGGGAAAAGATGATGATTATATGGTTGATTATACGCCAAATTACAAAGACGTGGAAGAATATTTGATGACAACTCCAAGGGCTTCAAGCAATTTGCAGATATCATTCACATATTGAGTTGAGAGTGTTGTGTTATGCTTCTTTATTTCTTGTGGTTTTTTATGCTTAAGACATATGGTTTGACTATTTCGGGAATTAATGTATCAATAATGTTTAAACATTTTATTCTATTTTGAATATTATATGCAGACTTCTATCGATCCTATACCTAAAGGTTTTTGAAGCAGGTTGGAGATAATTCAAAAGGAACTTTATATAGGGATACCATGAGCTATAGGATAGTAGTATATATAGTCTCCGTCAATGATTACTTCCCACATGTCAAAGGTGATTTCCTTTGATGAAGAGTTCCATCTTCAACTTCTAAAACATATAATTTTCTCTATTGAAGAGGTCTTGTCAATTGGGTCATTTTGGGAAGTTAACAGTAGAAACATGTTCTCTCCCATGATCTTTCTTCTCTAGCACCGCCAAATACTCACAGAAGCAAATTTTACATAAGGTATTTTTCACTAACTTCTCCAAAGATACAAGTATTGCCTTCGTCTCTTCAAGCTAAATCAAGTAGTTTTGTTCTAGCCTCTCTTAGCTAATTTCAATTTGTCTTTCTTTAGTCTATTCAAGCTAACCTTAAGTATTCTTTCAATAACTTATCCAAGCTATTTCCTTTATCAAAACATGGGTGTAGATATAAATTTCGACTAGCTTTTAAACAATCTTAAACTTGCTACATAATTAATGAGAGTTAGTTCTTTAAACTTTAGCCCAAAAGATTTACCTGGAAACTTTTTAACATAAGGACCTAATGACAATATGTTATTATTTTATTAAGTCCTTGATCTTTTCAACTAGAAAATATACCTCTTCCTTTTCTTTTAACCAAAATTTGAAAATTATAACTTAAATTAGGACAAAAATATATTCGGTCACCTAGTGTAGATATCACACACAAAAAACATTCGAGGTGCCATTGAACTCGCCAATAGTAATGAGTGTGTTTGTTTTAGTTCTTTTAAAAGAAAAATCAATTTTTCAATTTTTTTTTAATTTTAAGTTTGTTTCACCATTATAAAAAATTATAATTTTAATAAAAAGCTGAAAACAAATTATTTATTTGAAAAACTTACTTTGATTAGAAATTGTTATTATAATAGATAAGAGAGAAGATAAAGAAAATGATTTTAATTCTGTGTAACCAAACACACTGAAGATTATGATTCTCTTAAAATCTCTAAAAATTATATATATATATTCTCCAAAATAGCTAAAAAATCATTATTTTTAATCTCAAATAAACTCAAATAAAACCATATATGTCTACTCCATTACCCTCACCGTCGATACTCTACTGCACCGCCTGAGCTCGGATAACGGCGGCAACCTCTCCACCATCGACCTCTCTCCTCTGCGCTTTCCTCGTCGTCGCGTCAGGACATCGCCGTTGTCCAGTGGCGAAGTCAAGATTTTTATGAAGTCTGGGCAAATTTTAAAAGCGCAAATCCTCACGTGACACAATATTTAAATAGTCATAAACCGGTACAAAAATTGATGTATAACAAATTCATAAACAGCAGATGGTGGTTGACGTCATATCCTCCAAGCTCCGGTGGTGGTTGACTCCTTCTGGGATCGTGAGACAATTCTGGATGTCAGGGAATGGTTTCAGCGGGAGTGGCAATTGAAGCTCAATTCTCTGCCAAGGGAACAAAACAACACAGCGGACTTCTTCGCAAGGAAGGCGGCACGAGAAGGTACACAATTATCATTTATCAACACTTATAGGTCACCACAGTAAAGAGAGAAATTTAAAAAGAGAAAACAGAAATTTAATTGGTCTTCATTCCATATGGGCCGGGCCCAGAACAAAACAAGGGACAAAGTCCCCTACAATCAGCTAATGTGGCATAGCTTAGCTGTCGTCGGTCATCGGCGTTGGTCCTCCTCCACTGCGCCGCCGTGCTCTCCCGGTCCTCCACCGCGCCGCCGAAGCAAACGGACCTAGAACTCAATGGGTACCGAATTCGAAACAATTGAGGGAAGGATAACATGTATGCTTTCGCAGCTACAATCCGAGTGTGGCATCCTTCATAGAATGGTTTACAAGAACAAGAACCAGCACCGCCGCTGTGGCTATTTCCAGCGTCTCTTGAAGGTGTGTAGTGATTATTTGCATTGAAAATTGAATGGAACATGTGTATTTTCATTGGAATTTGAGTTTTCATGTTCTGGGTTTTTTGTGTGTTTGATGGTAAATGTTAGGTGAGAAGGGATTTGAGGCTTCTGCAATCTGCAAACTTGGAAGAGCTTGTTACATCATGTTTCCTTGTTATCAAAGGAGATAGGCCAAAACAGAAGGTTCATCTTTTAGAGAGGTAGGTTTATGTTATTTATTGTAGCTTCTTTCTTTTGTTTTTTGAAGTTCATGTATAGAAATTCAATTAGATAAATCTAGATAACTGACAATGTGACTGCTTTTAGAGTGTGTTTGCTGCTGATATTTCAAATGTTTGATATTTCAAATGACTGAATGAGGGGAAAATTTGTTTCCTTGTGTCTAGCCTAGCACATTGACATGGGGTAATATTTGTATAAAAAAAAAATTTCAAATTTGTATGTCTTTTCCTTGTATTTCAATAGGGCAAACACGTCTTATAGGGAAGAAAGTGGAAAACTTTTAAAGTGACAATTTATAAATCCCATGTGAAGTGATTTGATTCTATAGACCATTATTTAGATCTGCATGATGTACATTCATGGTTAAATAATTAAGTATTGAATGTATCATGCTTCTTTCTTGTCTATCAGTTTGTTGCTGCCTTTTGAAATATTTATGTTTGATTTCTCCAGTGCTATGTGATGATATTGTAGGTTTTGTCTTGTGTATAAAAATATTGTTATACTTACTGTTTCATGACCATGACAGCTTGAAAAGGAGAAAATGCGATGGTGAAAAGCATAATTTTTTGGAGCGCCTTTTAGGAGCTGCACGATTACTGTCAGAGGTGAAATCTTGGCTAAACTTGTTTGGTTTTCATTTTAATTTCCAAATAGTGAACTATACAAAACTTTGAAAACCGGAAACAAAGTGGAACAATGGGACATGCTTGCAATTAAAATTCAAATGGAAACCACATGGGCCCTAAGTGATTTTACTTACTGTGTTCATTACTTCCTTTGTGAATTAAGATCATTGTGTTTTGTACTGTGTTGGCTCATTAACTACATGCTCTTGCCGTGAATACAGTATGACTATGAGGACTTCACACATTTTAATGGACTCTTATGGGAATTTTACCCCTATAGAATATAGATCATGATAGATTTAACATTAGATTGTTTATTTCTTCCGGAGCCTGTTCTCTTATTTCAATTGATGTTTTGTTTTCCCATGCAGATGGTTGAAGCAATACTGAAGGCTGCAACGTATCCTACTACTCATATCATGTGATATACTTCTATCATGTAGTTTGCATATATGTACTGCTCTATCTTTGTTTAATGGGAACTACTTAATTCATACTTCCAGCCATGATATCTTCTCCCCTTCCCTTCATAAGCTCCTATATTATATTTATTTCAGTTTCAAGTTTCTGAAGCAGTTCCCAAAAATTGTTGGTTACAGTTGTCTAATCACTAATGTAATAAATTATCATTGAGTCATGTTTTTGCTGCATACTTTGTAAAATATCACATGCAATCTCTTAGGAACTGTTTTCTTCTTCAGTGCCAGTAGCATTTAGCACATGCTTCTTGAACATTTTAAGAGTCATATGTTAAGATTCCTTCGTAATTTCTTTCCTTGACTATTTAATAGTGAAATATCTGTATTGTTTGCTCGATCCTTTTTTATGGGATTTTCTGTAACAATTATGGCCTTGCTAGCACGTCTTCGAGTTTTGGTTCAACAAGTAAGTCTCCCATGTTTATGTATTATAATTTAATCTAGGTCGTATCATCGTTAAATTGGAAGTTGTTTCATGCTGAATATTGGTGAAGAGTTTATCTGTAAATTAACTAGAAAGTAAAGTGATATTAATATTAGGCTGGCATTGGATAGACAATTTCTTTTTAAGAAGCACGTTTTATCTCTGTGATTGTGAATTTATCTTGCTCGAGATATAGCTGTACTGATTTAGTTAATCAAACCTTTTCTTCCTTGTACAGATCTTACTTGATGTTGTTTCATTGTTCAACATGGTTTCTTCCCTGTCTAGAAAGAAGCAATCAATAAAAATATCTCATGAGAAAGTAGAGGTTAGTTGGTAGTTGTTCCACTAAAGTTCAATGTTTATACTTCATATATGTTTTTGCGTAGAGATGGATATGAATAAAAAATTATATTTGACATGTTAATCTAGTCTGTCTCCATCTCTTCTGATATATACTACTGAAGCAGGTTTTTAGAGAGTTCTACCCAGTAAGTGCTGATTTTGTGACATTAAAGTGCGTATGGGAATCAGATAAATTTATATTACTTGAGACAAAGCATAAGTGGGAGAGTGAAAATCAAATTGAGAACTCTGGTGGAAATTTCTCTGTTCAAGCATCTGGTGTCAACTATTCTAGTATCATGTCTATTCTTGGGGGTAAGAACCATGTACTAATTTCTGCTGTTCCATCTTCACTTAGTGTTCTTCTTTGTTTTTATATTTAACTGTGTGGTGTGTAGTTCAGTTTTTAATAACAAATGTCTTGTTGATATGACTTGTATTCAATATCTTCTCTTGTTAAGTTCAGTTGGTGAAAGTAATCTGTTCGTTTATTACTTTGTAGTCACTGTTACTGTAATGAAAGTCTGGTTTGAGTCTAATTGTTTGTTGTGTGGGCGTGTCACATCCAAGATCACAAATTGACAACTCTGTACAGCAGCTAGACTGTTAAGTTGCTGCAACTCGTTTTTCTTCATTTTATCACCTTAAGATTAGTATTTATATAAAAATCAGATTTTTGTTCAATCACGACCAAAGTATTCTTGTTTGGTTTCACATTCTATATGAAGGCTATGAGCATGTGATCAAAGACTACTTAGTACCTTTGAATTAGAAATTTTAGAAAAAAGATGTAATTACTCTCGATGTATATAATCTTGTATGAAAAAAATATGAGAAAGTTAGCATTTGTTGATGTAGTTGGGTATATGGGTAAATTACCGTGATAATGTCACAGGTTCAAGTTTAAGTTTTATGGTACAAGCTGGGATTGTAATTACTCAGTAGAGATATATTAGGTGTTATATTTTCCCTCTCCTTACTGCTTACACTCATCCCCTTGTGTATAACTAAAGTTAAATATTTTAAAGTCACTAGACATTAAGTTTAACCAAGGCTCCGAAATTTGTCTTGTGCAGATGATCAACGTGTCTCAGAGAGAGTTGAAACAGACCCTACTGCCAGAGAAGATGCCTCTCATGTCAAGGACATGAATACTGATTTGTTGACAGGCTCATCGCAAATTGATTATGGCAATGAGACTTTATGTAGTAAGGAGTGTGGAGAAAGTGATGGTACTGCAAAACCCTCGTTTGGCGAATCTTCACAAGAGGGTGGCTTGCATGAATTTTCACAACGTCACTCTGGTTTAAAGAAGGTGGCATTTGTGTCAATAAAGAATCCTACATCAGCTCCACAAAATGCACAAAGTATTCCTGTGTTTACTAGCAATGTCAAGGCATTTCATTCCATGGGAAATCAAAGTGATCAAACAAAAGATGACACAAGGGATTCACTTGCAAATGTACTTGCTAATATAAATGCAAAGGATAGTTTTTTTTAAACACTGATAGTTTTTAATGCAAGCATATTGGGAATTTCTCGGTTCTTAATGCACTAATTTAACAGTGGGACTAGGTAGTGTGGTCAATCTTTTGGTGATAGCTTCATCGCAAGAAAACTTGATTTTATGCATGTAAAACTTACTGACTTCCGATGAGCTTAGTAAACTTGATTCTAGCTTCAGTCTCCGTTCACTGGCTTGAAATATGAAGGACTAAAGAAAATTCCATGAACATCATATTCTATATGACTTTTATATGATATCTACTCGCTTAAAGGGAAATGTAAATGCCAGAGGTGATATATTTGTGAGGAATGTGAGGTAATTTGCGTGAAAGTTGAAACTTAACTAGATAAAATTAAAATGTTCAGTGAACTTGTAATATCTACTTAAATTATATGCTTTGTTATGTAGGGCTCGTAATTCCAATTTTAAGAATAGATATGAACTTCTAATATTTTGGCAATCATCTGTGCAGAATAATTTTTATAATAGCCTATGGATAATTTATTCTAGAAAAATTTGAAGATAAACTACTTGTATATGGTCATATATTGATATAGAAAAAACTCATGAGAAAATTAGAATAAGCTTACTTCAGTTTCTAAAGCGACTACTTCAATTTAGAGGGCAATATGGAATTATGGATTGAGGTGCGATGCCAACTGCATGTGAAACTTCGCTCTGGGTATGGCTCTTTACAGCACCAGTGCTACATGCACAGTATGCAGTTGGCATCACACCTCAATCCATAATTCCATATTGCCCTCATGTAATGCAGTAACTACTTTATGAATGTTATACCCTGTCTAAGTATAATCATGAGAATATATGCTGATTATTAAGACGTAATCAAACCAAAACTTTTAGATTGGCATAGTAAAGAAGTTATCATAATGTAAACAACTGTGCTGCTGAACCGGCATACAATAGCAACAAACTAATCATGCCCTCTGCACTGAAAAATTAAGAATGAAATCTTTAACTTCATCATTAGCTCTGTCCAGTGCTGTTCTTCCATCTCCATCTCTAACATCATATTTCGCCCCCGCTCTCAAGAGTTCCTCAATTTTGGGCATGTCACCTTCTGACGCAGCTAACAGCAGTAGGATGTCCACAGGGTGGATCTTTTGGCTTAGAAGAGCTTCCATCTTATCATATGTTCCCTCAACTGCGAGCATCCCCATATAGTTGAAGTACTGCAAAAGATTAAATGTAAACATGAAGTTTCTTACCACTGTTTTATCATAAGAGCATTTTCTATTTCTATTCCAAACATTTCAGCAAGAATGTTAACAAAACCTGTAATACTTCTTAAAGAACTTGTTTAAATGAGTCCCACATTGTTAACATTTGCCAATAAAGTGAAGAGATTGAGATATAAAACTGAGGTATGTGATACATAGCAACATACTTACCTGGATGGGGTCAATGGGTGATCAAGAAGGCCCATGGCCTAGATTAGTGACCTCCATTGCACTTGGGAGGGGTGCTAGTCTAAGGTCTACCCAAGTGGTGGAGCCTACATCATAATTTGTGGTAGTGGGGGCCTGCGTTCGCGCAGCCCCTGTCCAGTTCTAGTTTAAGTGTTTTTTAGTATGATGACTTAAGATTTAGATTTAAATACCAAAATAATTGTTGACAGCCAAAATGCTGATGAGGTGATCCTCTTCTGGTCTCATTAACAAACAAAAGTTTTGAGCAGAATACTAATCATTTTTATAGTGTTCAAGGTGTGGTTTCACAAAATTTATCTTTACAAAATGAAGGACAATGTAAATTTAAGTTGGTTTAAAATAGACAAATTTAAACACAACAATACAGCAATTCTGTTAGGACCCAGATCGCTGAACTATGGAAAACAGTAAGGAAATGAGAACAAGAAATATATCTGAGAGCTTTATTGAACTTGCAAAATGGATTACAGAAGGAATGGAGAAATCTCCTTTAATTCCCTGACTCAGAGCAGAGCTCCGCTTAGGAAGTTAGCACTTCCTAATCATTCTCAATACTATAATATCTAAAGGTATCCTCAACATTCCCTCTCCTATTCCTTATATTCAGATACTGACTTGCCAGCTCTCATTCCCCACCTGTCACCTCTCCTAACTAACTTAGCCACTATTTCCCTTCTTACCCCTTCTAGAATACACCTGAAAGATTCTAGGCCTATTTGTCCTATTATGGATCAACTCCTCATGTGGCAATGATGTAGAAATAGGAATCCTATCAAATTCCAACCCTTATCAAATTGAAATTGTGACAAAAAAAAAAACCCAAATCTAATTAAGTTTTACGGGTTACAGTCATAGTGGAAACAGTTCTATTTCACCTCTTAGAAAGGAAATAAATTAAATCAAAATACTTAAACTTCTACCCCTAGATTTCTATCCTGGGCACAGACACATTTCAGCAAGAATGTTCACAACACTTGTAATACTTTTCAAAGCGCTGGTTACAATAAGTCCCACATTGTTAACATTTGCCAAAGAAGTGAAGAGGTTGGGATATAAAACTGAGGTCTGTGACTCATAGCAACATACTTACCTGGATGGGGTCAATGGGTGATCAAGAAGGCCCATGGCCTAGGCTAGTGACCTCCATTGCACTTGGGAGGGGTGCTAGCTTAAGGTCTACCCAAGTGGTGGAGCCTACATCATAATTTGTGGTAGTGGGGGCCTGCGTTCGCGCGGCCCCTATCCTGTTCTAGTTCAAGTGTTATCTAGTATAATTAGGCTTGCATCCCAAAAAGTTGTTGACAAACAATGCTGATGAGCTGATCCATTTACAAATAAAAGTTTTTAGCAGAAAACTAATCACAAAATTTGTCTTTACAAAATGGAGGCAGACTCCATGTTATTTTGAGTTGGGATAAGAACAAAACAAATTAAACACACATCAAAACAGCAATTCCAACCCAAATCAAATGTGACAAAAAAATCCAAAATCAAATAAAGTTTTACTGGTTAGTCATAGACTCATAGTGGAGACCATTCTATTCCACCTAATAGAAAGAAAAGAAATTAAATCAAAATACTTAAACCTCTACCCCGAGCACACCCTGTAGATAGTCAAGTGAATTACAAGTGAAATCCAATTCATGAAACCATTTGATCTGTGAAGAACATTGTTGTAGTAAATATGAAATCACAAATGTTGTAGTAAAGGCCATAATGCCAGTGGAATCATTACCGTAGTGCATAGAAGGAGAGGTAAAGACTCTTAATTATATTTATAGTCATTCCAGATAGAGACTGACACCTTTTAGCAAGAATGTTAACAACACTTATACTAGCTTTTAAAGTGCATTGTTTCAATAAGTCCCACATCATAAACATTAGTCAAGGAAGTGAAGAGAATGAGATATAAAACTGAAGTGCGTTATACAGAGAAACATACTTACCTGGATGGGGTCAATGGGGGATCAGGAAGACCCATGGCCTAGACTAGTGACCTCCATTGCACTTAAGGAGGGGTGCTAGTCTAAGGTCTACCCAAGTGGTGGAGCCTACATCATAATTTGTGGTAGTGGGGGCCTGCGTACGCGCGGCCCCTGTCCAATTCTAGTTTTAAGTTTTATTTTGGAAAACAATATATGATTATTCATAATAATTAGAGAGGTTGAGAAACACCCCTTCTCAAGTAGGATAAGGAATTCAATTAACAACAAATACCCCCAAGAAAACTTTTCACCCAGATACAATAAAGAAAGCAACAACAGTACACTGTATAGTCTTTGAATATCATGAAACAAATATGTTATTCCTATTTATTGATAACACCCTTGGACTTTTCTATAACGCCACAACTTAGCCGATCTCATGAAGCCTTGCTACATGGACACTCTACATGATACATAATGCCGCACATAAGCATCTCTAAGAACTATAATTGACTCCTTTAGTAGTCACACTGGTTTTTTAAATGTGCAACTTCTCCAAATTAAAAATCAAAAGAATATGGTCAATTGAATCATCATCAACCTTGGAGCACCTGGAGAGATCCAACTCTTACAGGCTAGTTTAAGTTTTTTCAAGTCCAATTCAAGTTTAAGTGTTATCTAGTTTGCCTTAGTTGATATATTTAGGCTTGCGTACCAATATAATCATTGACAAACAAATTGCTGATAAACTGATCCTATTTTGGTGTCATTTACAAATAACAGTTTTGAGCAAATATCTAGTCATTTTGATAGTGTTGAAGACAGTGATTCCAGGACAACTGTTTCGTTGAGATGCTTTTATAAGGTCTTTTTATTTACAAAATGGAGGATGAGTTTGAGTTTGCATTAGAATGATTATGATCCTCTCATGTGGAAATTAAATTTCTTTGTTAAGAGGATCCTAAGATGTAAGGAGTTTGCATTGAAACTTTTTCCATAGACACAATATGCTAATATTTATAACAGCAATTTGCATCTCCAACCCAAACCAAATTTCCATCTATAAGGAAGAAATACAAAATCACTTATCTAAATTCACTACTGGTGCTTTCCTTCTTCAATTACTTCCTTTTCACTTCCCCATTCATTTTTTTTAATCTGAAAAAGAACACTTTTTTATTTCTCACTCTGGCCAACTCAGACATTGAACCATGAATGAATATTTATCCAAGTTCCTCTCATGAAACTGAAAATCATAGCAAAAATTATTCTCACATTATCAGAGTCAGTCCAAGAACATAAACCAGAAATGCATAAGCAAAATCTTCCATATATAGTAGCATTAAAAAATTCCAACCAAATACAACTAACATTATTCAGTTATAAACACCAAACAGAAAAAAGCATCTATACCAGAATCAAAAGTGATACAGTTCTAGAGACAACTAACATAAATAGGAACAGTAACACTTTTAGCTACCAACCTGTTCAACATCATCTCTGTCAAAATCATCACGGGACTGGCTGCCATAAATGCCAGCACCTTCAGCATCAACACCATTCTTCCCAAATCTGAACCAGCATGTGGCTTTGGAGCCATTGGAGGGTCCAATTGAAGAAGTGAGCCTGAGGCACCCAACTCTTCTTCTGATACCCAGAAACCCAGAAGCCAAATTCAAGGAAGAAACTGGGGAAGGCAAGGAATTTAATCTTGAAGTGATGGGTTGGTGGGTGATGCATGCAATAGAAGAAGCCATTTCTAGAGTTCTTGACCAACCTTAGTGTGTTCTAATGTTCTTCCAGTTTCACTTGCATGTTTTATCCATCCACATGTCTGAAACTCTAAGACAGACAAGGGAATGATAGAGTGCTTTGCATCCGCTCCAATCTCCATGTATCTGTGGGCAGGAGTATTTTGGGCCGTTTATGTTATGTGATATGGGCTTAGATAAAGGACTGTGTTCATATTTATTTGTCTTTGTACAATTTTAAAAAATGTTTTACTCACACTCCTCCTCTACATTTTTTTTGAATTTCGGTTTCATTCGAATTAAAAAGAAGTCATAGAGGCAATAACATCATCCTCGATAATAGAGAAAACCTCCTTAGGAACCTCTACACTATAGGGAAATAATTGAAAGAATGATAGATTATGTAGTAAGAAAAATGATGTGTAAATGAGATAAAAGATAAAGTAAGGTGTGGGCAAATTTTATATCATTTTAAAAGGGGAGTTGAATTTCCTACCCATATCATTCAATTTTGCACCTCTCTAATGGGGCCTTCATTATCCATTAAAAATGTGAGAATATGATATCCTCAGTTATTTTTTAGAATACAAAAGACTAGATTTTAAATTTTAAAAGTTTATTATAGAGAAACATACCAAATTTTTTTTAAGGGGTAATAGATAAATTACATTTAATAGACAAATTGCCAATTTTTTTTAATGTAGTGTCTGTTAACCTACCATTTAAAACCTGTATGTGTTACTGTTGTTGATGCTAGAAAATGTTTTTTAAGCGGTGTGGGACTTACTCATGTGTTTTCTTGCTCATGTGTTAAACATACGCTAGTGAATGATGCAAATAATCTCACAGATTCGTTTATGGAGGAGAATACCACCTTGCCTCATTGCCTGGGTTTAATGAATTGAATGTTGCAAACAATAAACTTTATGGAAGAATCCCAAATTCTAAGAGCAATGTTAACCAGGATATATATATATAGGGAAGGATAATCCCAGCCCATCACCTAAAAGTTCATTGTCACCAAACTCAACAGCTCCAAACACAAGGGAGGACAAGGAAAGCTAAAAATCTAACCATGTAATGTAGGGGTAATTGTGCTTGCTGGGGACACTCAGATGGTTGAAGTAGGAAACATGGGACTCATTTCTATGTTTAAGCCAGAAGCAAATTTCAAGCAACTTGTATGTCCCACACCGGTTAAAAAAAATTCATGTATCAGCAGCACTAGTTGAACGGGAAGGTGATCAATTTCTTTAAAATATAAGTTTTTGGCTTTTTGTAATGTACATGGACATGAAAGTGATTTTCAGTATAACACTGGTAAGGAACATGGACATGTCAATTTTGATGACAACGTTAAGTTAATGAGATTAAGTCCTATGAAGTTCCATGGTGTGTTGCAGTTTTGGATTGTTAGCACCGTAACTATGTATTTGCTAATTCTAAGTACTCTCAATCCCACCTAAAGGAATTAAGGTACACAATAATGGAATAAACAACTTCAAAATGCAGGGTCAATATTAGACGATCTGTGTCATTTTTCATAACACAAGTTCTTTTACCTCTGATCAGTACAAGTTTCATAAAAGCATATAAAGTTTAACAAATATTATTAGCCCCCTGACTCCTTGAATCTGCAATGCAATGGTATATCTTCCATGCTGCTAAAGGAGTGGCAAAGTGTAGGCATACAAATTTGGATCATGTATATTTATCCCCAAAAGAAATGAAGCCCGAGCATGAATCAATACTAGATTCAAATGAATGGAGAAGTGATTATAGAGTAGTAGGTGTTTGCAAGAGATGGTAATTGACAAGTGGTGGTTTAGTTATTGAACTCGAGCACTGAATACCTGAAGTAGCTTTTAAATTGCTTGTATGAATTGGAGGAGTCCCACATCACTAAGATTAGCGAAACAAGTGCAGAGAGTGGCATATAAAACTGAGGTGTGTGATACAGAGTAACATACTTACCTGGATGGGGTCAATGGGTGATCAAGAAGGCCCATGGCCTAGGTTGGTGACCTCCATTGCACTTAGGAGGGGTGCTAACCTAAGGTCTACCCAAGTGGTGGAGCCTACATCATAATTTGTGGCAGTGGGGGCCTGCGTTCGCGCGGCCCCTACCCAGTTTAGTTTAAATTTTTCTCCCTGGGGCTTTGCAATATGAAGCCCTTACAAATTTTTGAAAGCCCATCTCTCCATGTGACTTGATAATTGACTGGTACTTTGCTGGAAGTAGCAAAGCAACAAACTAGTGTATCTCAGTCTTCAAGTCTTATGGTGATAATAACAAGCTTAATTGAAAAAAATATGGTGATGACTGGATGGTTTTTTGGGCATAATAGTTCTGATTATTCATTATTCAAGAAGATGACAGAAACATTGATTACAAAAACTGAGATTAAGTAAACGAATACTAATAGTAATTCATAGTAAATTAAAATCCTAAAAGATTGTAGGCCCCAGTAAGTTACTACTACTATTGTCTACTTGAATTAAAGTACATTTGGATCTAGCATGACTGTTTTTCCTTCAAATAATTGCAGAGCCATCAAAACAATGCCACATTGCAAATCTGGTTGGCAGGTTTAATTCCATAAGGAGAAGTGGGCTTTGGGGATAAACTTTTCTTTTGAATAATCCCTTCCAAACAGGTTGTATATCTTGGATCTAACCCCTCCTCAATTCTAGTGTTAACTCTTATTTTTCATTCTTATTAATGTACATTAACTTCGGATTTTTGTGGGTAGCAATTCATCTTAGGTTAACTACGTGTGATTGTTCATTTGTTCTAATAGTGAGACCAGGATGGTATTATAAACACAAAGCAGGTAAGTGATTATTACAAAACAGAAGCTTAAAGTCAAGAAAGAATGACGGAAGATGCATTTATTTTCATTGCAAGAGTTGACAATTTAAGGTCTTGAACCATCTTGGCATTAGAAGACATCATTTTGTGCCCCCTACCAAGGACACTTTAAAGTTTAAAATATTGCATACTAATTTTTTCTTATCTGGTGTTATATGTAGCCTTTTTAAGATCGTCATGGATGTTTCTTGTGTAAAGATAATGATTATCATATAAGGCTTATTTTTGCAGGAAAAAACTACTGAATTTCAAAACCTATCTTTAGTTCAAAGCTTGAACCCTTTAGTTATAATGTATCATTTAATCTTTATAATCTACCTTTTCTACTCATTTTAGCCTTCACCTGTCCTAAATCTAACTCTCTCCAGAGATGTGCTACAGCTATATCAATCATGAAGCTTGGGAAAATCAAGACACGAGCACAATATGAAGAAGTACTTTAGCTAAAATGTGTTGAGTTAACCTGTTTAGATAGCATTTAAGTGCACATTTGATCAGGACTTGTTCATGAAGAAAACCCAGAACTTCTATTGATGGCATAAAGAAGGACTTCTCAAAAAATATATTAATAAATAAACTTATTTTTTAACTAATACTTTGAAGTTAATCTCTCATAATTCTACAAAATTTATTTGCTTTTCCAGTCATGAAACAACTTTTTAATCCACTGATGTCATTTTTTTTTTCTTTGCATTCCATAACCATGAGATCGGATTTGAGACTTTCCTTAATTTTTTAGTATGCTACCTGATAGATATACCAAGTATGAATGTTTGTTCCTCATCGTGCCTTAATTAACAGCATAGTGCATTGGGATCTCAATATTTGAAGTAAAAGAAAGAAGCAACACTGAATTATATATTTACTTTCCTTTGAGCAATACGGCTTGCTGACACACCACTTGCAGCCTTCTTTAAAGAACCTGTTAAGTCCCACATCGGAAACATGTTATTGATAGCAACCAAGAATTCATATAAAACTGAGGTGTGTTGACCATGCAATTAATCCTTATTGCACGAGCATTACACTATACCTTGATGTTGTTGTGTTTTCTTATGATGTGGTGTTACACTATGCATTCATTAGGCTTACACCAAAAAATACACAAACATAATCAACAATTAAGTGGTAGTTAGTGAAGTTAATTTATTATCTCCCTCTCCCCAAACGATACACCAATTCCCATCAAAAGAAAATGAGGCACCCAATTTCTTATATAAATCATACATTGCCTTCCATATTTTCTCACAATCTTGTCTTGTAATCTGAATATTGCACTAGCAAAAACCAGCATTTTCACTTTCTAAGCAAATACTATCAGCAACTATGGCCTCTTCTAGCTATGCTTTGATAACCATCCCATCCGCCTTTGTGAAACCTTCAATTGCCAACCCAAGATCATTGCTCACTGCACCACCTACCAAGTCATTTTCACCCTTCACTTCAACAACTCCATCTCTCACCATGAATCTCAAGCTGAACAACACACTTCCACACTCTTGCTTTTATTTGGTGCCTAAGAAATCATTCACTTGTAGAAGCCAAGCTACAGAATCTTCTGACACCGAAATTAATTAGCAAAGGTTATTGTACAATCTATAGCAAACATTGATATAAAAACTAAGATTTAGGAAGGATGAGATGAATGAATGATTTTCAGGAAGGATAAAGAAGATTTTAACATGGAGAAGCCCCAAATATCAAAATGAAAAGGATTTGAATAGGCATGAGCATCATTCCAAGTGAACAATAAATAGTGGGTAAACTTGTTTACAAATCAGTTCTCATGAACTTGGTCATTTTCATTATGGAGTTCAGCACCAAACCTCATTAACTTCCATGTCAAAGTGTTCTGTTTCATGCACTTCCTTTTTACTTCATGTCCCCTCCCCCGCCCCCCTTCAAGAATTAATTGAAAAGTTGTGCCGGATGGCACTTTACCCATATTGCATACTACTATTTTTTTATACTTAGTGATTAAGCGTGACTTTTGACATCACGATGGATGATATCTTGTGCTAAGATAGAGATTAGCATTTAAGGCTTATTTAGCAGGAGAAGGAGAACTGTGATCCATTGAATCCAATAAGTGATCATAGAGTAGGTGTTTGCAAGAGTTGAATCTCCCACTTTCTTGATTGGAGGTATACAACTCGAGCACTGAATACTTGTAGTAGCTTTCCAAGTGATTGTTCCAATGAGTCCCACATCACTAAGATTAGCGAAACAAGTGCAGAGAGTGGCATATAAAACTGAGGTGTGTGATACACAGTAACATACTTACCTGGATGGGGTCAATGGGTGATCAAGAAGGCCCATGGCCTAGGTTGGTGACCTCCATTGCACTTAGGAGGGGTGCTAACCTAAGGTCTACCCAAGTGGTGGAGCCTACATCATAATTTGTGGTAGTGGGGGCCTGCGTTCGCGCGGCCCCTCCTCAATTTTAGTCCAAATATTTCATTGGTTCTTAATATAAAATTTCAGTCTTTAATATTGTAGTTATAACTATTTCACACATTTAAGAAACATGGTTACTTTATTTGTATTAAACTTATTCTCAAATCTATACAATTTCAAAAAATATATTTTATGCACGGTAAACCTTCAACTTGGTTCTTAAGAGTAAAATTATTTTTAAGGTTGTGACGAGAAGGCCCATTGATGATGTGAAAGACCATGGAACACCATGATCTAAAGATGGTATAAAAACAAGTTGAACTTGTTAAAGAAATTACAGGATCAAGCCTAGTGGAAGAAGGTCCAGCATCAAGTGATGAGTCAATATCAGAGAGGAAGAAGCTAAAGAGGGTATCTACAGGTTTAATTGTAAGAGGAAAGCAAAGTCCATCTCCAATGTACTCTCTTATCACTGATAAAAATCCATCTGAGAGCATGACCCCTTACATCTCTTTCTTTTATCCACAGATAAGTTCACATGAGCTAGCCCCACACTGATATATATATATATATGCTTACCATCCTTTTCACTCGAGTATCCACCCTAAATTAGAAAAGGACTAAATTTTTCTACCTTTTCTAATGTACACTAACTCATTTTAGCCTTGACTTGCCCTGAATTTTCTGCAGTGAAGTTGATCTTTCAGGTTCCAACCATGTGTGATATTGATAATCCTAGAAATTTAGACCGCAAGAGAGGTGATACAATTAAATGGATGCTAATGGATGGAGCACATTTTCTTGGGGCAAAACTCGTCATAGTTTAGATTTAGATCCACTAACATGCTGCAACTAAGATGGCACCTTCAGCAGCCTTCGAAGAACCTGTCTAAGTCCGACATTGGAAACATGTTGCTGATAGCATCAAACAATAGATATAAGCACTGTTGTTGAAAAGTCTTTCTCTCCAAGATCGTTTTGTGAATTACTGAGGATTGATTATTATGCATTTGGAAAAGGAGTTGTGCTTTAGCGCAGTCTCTTTCAATCAGTTAAAAGTTTCAGAAGTAAAGTGATTTCCTTCAAGAAAACTTAACTGCTTTTAACTCAAATATGTACTACTATTATATAAGACATGGATTGTGGAAGTTGAAATTTCCATGTGGTGGGCATCTTAAAAATGAAATGGACTGATCCATGTAACAGATATTCAATGCAAATAACAATTTTAAGGCAACTAGTCTAAATAGAGAACTTGCAAACCGTTTGCAGCAGGCATTGATTTTGAGAGGGAGTAACTGATATAAGCACTGTTACTCTTAATCTTGTGATATGTTTTCTCTTGAGAAATCCTTAGAGAAAGCAAAAGAAAAGGAACAAGTTGTCAATGCATAGGCTGAGGTAGCAGCAAGCTAGGGAGGGGAGAGGTTGCAGAATCTGCTGAAGCTAAGGCTGCTGAATGAAGGCATTACAATAATTATAAGAACAATGAATCTAATGTTAAATTTTAGGAGCTAATGTTAAACAATTTCATAATAATGATAAGAGACCAAAATAAAGTTGCATTAATGTAAGTGACAGTGAGTTTCACATGTGGTTCTTGTAAACAAGACAAATATAAAAGGCAAACATGAAATTGTATTATTGAAATTTACAGTGATTTTCACGTACGGTTCTTGGCAACAAGACAAAGATGATTCTTCTTATGTCGGGCAAGTCCTTGTAACCCTTCATCATCAATGTCTTCGCGTGTCATCCCAGGAGGTGTTTCCCAATCAAATGAGTTTAGTAGGTTTGCAGTTATGAGCTCCAATGTGGCGATTCCTTGTGGCATGCCAGGGCAAACTCTACGTCCAGCACCGAACGGAATCAGCTCGAAATCTTGTCCCTTAAACTCTATGCCGCTGTTTAAGAATCGGTCAGGATTGAACTCATGGGGATCTTTCCAAGCCTCAGGGTCCCTATGGATGGCCCAAACGTTCACATACACTATTGTCTTGGCCGGTATTTCATACCCGTCTACGATGATACTCTTAATTGTTTCTCTTGGTATTAGTGGTGCCGGCGGATAAAATCTGAGTGTCTCTTTTATAATTGCCTTCAAATATTCGAGTTTTTGAATATCCACTTCATCAATGAAGTCTTTGTTGCCACAAAGATTTCTTATTTCTTCTTGGGCTTTCTTCATTGCTGTTGGGTTCTTCATTAATCCAGTCATGAGCCAAACAGATGCAGCTACACTCGTGTCAGTTGATCCTATAAGTAGGTCCTGTGATAATGAAAATCAAGTATTGAGTAGGTGTGCTTGGCAAAATAAATGTAAGGATGAATTAATAATGGAAATTAAATTAAATGATACTTACCATCATGAAAGCTTTAATGTGATCATTAGTGAGATCAATTGAGAGGGAACCCTGGTTTCTAAGCTGGAGTAGTATATCAACTATATCTTCCTCTTGAGTTTGATCTTTGTTCCTATTAGGATCAAGGTGCTCGTCAAGTACTCGTTGGAAAAAAGCGTCGAATGAGTTGATAGTTTTATCAAGATGAGCTAGTGAGCCAGTGAGTTTATCGACCCACCCCATGAAAGGAATATAATCTGTAAAGAAGAAGGTTAGAAAACAGGCCTGTCCCTGAACAAGAAGGCTATGGAAGATGCTTTTTTCAGCTCCATCCTCATCATAGATTCTCCCAAAAGCAATCCTGGAAATTGTAGAGCTGGCGACAGACATTATGATCTCACTCAAGTTTGTGACTTTGGAAGAAGAAACATGGGCTGATATCTTTTGAATCATTTGCTTGACCTCAGATTTCCGGACATGGGAAAAGCTAGAGACCTTTTTGGCGCTGAAGAAATGGATGGCAGCAATTTTTCTGATTTCTCTCCAGTAATCATTGTATGGGGAAAAATTCATGTCCATGGCATTGTAAGAAATTCTTTTCTGGCTAAGTGTGGGAGCTCTGGTGCAAACAGCAAGATCATGGTCATGGAGGATCTTTTGGGCCATTTCAGGTGTGGAAATAATGATGGCTTTCTTGATGCCAAATCGAAGGGAAAAAATTGGACCATAGATCTTTGAGAAGTTCCAGAGTTGAAAATGGAAATTTAAACTGTCAAGTTGATGAAGGTTACCAATGATAGGAAGGCCTCTTGGACCTGGTGGAAATGGAAGTTTCTTGTTGATGGACTTGTTCTTCTTCAACAGGATAATGAAGAATACCAATAGAGGAGGAAGAGCAAGTACCAAATACTGAACAAATGAGAATGGCAGTATCATTTTAATTTGCAGACACAAGACAGAACAGATCAAGCTGGGAATATAGCTAGATCTTATCTGATTTTGATTACTCTCAGTGTAAGAAACTAAGAAGAGGGATCTAATTAATGTCTTGTGTTTTTCATCTGCTAATCCAATTCAATTTATATACATACACACATACCTCCGCTTCATATATATCATATAAAATAATACAGGAGGCAAATGCAAGTTGCTAGGAAATATATCACGTTTGCAATGCAAAGTCAAATTGTGGAAGAGATTTGAAGACATGAGGCACAGTCACAGAGTAAGAAAGGACCTCGCAGTATCGCACAGACAAACGAACAAATTCATATAATCTTATTACTATTATAGTAAATAACTAGATATGTCACGTTTTAGCATCGGTTACTGCATATTAAATTTGATGAATTTTTTGTTGGATACCGTGGGTGCAGTTTAGATTAATACTTTGATTTGATGATAAGGTGATTTTTATATTCTAACCACCTTAATAATTGCTTGGCTAGTTGGCTCGGGCATATATAAAGAAAATCAATGGTTGTTAACAGCTAAACTTTTCAAAGTCTGGACACAAATTTGTCTGGGAGTACCTGGCTCTTTAATTTTTTACATTTTGTTTTTGAAACCCTGGCTCTTTAATTTATTTGCTTGAAGATTGAATTTGAGTATTTTCTTAACTGAATTATTGGGCCTGACTTAAAGACTTTAACAGAAGAAAATTGGGCCTTGTTGATTATTTGAATGTAATCATTAGTGATTGATGTGAAGTGGGTTGTGGGGTTCAACAGTGTTGATTTTTTTTTCCTGTCATTTTGCTTCCTAATTGGACTTGTGTCCAGTTGAAAGTTATGGGAACCAATCATGGCCATGCTTGGTGTTATTCAGGGCGTATCTAAGGAGGATCTCTCTCAAGTGAGTTCCTTTTAGAAATTTGTTTTTGATGGCTAGAAGGACTACTCTTAGATCTAATATATCTCTTTTAGATTTCCTCTCTGCTAGGGTTACCTCTAGAGTTAGGTCTTTCTAAGAAGAGTTCTCTTCCAGATTTGCTGGAGCCTCTTTCCTTGTGTGGAATGATTGGAACTAAAGCTGCCTTTTCCTTGTGTTTGTCACTTTTGTTTACCCTGTTATATCTCAGATTGTGAGAATGACTGAACCTAACCAACTGTTGGAAGAAAGTCCAGATCTTGATGAGCTGACTATTGCACTTGAACCTGATCCAGAGACAAAAGTAGATCTAGCCCAGAGGATGCTAGTTGGGAGAATCTTTACATATAAAGTCCTCAACAAGCTTGCTGTCAAACAAACCATTGTCAGAGCATGGGGTAACCTACAAGACTTGCAAGTTGGTGACCTCAACTTGAATACTTTCCTCTTCACCTTTTCTGATGCCAACCTTGCTACGAGAATCTTGGCTGAGGGTCCCTGGAACATCATGGGAAACTTGCTTAGTCTACAGTTCTGGGACCCTCAGATCTCAATGGCTGAAGTGCACTTTAACTTGGTACCTTTTTGGACTCAGTTCCATGGGTTACCAATGGAATTTATGTCATTGACAAATGTCTCCAAGCTTGCTGCTGCAGTTGGGAATCTTCTGGAAATAGAGGACCCAAAGATGAAGGGCTGCCTTTTGCGAACTTATTACAGGGCAAGGATATTACTGAATGTTGAGAAACCGTTGACTACGGGCTTTTGGGTACCAAGGCAAAACTTACCTAAAGCTTGGGTTTCAGTCAAATATGAGAAACTTCAAGGGCTTTGCTTCAAATGTGGAACCATCGGGCATGAACAAGTATCCTGCAAGAAAAAGAAACTTATGTCAGTGGTTAATCCACAATTTCCTCGCTATTCGTTGGCGTTGAGTGTCCCACCAAGCAGATCTTTAGCCAACCTTTCCGATTCAGCAAAAGTTAGAAGTCATGGGGATAAACCAAGCCCAGGTTACACCCCCAGAACTAGCAATACAAGGGGAAATGAGGGTGTTCAGTTCTGGAAAAGCAGATGGGCCACTGGGGAACACAACACTGAAGGGCCTAGAAGGAACCAAGTGAACAAGGAGACAACAGGCGGCAGCAGCAGCCAGAATGCTGAGCCTAGCAACTCTCCCTCTGATGTTCACATGTCAAGAGAAGAGGAACCCCTACAAACCACAGTTCCTCCAACAACCCCTCTAACACAGACCCAGCAAGATGTAGAGCCAGATAGCCTAAGAACAGAGACAATCCAACAATCTGCACAAACATGTGTTCCAGAGAGGTCTATGGAGTTAAGCAACGTTTCTGTTTTATCTCAGTGTGATAATACCTGGGAAGATGAGCAAATGCCCCACAATGAGTCTCCTCATGTTGAGCACACCATTCATAATCCTCTTGTATTTGACTGGCCTTACCCGACTCCAAGCTTTGAGTCAGAAGAGATTGTAGAAAGGTGCGAAGAATCTGATGAGTACATAAGCCCCTATGCAGCATTTCTAACTGAGGAGGAAAAGCAAAAATCCATTAGGAAGTGCCAACAAATAAATGAGGAATTGGGCATCTATGGATGGAGGAAAAAAGCTGAGGAAATGGCCAAGCGAAAATTGAAAAGACACCACCAACCATACTCTCCTTCTAAGGGCAGCCAATCAACTGAGGACTCCATCCCAGGAAAAGTAACCCAGGAATATTTTGTGAGCTTTCCCCCTGAGGAAGGGGAAGAAACTTCCCAGACTAAGCAGATCAGTAATGATTGTGAAAATCAACTCAGCAATAAGCTTGCTCTCTCTCTAGTTTTAAAGAGACCTTGGATTACGGGCCCTGGCAAGGAACAAGAGAATGAGAGAACTACAAAGAAAAGAAACACTACAAATTTGAACACAGACTCAGAAGAAGTTACTTTGGGTTCCCAATTTGCAACTTTGTCTACGGCTGAGGAGGCGAGCCTTTCCACGCCCCACCAGCCATTATGAAGATACTGAGCTGGAACTGTCGGGGCGTGGCAGCCACCCCGACGGCAAGAGAGCTGAGGAACATTTGTTCCAATAATAAGCCGTCTATTGTCTTCCTTATGGAGACTCGAGCTAGAAGGGAAAAGATTGAAGAACTTAGAAGAAGACTTGGTTTTGATTACTATTTTACTGTTGATCCAAGAGGTATTTCAGGGGGTCTGGCCCTCCTTTGGAAGAAAGAGGTACACATCCACATTTTCCAGTCATCTGCTTATTTTATCCACTCCTCAGTGCAAGCCAGCAATGATACTTCCCCTTGGGATTGCACCTTTGTTTACGGGGATCCTTGTCCACAAAGGAGAAGACTTCTTTGGCCCCAAATTGCAGCCGTGTGCTACAAAGAGGATACCCCTTGGTGCCTCTTAGGTGATTTTAATGATATTTTGCACAATCATGAAAAGGAAGGGCTGAGACCCCAATCCCCATTAGTCTTACAAAGATTTCGAGACTTTGTTCATAGTTTGGAGCTTATGGATATTGACTTAAAGGGTTGTAAATTCACTTGGCACAACAATCCGAGAGATGGTTTTGTTACTAGAGAGAAAATTGATAGAGTCTTGGTCAATTGGCGGTGGAGGGCTCTCTTTCAAAATGCTACAGCCATTGCCTATCCTCAAATCACCTCTGATCACTCGCCAATTCTCTTTGATCACTCCCCTACCAACAGGAGCAAGAACCTCTTCAAATACGAGGTTTTCTGGGATGAACATGAACAGTGTGGAGAGATAGTCGCACAGGGCTGGTCTAAACCTACGGGCTATGCTGATCCTTGGCAGGACCTTTCCAAAAGAATTAATAATTCAAAGAACAGTATCTGGCAGTGGCAGAAAAAAACTTTCAAGGTGGCTGATAAGGAGATAGAGAGATTGCAACAAGACCTGCTGAAAGTGCAAGGGATGCCCCATCATCTGGTTGACTGGAATAGAGTCAAGGACACAAAGGAGGAGATTGACAGGTTATGGAGACAAGAGGAACTCTTTTGGGGGCAAAGATCACGCATTAAATGGGCCAGATATGGTGATAAAAATTCTCGTTTCTTTCATGCTTCTACAATCCAAAGATGAAACAGGAATAGAATTGAGAGAGTCCAAGATACTCGAGGGGATTGGAGAGAGGGACAAATGGAGGTCATGGATGCTTTTGTTGACCATTATGAGGAGACTTTTAAAGCTGAAGGTGTTGTGCACTTAGATGATTGCTTGAGAAATTTCCCTCAGAAGGTGCCGGCTGATCTGAATCAAAGGCTGATTAGGGAAGTTACAGATTTAGAAATTGCTGAGGCTGTCAATTTATTGGGCGGTCTGAAGGTCCCGGGCCCGGATGGATTAAATGGGCTTTTTTTCAAGACCCATTGGAACACTATCAAAGATTCCTTATGTGCAACAATCAAGGATTTTTTCAGCACTGGTAATTTATCTCCGGAAGCTAATGAAACCATAGTGGCTTTAATTCCTAAGGTGCAATCCCCGGAAGTTGTAACCCAATTTAGACCTATTAGTTGTTGCAACTATATATTAAAGGTCATATCTAGAATTATGGTTACTAGACTAAAGGATGATCTTGATTCCCTTATTTCCCCTAATCAAAGTGCCTTTGTGGGAGGTAGATTAATCCAAGACAATAATGCAGTCTCTCAGGAAGCTTTCCATTCTCTTCTCAGGGGCGGTTTACTTGGAAAGGATTACATGGCCATCAAAGTTGACATGAGTAAAGCCTATGATAGGCTTGAGTGGATCTTTCTGGAAAAGACACTTCTTGCCTATGGTTTCCACCCTATTTGGATTGATAGAGTTATGACTTTGGTTAAAGGAGCTTCTTACAAACTTAAGGTGAATGGTTTTCTTAGCTCTACTATTGTCCCAGAAAGAGGTTTGAGGCAGGGTGATCCCCTCTCACCCTACCTCTTTGTTCTGGCCACGGATGTCCTCTCCTTCCTGCTCACTCAAACACAATCAGATGGGAAACTCTCAGGCTTCAGATTCACCCCTCAATCACCAGCCCTCACACACCTCTTCTTCGCTGATGATTCCCTTTGTTTGGGGAAGCCACCACTAGAGAAGCAACAAACATCATCCAAGTATTGAATCTGTACACCAAAGCTTCTGGACAGAAAATTAATGTGGCCAAGTCGGGGATCGTTTTTGGAAGGTCCACTCATAACATAATTAAACAAGAGATTGCTGGCCTTCTACACATGCCTATTTGGGTCCATCCGGGCCATTATCTTGGTCTTCCTACTGTTTGGGGACGCGGCAAGAGGATGTCCCTGAATTGGATAGAAGAGAGAATCAAGGAGAAATTAGAGGGCTGGAAGGAAACATTACTTAATCAATCAGGTAAGGAAATTCTAATTAAAGCAGTTATTCAGGCCATTCCTTCCTATGCGATGGCCATTGTGCACTTCCCCAAGAGCTTTTGCACTTCCTTGAGTTCTTTAGTTTCTAATTTTTGGTGGAGAGGACATGGGAAGGATCGTGGGATTCACTGGAAAAGTTGGGGCAGCCTCACTCAAAGCACAGAAGATGGGGGTATGGGGTTTAGAGACTTCAGGACCCAAAACTTAGCAATTCTGGCAAAACAAGCTTGGAGAGTTTTAACCAACCCAGAAGCGTTGTGGGTTCAAACTCTAAAGTCTATTTACTTCCCTGATTCAAATTTCCTAGATGCTACTCTAGGTCGAAGGCCTTCTTGGATGTGGAGAAGCTTATAGTTGGCCGAGATTTCTTCAAAAGATTCAGCCGCTGGGCAGTGGGTGGAGGCTTGGCGATCGATGTGTGGGGTGATAATTGGCTCAGCTCTGGAGAGGCCCTTATTCGCCCAGATAATGCACCACCTTTGAAGGTTCACGATCTTATTTCTCCGTATGGAGGTGGATGGAATTGCGCCCTTATCCAATCCCTGTTCCAACCTGATTTAGCTCTTAAAATATTTCAGACACCTGTCAGTAAACTCCAACAGGCAGATTACCTCTTCTGGCCTCACACCCCAGAGGGAAATTACTTTGTAAGCTCAGGGTTCAGGATTGCCAGAGAAAATTTCCCCATAATTCAACCATCTGAAGCTAGATCTCATAATATTCCTAAGGAACTCTGGAACACGATTTGGGGCTCTCTTGTCCCCCAAAAAATAAAAAACTTCTTATGGAGAGCATGTCATAACTCAATTGCAGTGAAATACAATCTCTGGAGAAAGAGAATCTCACCTTCGGGGAGATGCCCTCTGTGCAATGCTGATCAAGAAACTGTTGAACACATGCTCCTAGTTTGCCCTTGGACTCGTGCTGTTTGGTTTGGATCTTCCCTTCAATGGGCCATTCCCCTATATGGCTTAGCCTCTTTAGACATCTGGCTCTTGCAGAAAATATCAACACTGCAACTTTTATCTGTGGACTTCAGCAGGGACTTTTCTGTGTTAGCTTGCACGCTTTGGTCAATCTAGAAAATGAGAAATAATTTTGTCTTCAATAACACTTGCCCTGATCCACAATTTGCTCTGCAACAGGTAGCTTCTTCCCTCTCCACTATGGACCTTGCGAGACCGGTTAAGGAGAACATAGTCAATGAAAACCCGAACATGAGAAGTGTCAGACCAGTGATTTGGGTTCCTCCTCCGGGGAATTACCTTAAAATTAATGTTGATGCAAGTTGGGTTAGAGGCCTACCTTATGCATCGTTGGGTGTAGTTATCAGAGACAAATTCTCCACCCTCTTAGCAGGAACTCATGCTAAGTTCTTCTCTTCCTCTCCTCTGACTGCAGAAGCTAGAGCCATCAGAGAAGGATAGACCCTTGCTCATAACCCTAACTGTCCTGAGATGTTGCTGGAATCAGATAATCAGAGATTGATAGAGGCGTGCAGGTCAGGAGCCTTAATTGGTGAGGCTAGTGCTATCTTGCAGGACATCTTCCATCTGTAAAGGCAATTTCATAGTTGTAATTTTATATGGGCAAACAGAGAAAGAAACAAAGTAGCAGATATTGTGGCAAAACTTAGCATGCAGGACAAACTGAAGGAGGATTGGTTGTTTAAGCCCCCTCAGGAGCTTCGCTATGCTCTTGTTGAGGACGCACAAGCTGCTGCAAGAATTAATGGTTTCCCAAGTTGAGATATCTGCTGATGGAGCCTAAACAATCCCCTTGGTGTTGTCTCTTCTCAGTTGTTACTGCACCTAAGGCTTAGAAGAGAGGAAGTGTTTTAAACTTGTATCTCTTGAGTGTTTCTTTGCCAATTACAGGAACCAAGTCCTCTTTTTCCTAGCAAGAGCAATTGTTGAATGTTAGTTTTTAGTGCTTTCCTTCCTTCCCCACTCAATGCCATTATTGCTGCGTGGATCTAGAGACAGTGGGTGGTGGTGCAAGACTAGTCTTTGGTTTTCACTCTTTGTTTTTAGTGCTTGGGGCCCCACCATGTGTCCTCAAGTCTGACTGTTTCCTTGTCTTGTTGCTAGGTTGTGGTTAGCTTTTGTTCTTGGTTTCTTTTGTAATTGGTTCTCTTTGTTTCTCCCTAGTGGGCTCGGGCCGTTGGCCATCTTTTAATGAAACAACCAGCTTTGACCAAAAAAAAAAGGAGGATCTCTCTCTCTACAATTATTGCTGTTGCTTGAGTTATTGGGATGGGTGGCTTTGGAGTAAGTGGGAGGGGAATCTCCAATGCTTTAAAGTTAGACACCACTGTCTTCTTCACATGGTTTGAGTGTTTTTGTGACTTTTTCACCTTGATAGTGTAGATTTAAAATTTATTTACGAATCTAGTGCAACTTTTAAAATATTTACCAAAGTAGTGTAAATCGCCACTATCTTTGGCGATATCTAATTTTTTTTTATGGTGTTTAAAAAAAATCGCCAATACCATTGGCGACATACACTTCATTTTATTTTTTTCTAAAATCTTCTTACTATCGCCACTCTAATTGGCGATTTCAATTTTTTTTTAATGAAAACGCCATTGCCATTGGCGATTTGATTTTTTTTTCTGGCTATCGTCATTAGTGACGGAAAAGTTTCCCTCACAAAGTTTCGTCGCTAAATCCTTTTCAAAAATCCTCTAGGCTTTTGTGACAGAGTTTACCATCACAAAACCTAGCATATAATACATAATGAAATAGTGACAAAATTCTGTCACAAAATAATTACTGACAGAATACTCTTTGTGTGATGAAGTTGAAACCGTCACAAAATTCTAGTGGATTATCAAAAGGGAATTAGCGACGAAATTTTGAGAGGGAATTATTTCCGTCACTAGTGAGCACTGCAAAAAAAAATCGCCATAGCAATGGCGTTTTAATTAAAAAAAAGCAAAAAAAATCAAAATCGTCAATTAGAGTGGCGATGTTAAAAAATGAAGAAAAAAAAAAACACATCGCCAATACTAATGGCGATTTCTTTTAAATGTAAAAAAAAAATTAAATATCGCCAATGATGGTGGTGATTTACACTACTTTGGTAAATATTTTAAAAGTTGCACTAGATTCGTAAATAAAACTTAAATCTACACTATCAGGGTAAAAAAAGTCTGTTTTTGTATGTTTTTTCTGTTTTTCCTTCCCCTCTTTGTTTGGTTCCTTCGTTTGGCATTTTGCTCCTCTTGGTTCCGCTTGGCTTTTTGCCTATTGGGCTTGGCTTGTAAGTCTCTTATGTATGCCTCTCGGGCTTGGCATGCTTTTTATTACAATCAGTTCACATGAACCAAAAAAAAGGAGGTCTGGCGGGGCCTCGCCCCCCAATAATTTTGAAAACTTTACAATTATATGTATTTTTCTGTAGTTCTAGACTCCGGCCTCTGCAAAGTTTTGTTATCGTAAATTAATGAGTTTTGAATTTATTTTTATGTTACATGTGAAGATTGAAATATTAGGTATCAATTATACTTTTTATCAGTCCTTATAGCGACATTCTCAAAATATACTTAACAATTTGAATCTTGTGTCAAAAACTAAATTTTTTCTTCAAGAATCGAGATACAATATTTGGAATCAAGTAAACAACTATTGGAGAGTTTTATAACGTTATGTGATGCTTATCAAGTTGAAGTTCTCTGACATAGAACCCCTTAGTTTGTGGGTAATGGTCGACATAAGAAATAAGATGGAGATATGAAACATTATTATAGAATAATTGTATGTGATTTGTAATTATTTGAATTAAATAGAAGATTTAATGCACCTTAGATTTTATTTTTCTGAGATTGAAAAAAATAATTTCCCATTTCAGCTAAGACGTACTTATCATTAAAATGTTTCCCGAGATCTAAATTTAGGATAAATGTATTGTTTATCCAAGTTTCACCAGACTTTAGTTGATACTAGAAATCACTTGTTGATATTTGACACTTTCGGTTTCAACAACATCCACATAGTGATATTTTTTTACAATGAAAATTGTTAAGACTCAGTTTCACATCAAGATTAATGATGACATTCACGGAAATGAATTAGTAATATATTGAGAGAAATTGCTGAAAAAATCACAGTTGATATAATAATAAATAAATTTAGTACTATAAAATAAAAAAAATTGTATTTAAATGAATTTTTTATTATTTGAAGTTTATATAATATTCATTGACAATTTTTTTGACCCCTGCAACAAAAAAATTCAGAAATTCATGCAAAAAAAATTTATTGATGGATGGTATTCCAAGAGAATTTCATATTTAAGTTTCAGAAACTCATGCAAAATTTATATTCCCTTGATGGCCATTCAACAATCATATCCAATATCCACAGAGGAGATTAATTTGCATACTTCTTAGAGCATCTCCAATGGTAGTATCTAATGTTAAATACATACTCATATGAGTATTTATTACCATTGGAGTACATATTCAATTCTAACATGGCAAAAATGAGTATGTGGGAATAGATACTCCACACTAGACTTGAAATGTGAGCTTGTATTTATTACAAGCACTTACAATTAATTAAAATGGAGATAAATAATAAAATATACAAATGTGATGTTGATGGTGAGATCCACTATAGAAACTTTTAAGAGTTGTTGGATTGAAGTAAAAAGTTAGTAAAATAGGGTAGATGATGTGGCATTATGGGAAATTGAAAAAATGAAGTGTAGATATTTTAGTGAGTATGATGGATGTAGATGCTCTTAGTATATGGCTTGGAACTTTCAAAGAAAGATGAAAAAAGACACAACACCTGCAGCAGCAGCAGCTTTCAAAAAAATGTCCAAGTCCCACATTGGAAACATGTTGCTGATAGAATCAAACAATATATATAAAAGTGAGGCGTATGTTTTCCGTATCATTCTCATGCGGTTAGATTAAAAATTCTGTTGGTGTTAAGTCTTCTTCTCTCAGTTGTGTATGCTAAGAGCGAAGTGCTTTGATGCAATCTAATGATGTTCTAGCCTACATAACAGGAGGAAAAGACCAAAACACTTACACTCTTCCCAGGGAGGGACTCTAAGATTGCATTGACTTTTCATCTTCATGACTTGGCTTTTTTTCCCAATGGTGTAGCTTCAAAACTTATTTACGAATATCTAGTGCACTTTTTTGGTTATTTACTCATTAAGAGCAAATCATCATTTAATACGCTGACTTTGGGATGATAAATTATTTTTTTAAAGAGTCTATCTACAAATTGGCGACTAGGGGTGGAAATAGGTCAGACGACCTATTAGGGACCTACGGCGTGACCTGACCTCGTCCATTTAGTAAAAAAGGGGTTAAGGGTCATACTAGTCCCTGTGTTTGTAAAAACGTTTGATTTTGGTCCCTCAGTCAAAAAACCGTCAGTAACTGTATTATAAACCGCCAGTAACTGTAAAAAAAAACCGCCACTAATCGTCATGTTTTTGGCTAAGGGACCAAAATCAAACACTTTTACAAATACAGGGACTAATATGATCCTTAACCCGTAAAAAAGTCAGGCTCAGACTTTCCGAAAAATATGAGAAACTAAATATGCTAGGCTTATGTAATGCACCAAACTACAGAGATTATGAGAAAACAGTAGATTCAGCAAGAAACGTGTTCCAATTGTTGATAACAAATTCCAAGTCTCAGTGAGATGGAGACGAAGGAAAAATCTCAAGAACAAGCAGAAGAAAATACAGAATAAAAAAGAACAGTTCAGAAGGGGGAAGAACATTCAGAGGGAGAAGGAGGTTCATACAACCAATTACCTGCCTAATTCATTCCACTCCTCTCCTATAAATCATTAGCCTCCATGTGATTCCGTTAGTTTCCAGCTGGGTTTCTTCTCTCTCATCCCGCGTCCCAATTCCTCCAATTCAGGGGTTTTGTTATGCAGTCCCTCTTTCCTTGATGACTCAGCATTAGTGTCAACACTCTCCTCACGTGCCATTCTACTCGTTACATTGCCTTCCCCTTTAAAAACAACCTTGTCCTCAAGGTTGAAAGCAGGGTAACTTGCCTTGATATCCTCAATATCTTCCCAAGTAGCATCCTCATGTAGGCCATTCTCCCATTGGACCAAGATTTGCTCAATCTGATGGTGTCCCCTAAGAACAGAGCGAGTTGCCAATATCTTTACAGGCTGCAGAACAGGTCCCATTTCATTGACTGTTAGAGGTAATGGCATATAAGGTTCTTGTGTGGTCCCCGCAAATGGCTTAAGCTGAGACACATGAAAGATTGGATGAATCCTTGCAGTGGAGGGTAATTCCAGCTTGTAAGCAACCTTACCAATCTTGGCTAACACTCTAAATGGTCCAAAGTACCTCATTGATAGTTTCTGATTCTTCCTCAGAGCAGCAGAATGTTGTCTATAGGGCTGTAGCTTCACTAACACCTCATCACCAACTTGGAATGAAATGTCCAACCGCTTTTTGTCAGCTTGTCTCTTCATGACCTGTTGAGCCCTTGACAAGTTCAACTTTAATTGTGTTAACAGAGCATCTCGGTTAGTAAGTTGTTCCCTTACTTCAGTAGGGTCCAAAATTGAACAAGATTGTCTAGTTAAAACCGGTGGATCCCTGCCATACAATGCTTTGAATGGCGTCATGCCTAGGCTCAGATGATAGGCAGTGTTGTACCAAAACTCTGCCCAAGGCAGTGCCTTGACCCAACCTTTAGGGTGCTCATAAGTGAAGCATCGAAGATACATTTCCAAGCATTTATTCAGGATTTCAGATTGACCATCTGACTGTGGATGATATGCTGAAGACATGGCCAATGTAGTCCCTTGTAGCTTGAATAGATGCTGCCAGAAAGAACTAGTAAAGACTTTATCTCTGTCAGACACTATTGATTTTGGTAGCCCATGTAACTTCACTATGTTGTTCATAAATGCTTCAGCTACCACTTTACTGCTGTAATCAGCTTTCAGAGGCACAAAATGAGCATATTTTGTGAGCCTGTCAATCACTACCATGATTACAGTCCATCCAAAAGAATTTGGTAAACCTGTGATGAAATCCATAGCCACATCTTCCCAAACTTGTTGAGGGATAGGTAGTGGTTGGAGTAATCCTGCTGGAAGGGTATTGTTTGACTTGGCTTGTTGGCAAATCAAACATTTCTGTATATAAGCCTTGACATCTTCCTGCATTCTGGGCCAATAGAATTGAGCCTTGAGTCTTGCTAATGTTCTAGTGACACCAGCATGACCTCCAATTGGGGAACTATGATACTCTTGAAGTATCTTCTGTATAATTTCGTCCTCATAGGGTATTGTGAGTCTACCCTTCCAGAACAGCAAGCCTTCCTTAACGGTATAGTTACTTGCATCCTCATTCTGCTTGTGAGTCTCTAGCAATTGTTTCAAACGAGGATCAGTAGCCAATCGATCCCTCAATTCATCCAAAAATAATGAGTGTGGCTCTGACCAAGCAAGTGAGAACATCCTGGACAAAGCATCAGCTGCTTGATTATCTTTTCCCGGCTTGTATTCAATCTTGAAATCGTATCCCAAGAACTTGTGTAACCAGGCCTGTTGTTCAGGGGTTTGTAATGACTGATCCATCAAACTTTTCAAGCTTCGCTGATCAGTTCTGATAATGAACTTGTTTCCTAGCAAATAATGTCTGAATTTGGCTAGAGCTTCTGTGATAGCTAACAATTCTCTTGTATATGCTGACTGCTTCTGCATTCTAGGGGCCAGCTTCTTAGAAAAATAAGCAATGGGGTGACCATTCTGTCCCAATACTGCTCCCACACCAATACCTGATGCATCAGTTTCTAAAATAAATGGTTGGGAAAAATCGGGTAAGGACAAAACTGGAGCTTCAGTGATTGCTTTTTTGAGGTTCACAAACGCTGTTTGTGTATCATCATTCCATAGAAAACTGTCTTTCTTCAGAAGGTCAGTTAGTGGGCCAGCAATATGTGCATAGGATTTAATAAATCTTCAGTAATACCCTGTCAGACCAAGAAATCCTCTTAACTGCTTCACAGTAGTTGGGGTAGGCCAATCTAGCACAGCTTTTATCTTAGTAGCTTCCATGGAGACTCCCTTACCCGATACCGTGTGTCCCAAATAATCTACCTCTGTAGCCCCAAATGAACACTTGGATAATCTAGCGTACAATTGGTGATGTTTCAATGTCTGCAGCACCAATTCCAAGTGTTTGAGGTGATCCAGCCAAGAATCACTATAAATCAATATGTCATCAAAAAAAACAAGGACAAATTTCCTGAGAGCAAATTGGAACACCTTGTTCATCAAACACTGAAATGTAGCTGGTGCATTTGTAAGACCAAATGGCATCACCAGCCATTCATAATGTCCATGATGTGTTCTAAAGGCAGTTTTGGCTCTATCTTCAGGCTGCACCAAAATTTGATGGTATCCGGATCTCAAATCCAACTTTGAAAAGTGTTGTGCTCCATATAGCTCATCTAACAGCTCATCTACTGTTGGCATTGGAAAACTATCCTTCACTGTGATGACGTTCAATGCTCTATAGTCAATGCAAAATCTCCAACTTCCATCTTTCTTCTTGACAAGTAATATTGGAGAGGAAAAAGGGCTATTACTAGGCTGAATTATACCTTGATCCAACATTTCCTGTACCATCTTTTCAATCTGCTCTTTTTGTGTGTGAGGATACCGGTAAGGCCTAACCTTAATGGGGCCTGATCCTTGCTGCAATGGAATAGCATGATCCTGTACTCTCTGAGGTGGTAGTGTCGTAGGGACAGCAAAAACTGTAGCATAAGTGTGCAGAAGTATGGCTAATTCTGGATCAATATCGGTTGGTAAGTCTTTCAAAGTATCCTCAGGTACATCTTGATGAATAAGGTGTATTGCAAAGCATTCTTCAATTTCCCTGGTGTGATGCAATCTTCTGAGATGGTTGAACTGAGCCTGAGTTACCTCCTCATTGCTTTCACCTTGTAAAGTAATGAAGTGACCATTCTGAAAGAATTTCAATGATAATGCTGCATAGTCAGCTACATGAGGACCTAATGTTGCTAACCATGTGGATCCCAAAATTATATCTGCACCAGAAATTTGTAGCAAGTAAACAGGAACTTTTAGTTCTTGCCCTTGAACCTGCAGAGGAATCTGTCGAATGAGCCCTTCAGCACGCAGAATTTGTCCATTCCCCACTGAAACACGAAATTTAGGGACTGGTTCCACTGGTAACCTCAGCACTTGAGCTACTCTAGGCTGAATGAAGTTGTCAGAACTACCACCATCCACCAGTACCTTGACTTGAATGCCCCCTACTTGGCCAGTAAACCGAATAGTTCCCACACCATTTGAACCTCTCAAAGCATTTAAGGACAAGTGGTGAGTATCATCTTCTTTACTATCCTCTTCAGTCACAGTCTCTTGATCATCAGTTGGATCTTCATCTGTTTCATCTAGTTGGAGCAACATAACTTGTCGATTGGGACACTTGTGAGCAGGTGAAAATTTCTCATCACAGAAATAACACAAATTCTTTTCCCTTCTCAATTGGATCTCAGCAGGGGAAATTTTTTTTATGTTTTGGTTCCTAATGTTGAATGGTTTAATTGGAGGTGTAGGTAATAATGGGGGTAAGGTAGGTTTTGTAGTATCAGTTCTTTGGGCATTTGTTTGAAACTTTGATGAGGCTGAAGTATTTGAGCTAAAATTTCTGGCTAAATTCGAAAAGGGTTGTGGTTTGGACGATGGAGAGTATTTCTCCTCAAACAGTTTGGCTAAGGCCACTGCCTTGGATAATGTTCTAGGTTCAAGTGCTTTCACATCCCTCTTAATTCCCTCCTTCAATCCACTCAAAAAACAATCCAAAATCGCATCCGCACTTAACCTATCCACTCGATTCACCAATGCAGTGAACTGCATATAATATTCATTCACAGATGCAGATTGAGCCAGCTTAAACAGAGTAGCACGAGGACAATCAAAAGCAGATGGTCCAAAATCAAGTTCTAGAGCTCGAGTAAAAGCTTGCCAAGAGATGAACGGTTCAGTTTTTTGAATCATTTGAAACCAAGGAACTACATCCTGATCTAAATGAACTGAAGCAATCACTAGTCTATCAGCATCTGAAGTACCGTAATAATCGAAGAATTGTTCAGCCTTGAAAATCCAATCCATCACATTTTTCCCATCAAAGCGAGGAAAATCAAGTTTGACAGATCTCACCTGAAACGAATTACGTTGTTGATCTTTGCCTAAGCTCGAAGCACCATGGGAAGACACCGGAATCAATTGCAACTGTTGCAACACTTGAGTCATTAACGCATTCAGCTGTGTGAATTGAGACTCATTAGATAGTTGCATCACGTCGATCTTCGCCATCTGAGCTTGATTCACCGATTCCACTCGCTCAATTTGAAGATGAAAATCGTCGCTAACATGAGCAATCGCATCAGCGTTCTTCTTCAATTCTGCGTAAATCTCCTTCATTCGTGTGTTGTCTGCCATGGTGAGATGAAAGCACCAATGTAATGCACCAAACTACAGAGATTATGAGAAAACAGTAGATTCAGCAAGAAACGTGTTCCAATTGTTGATAACAAATTCCAAGTCTCAGTGAGATGGAGACGAAGGAAAAATCTCAAGAACAAGCAGAAGAAAATACAGAATAAAAAAGAACAGTTCAGAAGGGGGAAGAACATTCAGAGGGAGAAGGAGGTTCATACAACCAATTACCTGCCTAATTCATTCCACTCCTCTCCTATAAATCATTAGCCTCCATGTGATTCCGTTAGTTTCCAGCTGGGTTTCTTCTCTCTCATCCCGTGTCCCAATTCCTCCAATTCAGGGGTTTTGTTATGCAGTCCCTCTTTCCTTGATGACTCAACATTAGTGTCAACACTCTCCTCACGTGCCATTCTACTCGTTACAGCTTGATCTGTTAAAAAAAGCATGTTTGGCCTATTAGGCCAACCTGTTTGAAAAAAAACATGTAAAACCAGACTAAGATTGAGAGGCTAAGACTTTGGGCCTAAAAGTACTTTTAGCCCACTTTCCCTCACTTACTAGCTATCTAAAAAATAAAACACCCTCTATTTGTCTAACTCAAGCCGTCACACACTCACGAAGATAGAGAGATCGATAGACAATGGCGCACAGTCTCAGCGAAGCTGGCGGAGCAAGCCAAGCTCTTTGAGGAGAGGATAGAGCTAGTGAAAAAGTGTTATTGCGTCACCCTCGTTCCACTTCCATCAACGCCTCTCTCTTGGTTCTGGAGATTTCTTAGTAAGGAAGGATTTGGTTCTCAATGGTATTATTTTTTCTTTGAAAGAAAGAATGCCCGTTCATGTTGTTTCAAAACAGATTTGATATAGTCTGATATTGATATTGAATTCAAGCTGAAGAGTGAAGAAAGAATGAGAATCATGAGTTGATGATGTTGAAGCTGGGTATATGCAAGTGGGCGCACAACTTCATTGAATTATTAATAGAGCCTTGTTTTGTTTCCCTAATTTAATTAATTACAACACTCTCCTTTCCTATTAATCTTCAAAATGAATTGTCGTTACACAATTGTCATATGTAACGATTGATCATTTTCATTGAATATTTTTGTTCTTGTGTCTACTGTTAATTCTACTGGAGGACAGAAAGAAATTATCAATTTCTAGGTTTTATCTCGATGTAGTTTATTTAAGAACTTCATGTGAATACATTCCAGCAGATAAATATCATTCTCTGAGAGTATTTTTCGTTACAAATTATTTTACAATATTGTAATTTTTTGTTTATTAATTAGGCTTCTAAACAGGTTAATAGGCTAGACCCTAAAAAAGGCCATGCCACATGTCAGGTTTGGGCCGTAAAATTATAGTGCATCCTATGCTTGGGCCATGTAAAGCCCTGTAAGACCCCGTTTTAGGGCTTATTATTTTTAATAATAATATTAAATAATATTCTAGGAATTGTTTGTGCTATATATGTTATAATGTCTTTATAAGGGCAATTATTTGGTAGAGGCCATATTAAGTCTTTGCAATGTCTAGACCTCGATGTACGCGGCATTAAGGGCGTTTCGACTGTAATATTGCTAGGGTTATGCGATGACGACTTTTTGGTCAAAATCGGCCCGACAGCGGCGATAAGTTGGCGAATTGAGTCGGCGAGGACAATTTCGTGGGTCACACCTCATGGGGAGGTGATGGGCATGATTCTAAGGATATCCCATGAGGGAATATTCCTTTCATTTATTTTTTAGGGTTTTATTTAAATAAAATGAGTTTTTATTGAAATAAAATGAGTTTTTATTTAAATAAAATGTATTTATCTATTTTTAACCTATGGTTTATTTACATAATTAATTATTAAAATAATTTTGAGGTATTATGGAAGTGATGCACGAAATTTTGGAGCCAAAATCATTGATAAGGTTTTTAAATTCAAAATTTGGTGTTTTGAAGCATTTAGGTGGGAAATTGTGTAATTAATGCATTAATTATTTTTGGGTTTTTATTTAAATTATTATTTTTATAATTTTTGAAAGAAAATCAGACCATGAGAAGGTGGTGGGCGGCCAAAGGCTTGGGGAGAAGGAAAAGTGAGACTTGTGCAAGTAATTTCCTTTCTTGGCTTGTCAAAGTATTTTTGGAAGTTTTCTCTTTTAATTTGATTTAATGGAGAATCAATATTTAAACTTTTAAAACCTTTGGGGATCTTTTTATATCTGATTTAAAACCTTTTGAATTCAGATTTGAATATTAAAAAAGATTAAGGATTTAAATGATATTTTTAAGAGGGTTTAATTAGGAAACAAGCCTAAAATTGATGACTAAATGAGAGAAGCTTGGAAAGCTCTAGAAAACCTAGAGTGGGCTGAAGAGGGGGGTGGCCATGGGCTGGACTTGGGGAGGAAGAAAAGCAATTAATCATTTTCCCTCACCTCTCACTATAAATAGAGAGCTCTACCTCTTCATTCTTCAAATCCAAGAGCTCTCATCTCCTCTCTTTTGTGCGTGAGCTCTCTCTCCCTCTCTTGCTCTTCTTTTTATTTTTCTTGTTCTTAGGTTAGTTTAGTTTCTAAGCCTTGAGCAAGGTCGTTCTCAATATGCTCTGTGGTTGCAGCTTATGCCGATCTGCCAAATCCAGAAGAGAATGATTTTAATCAACTTGCTTAGAGAAGTTTGTGAATATGCGAGTTTTCTTAAAGAATTTCTTGATGTTCTTATGATCTTCAAACGAAGGATTTTAGAAAGGAGGTTTTGATCTTATGAAAGAGAAAGTTTTATTTTTTCGAGGTTTTTAGAAGATATTTTTGAAAATATGGGGAAGGGATATACTATCGCTAACGATTAACTAATTCGTATCGTTACTATGTCTGCATGACTAGGAAGTTCGAGGTGAACGTGATTCCCGCCGAATCCAAAGTTTTAGGACATTCCCCGTTGTGACTAAGGTAAGGGCACTTCGGCCTCGACCTAGAATCTTGTTTGTGATTGTGATTGCTAGATTTTTTTTAGAAAAGAGAAACATATTATAAAGAGAATAAAAGGTCAAGGGAACAAAATCTCCCTTGTGAGCTAAATAGTCTGACAAAAAAACAAAAGAGAAAACAACACAAAAGATAAATCAAACAAGAAGGCCACAGCCACTACATTACACGGCTTAAAACTAGAAACACCTAGAAAGCCAACATAACAGAACCAGAACAAACAGAAACATGAGACGTGGGATAGTCCTAAGCCTTCAGCGAGCCAAGACCAGCAGCACAGAACACAGGGAGAAACCGCAGCCAAGATTTCTGCAACATAACAGCAAAAACATGCACCAGCAAGCAGTGAAAAGGCACAAGTAAAAGGTGTAGGCAGAAAACACAACAGGCAAACCAGGAGAAGGCAGCAATAAAACCTCCACACAACAGGTAAACACTTCTAAGAAAGTTCCCCAGAGCGGAGTTGAACGATGGCAGCCGGTTTTTTCTAAGTGGTCAGCCATTGAATTAGCTTCACGGAAGGAAGATATGCGAGACTACCGAGCAGTTCACTTCAACCGTTAACAAATCAATCTGCAGCAAGTCCTGATGCAATTTCCACGGCCTATTATCTTTAGAGGCCACCCAACCCACTGCTAGCGAAGATTTAGATTCAATTAACACATTTCGAAAATTGAAAGCTTTGCAGAACACAAGAGCCTTGCGGATTGCCTTCACTTCCGCTTCATAGGCCCAAAGTAACCCCGTGGCTTCAGAAAAAAAACACCCAGGATTTGTCTAGAGGAATTCCTCAACACACCGCCGATACCGCTTTGACCAGGATTGCCCAAAGAGGAGCCATCAACATTGAATTTTAGGAAATTTATCGGGGGAGGGAACCAAACAGCAGAGCGTGGATTAGAACCACTAGACTTTAAGCTTACGGCTTCAAAGTTTAGCAAGAAGTTAGTCATTGCGAAGGGGCAGTGTTTTCGCCACGCTTTGATCCACCACGCTATTCTTGAAATATGTAAATCCCAAACGTTCTCACTGTTGAAATTGATATTTTGGAATATAAGATTATTCCTTTCTAACCAAATGCTCCAGCATAGAGAGAATGGGATCAACTCCCACAGAATTGGGTCTGTAACCCGCCTCAAAGAATTCCATTCCAGTAGCAAAGACTTCAAATTACTGGAGCAGCACCAACATAAACCTTCTCGAGCAAAGATTGAGGACCAAAGACTCCAAGTTGGCTCGCAAAGAAGAAGGAGATGACTAGTAGATTCCATGAGGGGGCCACAAATACTACATAGGCCTGCGTTTTAACATGATACTAGGGTTATCGATGTTATGTGCTAGAAATTTTATGTGATAATTGTTGCAATAAATGTTAGCTACTATGATTACGAACATGCCTATATGAGTAGGGTGTTAGCTTCATTTATTGATATGCATGCAAGTTATAATTATGTTATGAGATTTTGTTCATATGAGATGAACGTGAAAAGGCTTAGGGCCTAGTGTTGATGACAGACTTGCAAGACATACATTTGTGGACCAAGTGCCTGGATTGGGCTTGGTAGGCCACGGCTAGTGCCTGGATTGGGCTAGTCGGTGGTGACGTATAGGGGATGGGCTTGAACAAAGGACGAACGTGATGCGACAGTGCGCTGGAGAGGTCCAACCCCGATCATCAAGTTGTTGGGCAGCGGTGCGTTGGAGAGTTCCAACCCCGATCGTGGAGTCGTGTTCGTCCTGCCTTTCCAAGAAGGGTCAACTTAATGGATATCTGAAGCGTCTGCATGCATCTGTACGAGCATTGACTAACAATAACTTAGAGCTATGAGATAGTTTTCCCATACGTGTGAAACTTAGAACTTAATATAGTTCCCATATTTGTGAATATTAGCTTAGGGAAGAACTTGTGATTGATAGGGTAGTATACCCTACTTATGATATGTGTGTGTTAGAAGTTGACTCTTACTTGTTTTCTTGTTTGTTGTTTGGGGCGCTTAACGCCTAGACAACGAGCATGTGTGTGACCAGCCGAGAGGAGACCCTACACCTGCTCGACATGGATGACGATGCAGTTTGGGATATTCATCACGCTCGAAGACGTTACATTTATACCGATCGTGTTCGGAGATGGAGGCGCACACGTCAGAGGAGATCCCTCATCCTCACTTGCTATCATGGGATTCTCACGATGCCATACCCTCCACCTCGACATGCACTACACGTTGTAGCTGGCACTGATAGGATTACCGAAGAGGCTCTCAGTCAAGATTCGTCATCCTCAGTAGGAGACTACTTGATATACGCCACAGAGGAGGCTCTAGCGGCTTGAGGACTATGAGCCGGGTTTGGGTTGTGTGTTAATTGAGTCTGTTCTTGGGGGTGAGGTCGAGTTGCTTATAGGGTTCAAACCTAACCTAGAGGCTTTCTTGTTGTGTTGGCTCGGGGGCGGTCGAACACTAGTTTAATAATTATGTTTTAATTTGAAAGAATCATTGTACGCTTCCAAAGCTTTTATTAATAAAATGAATTATTCAGTCTATTCACTCATGTTACTACTTCTTTATTGTTAAGTTATGTTTAAAAAAGTTTTTATTCCGGCAAAAATTTATTCACATTTTCAAAAAGATTAATAAAGTGACCCCCAAGATTTAGGGATGTTACAAGTGGTATCAGAGCTTTGGTTGAGAAAACCAGAGCTTTGAGTTAGTGATCCCTAAGAGTTGAGTCCGAGAGAGTTGGGTAGAACTTATTTGCTAAGATGTTTGATTGACTTGTGAGATTATCTGGAGTGTCATTGCTGTGATGCTCAACCCTTGGAGTCTTTAGACTCTGAAACCTTGTTTGATGTTGTGTGGACTGTGAACTTAGATGAGGAACTCGTGAAGGTTGAAAGATACCTCCACGACACGATCCATCTAACACACAGTTGACTTAGGCCATTGGGAAGCGACCCTTACGAAGTTCACTGTGAGCCAATTGCTGGAACTGCAACAAGCCAGGAAGCCTTGTGAGGGATAGCAAGGCACTAAAGGCAGAAGCAACCTTGAATGATGCATCTTATGGGGGCCAAGAGAACCAAGGTCGATGGAAGGACCTAACTTGCTTTAAGTGCGGAAAAGTGAATCACTATGTCGACACCTGCAGGGAAGATGCAAGAGTATGCTTTAACTAAGGGTTGTCACTTACCAAAGATTGAGGTTGGAATGAACGCTTCGAGTGGGGCACGTCTGACCACACAGAGACTTTGTGTTGACTACCGCTAGTTAAGCAAGGTGACGATCAAGAATCGCTACCCAATTCCAAGGATTGGCGATCTGATGGATCAAATTCAGGGTGATGTTGTATTTTCCAAGATAGATCTGAAATATGGTTATCATCAGATAGGGTTAAAGGAGGAAGACTTCCAAAAGACTGTGTTTCAAACTCGCTATGGTCAATTTCAATACGTGGTGATGCCTTTCGGAGTTACCAATGCCTCTGCAATGTTCATGGATTATATGAACCGAATTTTTAAACCATTCTTGGATCAGTTTGTTTTTTTTCTTTTCTTCATCGATGATATTCTGATCTACTCAAAGAGCCATGAAGAACATGCAAAGCACTTACGCCAAGTATTGCAAGTTCTCCGGGAAAAGAAGTTGTATGAGAATGAGTCCAAGTGAGAGTTTTGGCTTGAGGACGTAACATTCCTAGGACATGTCATCTCTAAGGAAGGAATAGATGTGGATCCGAGTAAGATTGAAGCCATTACGGCGTGGGAACAACCAAAGACCGCTACTGACATCTGGAGCTTTGTGGGATTGGCTAGCTACTATCGTCGTTTCTTCGAAGGTCTCTCAAGGTTGACGTGACCTTTGACACGACTGACCCGAAAGAACCAGCCGTTCGCTTGGACGGAGAAGTGAAAGGCCAGTTTCCAAGAGTCGAAGAAGCGCTTGACGTCCGCGCCAGTGTTAGCGTTGCCAAAGGCAGACGAACCTTATGAAATTTACTGTGATGCTTCTCACCAGGGACTTGGCTATGCGAGGATGCAACAAAAGAAGCAGTCGCCTATGCGTTGAGACAATTGAGGAGTCAGCACAAGAATGGCATATCGGATTGCGAGAAGTATCAGAGCACGCAGCGGAAACAGAGTGTGCCTCTCCGTGGTAGTTTCAAGGAGGAAACAATATCAAGGAAGGTGGTACTGTGTCAAGCTCGGTAAAATAAATAATATTTATTATAATTTTGTGTCATACTCAGTAAAATAAATAATATTTAGAAACTGTCCAGTGTCAAGAGGTTTTCCTATGATCTCGTATAAAATCTGAAGATCAGTTTTTAGCCTTGCAATTGAAAAAAAAAATTCTAACAGAAGATAATTGGGCCTTGAACTAGCGGAAGAAGTTTGATGTCAAAGACCATAGAACACTGAGATGTATTAAATTAGAGATAATTATATAAAACTATTCATGTACTTAAGAAGCTCATTCATACACCAGGATGTATAAAGCCAACAACTTAAATTTTTGCGGGGTAAATAGCCAAGTTCGTCCCTGAAAGTGTCCACCGCCTTCAACTTCGTCCCTAAACTTCCAAAATGACACTCGTGGTCCCTAGATGTGCCAAATCTCCCTCATATGCAGTCCCTGAGTTAAAATTAGCTCACGCCGTTAACGGAAAACTGAGTTGGGATTTTTTTTAAAAGCCAACAGCTGATGTGGCATTTAATTTCAACCCAGAAAATAATAAAATAAAATAGTTAAATAAATAAAGAACAACTTCAGGAAATAAAAAAACTCACCCTAAATTAGTCTTCATCATCTCACCGTCTTCATCATCACATCAACACCACACCAGAACCTCCTTCCATTCTGCTTCCAAATCCACGTAAGATCCTCACTCTTCCAACCCATGAAGAACCCCCACCACCGCTAGAAGAGGAGTCAGTGAAGGAGGTCCTCTCTGAAACACCCATTTCCAAACCCAACCAAGTTCCGATTTTGATAGCAGAATCGAAGACCCAAATGCCTCTACTTCAACACCCATATCCGGTTTGATGGCAGAAACAAAGACCTAAATTCCTCTACTTCAAAACCCACCAGAGAAATTCGAAACAAAGGATGTTATAGAGGAGACGAAGCTTTTTTGCCGCCACCACTGCTACCGTTACAGAGAAGAGAGAAGACGAAGCAGACAGAGGGAACGGGGACACAAAAATGGAGTCGATCTGTTCCATATTACCCATGATATCCAAATTGAATCTTCATCCAATTTGTTTTTAGATTTGTATTATGCTGGTTTCAATAGCTTAGTGTGTGTGGTCTTTTTTGGGGAATTTACGGTTTTTAACCCTATTTCACTTTATTCTGATTCTGGATCGTGGGTTCACTATAAAGTTTGTAACTTTATGTTAATTTCGGATTTTGGTAGACTTGTGGTTGCTAGTTTTGGGGCTTGTGTAATTGGTGTGTGATAGCTGTGAACTGTGTGATAATTACTCACAAATCATGATGTGGGTGCACCTTGGTGCTGGATTGAAAGGGTGTGATTTATTGCAGTAGAATGTGGTGCGCGTTATTTGTGGGAAAAGCTTTGGTTCAGATTCTGCTCTTGCCCCTTAAGCCTATTTCTTTTGTCTGCTGTGATTAGCTTGCTTTACTTCACTAGTTTTCTATCTAAGTCTGTTGCATTTTAATCTCTATGTTTTTTTACTGATTACTTCTTTTATAATGGGTGCTAGATTTGGGGTGAGGGGGTGAGGGACAGTGTGAGAGGGAGGGGATGAGGGTGGGAAGAAGAAGAAGATGAAGATGGAGGAGGGTGATGGTGGTGGACTGGTGGGGAGAGGTAGAGGAAGATGGGGGAGAGAAAGAATTTCTTTTCAACCATAGGGACTAAATTGAAGCCTTTAAAATTTTCACAACATTCAAGGACTAAATTGAACCCTTCCCAAACATTCTTAACGTTCACATGCCACGTCCCACTTCCGTTAATGACGTGAGCTAATTTTAACTCAGGGACTGCATATGAGGGAGATTTGGCACATCCAGGGACCACGAGTGTCATTTTGAAAGTTTAGGGACGAAGTTGAAGGCGGTGGACACTTTCAGGGACGAACTTGGCTATTTACCCAATTTTTGCGATAATTAGTTGTTTAACATGGTATCAGAGTTTTTATGATCAAGCGGTTCAGAGTTGGATTAATATCGTCCCCAATTTTTCTAATAAAAAATAAAATAATAGCACATGATAGGTGAGCGTGTGCGTTCTCCACGCATCAAGTTTAAACAAGCTATTGCGTGAGAGGATTTGTTAGAGATAATAATATAAAATCATTCGTGACCTTTACCAATAACTTAAACTTTTGAAATAATTATTACTTACATTAAAGATGGTAAAAAGAAGTTGAATTTGCTGAAGAAATTTGAGGATCTGGACTATGTGGAAGAAGGTCCACCATCAATTGATGAGTGAATATCAGAGAGGTAGAAGCTCATGAATTAGAGGTTATAGTAAACTACAATTTAGACAAAATTGCATGAGAATGTCATCAGAAGGGTTTTCCCTACCTTGTTTTGTAGCTCATACTTCAGTGATAAGGCATTTGCTTTCCTTTGAGAGAAGCTTGCTGCAACTTGACACCACCAATAACAGCATTCAAAAAACCCTGTTAAGTCCCATATTGTTAACATATTGGTGAGAGTATTGAAGAAGAGATAAACAACTACAAAAAAAATCTGGACTTGTTCCCCATAAAATATCTTCTTGTTATTAATATGGGGGTATACTGGCGAGAGGCATGATCATGAATATATTTTTTTATAACCACATTTTATGAGGAGTTAGTCGCATTAGTGAAAGATACCATAGTATTCACCCAACTATTCATTGCTCTCCTCTTTTATTAATGTGGGACTTATATCTTTATTTTTTCTTAGTACTCACACATGAAGAATTCCCAACATATCCACAGTGATGACATTGCTTGAGTCCATATTTGAGGCTTGAGAGAGATTTCTAGAGGAACTCAAGCAATGCCCTCACTAAGATATTCTGAGGGGAAGCAAGTCCAGATTTTCTATAGTGTCCTATTTCATCATGGGGGGCATCATTCATCTTGTCTACAGAGGGATAATTTTGAAAAGTTTCCATCTGAGCCTATGACTAGCATCCAATATATAACCTACAATTATTAGGCTAGCATAGTCAGGTCGTGTACATAAATTTTGAGGTCTAAGGCGAAAATACTAAAGTGAGTTTTTTTATGAGAATTTTAAAGAGATTTAATATATTATATAAAATATCAATTTTTATATTAATCTTCTAGTTTTTTTAGTTGTAGAATGATTTATTAAGAGTTTTATAATCAAACAATTTTAATTTAGGTGGTTGTATCACGTTTTCACAATTGTCAATATTATCTATAGGTATTTGTTCCATCATGTTTTCACAATTATCAGTATTATCTATAGGTCATGTTTTCACATGTTTTTTATATTTTAGTTGGCTAAAGTTTTTTTTATCAAAGGAACATAGATTGATCTTCAAACATTAATAATTAGGGTTAAGCGTCATATTGGTCCCTGTCTTTGTGTCGCCGTCTGAACCAGGTCCCTCGCCGGAAAATTTATTGATTTGGGTCCTCATCTTTGAAATTTTTTTGGAGCGGATCCTCGCCGGAGGTCGGAGCTCCGGCGAGTGCTTAAATGTCATGCTGACTGGGTTTAATGAGGTGACATGGAATTAAAAATAATAATAAAAAATAAAATAAAATACACCTCAGAAATTATAATTTAATTAATAAAAATAAAACTAATTAACAAATCTAACCCAAAAATTAATTAACAAAACCAATTCCCCCCAAATCATCTTGATCTTCATCAAAATCAAACCCATGTTCATCTCTCATCTAAATCAAATAAAAAATCTCCATCTGCTTCCTCTCTCTGTCCAGCACAATTCTTCAACTCCTAAAAAAAAGCCAAAATCTTCCATTAATTTGATGCAAAACCAATACAGAAATAGGGCAGAAGCAAGGCGCATCAAGCCAAACAACAAGAAAAAATCGATCTCCCCCAGAGAGGATCCAAGCCTTCACGCAGCATTTCCTTGGGCTGGACTAGATAAAAAAAATGATGCCATAGCAGAGGAAGAGGCAATACAGTGCAGAGAAATCAGTGAAAACTCACTCACATCTTCATCTACCAAAATTCATCTCACCATCTCACCATTCTACCCTAAACCCAGCCACCTGCAAGGCTGCAACCTCTACCCCAACACCCACCACATGCAACCTCACCCTCACCCCCAAACACCAACCCGCTGCAACCTCACCTTCCCCCAAACCCCAACCCGTTGCAACCTCACCCTCACTCACCTGCAATCTCACCTCCACCCCAAACTCCAACCTGCAACCTCACTCTCACCTGCACCCCCACCCCTAAACGCCAACCCGCAACCTCACCCTCACCCTCACTCGCACCCCCCAAATCTCACCCTCACCCGCACCCCTCAACCCCAACACCCACCCACCTGCAACCTCACCCTCACTCACACCTCCACCCCCAAACCCACAACTTTCAACTTCACCCTCACCCCCTCACCCCAACCCCCATCACGAAAAAGAGAAAGAGAGAAAGAGGAGATCGGGGTCCTTTGATGATGAAGGAGGAGGGCGGTGGTGCGGCGGAGGGCGAATGTTCGGTGGTGCGGCGGCGATCTGGGTCCTTGGATGATGAAGAAAATGAAGGAAGATGAGATGGTGAGATGAATCTGGGTAGATGGAGATGATTTGTCGTGAAGATGATTTTGGGGAGGGGGAATTGATTTATTTAGGGTTTATATTTGTTAATTACTTTTATTTTTATTAATTAAATTAAAATTGATCATATGTTATTTATTTTTAGTTTTTAATTTTTTTTAATTCCATGTCAGCATTATTGGCACAGTCAGCGATCCAAATCATCACTCGCCGGAGCTTCGTACTCCGTCGATGACCCGCTCCAAAAAAATTTCAAAGATGAGGACCCAAATCAATAAATTTTCCGGGGAGGGAATTAGATCAGACGGCAATACAAAGACAGAGACCAATATGACGCTTAACCCTAATAATTTGTAATTATTGTTTTATAGGCCTATGTGAATTTTTTTTTATCCTAAGTAGTATTTTTTGGGGTGGGGGCCTTAAGTCATTGGTTATTTGGCCTAAGGCTCTCCACGGCCCTGAGCATAGTTTACAAGCACATCTCGGAGAAGACTCCATAAACTTACCAATTGGAGGATCACCCTCCTTGACAATAAAACTTGATGCCATCACAAAGCAATTGGAGACACCGATGCAAACACGAGTTAACATGATGCAGGACCCCCCCCCCCCACCACATCATGTGTGTGGTTAGTGTAGAACGAACCGTAATCATATTCTAATAACTACAACAAAGGTCGGAGGAACTCCCTCAATAATCAAGGGTAGAGGGATCATCTCATATGATCTTGTTATGCCAAATATATGTTCATCACGCTTTTGGAAATAACTACATTCCCACATATTGAATATATTTAGCTTTTGAAATAAAAGAGCATTCAAGTCAAATCCATTAATTCAGGGAAGAAAGAGCACGATAAAGAGATAACAAGGTTTATTTGAAACTCTAAAATGTAAATGATTGGACTAGATACAAACTCATAGGTAATGCATATAGCAATTTCATAATAATGATGAGAGACCAAATTAAAATTGCATTAATATAAGTCCTAGTGAGTTTCACATGTGGTTGTTGAAAACAAGACAAATATAAGAGAAAAATTAAAATTGTATTATTGTAATCCGTAGTGCTATTCACGTACGTTTTTGGCAACAAGACAAAGATGATTCTTCTTATGTCGGGCAAGTCCTTGTAGCCCTTCATCATCAATGTCTTCCCGTGTCATCCCAGGAGGTGTTTCCCAATCAAATGAATTTAGAAGGTTTGCAATTATGAGCTCTAGCGTGGCGATTCCTTGTGGCATGCCAGGGCAAACTCTACGCCCAGCACCGAACGGAATCAACTCGAAATCTTATCCCTTAAACTCTATGTCCTTGTTTAAGAATCTGTCGGGGAAGAACTCATGTGGATCTTTCCAAGCCCCAGGGTCCCTATGAATGGCCCAAACGTTCACGTACACAATTGTCTTGGCCGGTATTTCATACCCATCGACGATGATACTGTTAATTGTTTCCCTTGGTATTAGCGGTGCTGGCGGATAAAACCTGAGTGTCTCTTTTATAACTGCCTTCAAATATTCGAGTTTTTGAATATCCACTTCATCGATGAAGTCTTTGTTGCCACAAAAATTTCTTATTTCTTCTTGGGCTTTCTTCATTGTTGTTGGGTTCTTTATTAATCCAGTCATGAGCCAAACTGATGCGGCTACACTCGTGTCAGTTGATCCTATAAGTAGGTCCTGTGATAATGAAAAATAAGTATTGAGTGAGTAGGTGTGCTTGGCAAAATAAATGTAAGAAATGAATTAATAATGAAAATTAAATTAAATGATACTTACTATCATGAAAGCTTTAATATGATCATCGGTGAGATCAATTGAGAGGGAACCCTGGTTCCTAAGCTGGAGTAGCGTATCAACTATATCATCCTCTTGGGTTTGATCTTTGTTCCTATTAGGATCAAGGTGCTCGTCAAGGACTTGTTGACAAAAGGCATCAAATGAGTTAATAGTTTTATCAAGACGAGCCAGTGAGCAGTGAGTTTATCGATCCACCCCATGAAAGGAATATAATCTGAAAAGAAAAATGTTAGAAACAAGGCCTGGGCCTGAACAAGAAGGCTATGGAAGATGCTTTTTTCAGCTCCATCCTCATCATAGATTCTCCCAAAAGCAATCCTGGAAATTATAGAGCTGGCGACAGACATTATGATCTCACTCAAGTTTGTGACTTTGGAAGAAGAAACATGGGCAGATATCTTTTGAATCATTTGCTTGACCTCAGATTTCCGGACATGGGAAAAGCTAGAGACCTTTTTGGCGCTGAAGAAATGGATGGCAGCAATTTTTCTGATTTCTCTCCAGTAATCATTGTATGGGGAAAAGTTCATGTCCATGGCATTGTAAGACATTCTTTTCTGGCTAAGTGTGGGAGCTCTGGTGCAAACAGCAAGATCATGGTCATGGAGGATCTTTTGGGCCATTTCAGGTGTGGAAATAATGATGGCTTTCTTGATGCCAAATCGAAGGGAAAAAATTGGACCATAGATCTTTGAGAGATTCCAAAGTTGAAAATGGAAATTTAAACTGTCAAGTTGATGAAGGTTACCAATGATAGGAAGGCCCCTTGGACCTGGTGGAAGTGGAAGTTTCTTGTTGATGGATTTGTTCTTCTTCAACAGAATAATGAAGAAAACCAACAGAGGAGGAAGAGCTAGTACCAAGTCCTGAACAAATATTGAGAATGACAGAATCATTTTAATTTGCAGACACAAGACACAATAGATCAAGGGAATAATGATCTTATCTGATTTTGGTTCCTCTCTGTGTAAGAAACCAAGAATAGGGATCCAATTAATGTCTTATGTTTTTTACCTGCTAATCCAATTCAATTTGTAAACATACGTCTGCTTCATGTATCATATAAATATAATACAAGTAGAAAATGCAAGTTGCTAGGAAATATATTAGATTTGAAGACTATACAGTCAAGGAGTATTAATCTAAACTAAACCAATGAGAAAGTTTGAGTTAAATAATTCATCATTCAATCACATTGTAAATAAGTGAGCTGAAATTTCTTTATTTTATTTATTAAATTATTTATAAAAAATCATATTAATCTATTGAGTCGTGGGTTAGTAAGTTATGAGTCGTGGGTTAGTAAGTTACATCAATTATTTAGAACATCCCTCAAATGACTACAACTAATAATTATTAATTACATTCACATACTAATCAACAAGGCCCAATTTCTTCTGTTAAAGTCTTCACGTGAGGCTCAATAATTCAGTTAAAAAATACTCAAATTCAATCTTCAAGGAAATTAATTAAAGCAATAATCATCTCTGCACACCTTCCTTTTTGAGGTGTGTAGAGGTGGAGAAAGAGAGATAGGAAGAAAGGAGAGAGAAAGTAAAGATGTGATAGATAATTATTTGATTGATAGAGAAAATAAAAATAGATGAAAATAAAAGTGAAAAATGAGTGAAGATGTGTATATATATCATAACTCTAATTATTTTCCGATGTATAAAAAAAAATCATAACTCTAATTAAAGAGCCAGCTACTCCCAGACAAATAAGTCTCTGGACTATGAAAAATTTACAAACAACCTTTAATTTTCTTTATATATTTCCTAGTCAAACATTTATTAAATGTAATTATTGGGCCTGAGTTAAAAAGACTTTAACAGAAGAAAATGAATGAAGACGCCGTTGAGATAATCATAGTTGTGGAAGTTGAAGTTGAAAAATATTTCGTTATTGCTAGTTTAAAGAAAGTGGATGGATCTCATGCCATCAGTGAAGGAATAATCGAAGTGGGGAATGGGGATCAACTTTGGTGGCTGCCTCTTGATTTTGAAGGTTTTTATAATGGAATGAGTATTTTGTAGAGGGAGGAAATAGATGTTAGGTACAGGTACAATGAAAAGGAGAGAGGTAACTATTCAAGTGATCAAGTCCCACACCACTCAAATATTTTTCTAAACAACAATAACTTGATCTCTGACAAAATTTTTTTTTATATAAGCAATGAATTTTTTATTTATTTTCAGAAATATAAATTTCTGAAAATAATTTCTATATATTTACTATATTAAAGTGGGGTGTGAAATTTGATGTGTGGTGGCAAATTCAACACCCTTATTTGAATGTAATCATTAGTGATCGATGTGAAGTGGGTTGTGGGGTTCAACAATGTTGGATTTTTTCTTTCTGTCATTTTGTTTGCCAGCTAATTGGAGTGTGCCCAGTTGAAAATTATGGGAATCAATCATGGGTATGCTTGGTGTTATTGATGGATGGTATTCCAAGAGAAATTCAGATTACAGTTTCAGAAACTCATGTTAAATTTCAGAAACAATCATATCCAATATCCACAGAGGAGATTAACTTGTATACTTCTTAGTCACTGTGGCTTGGAACTTCCAAAGGAAGATGAAAAAAGACACACCTCCTGTAGTAACAACTTTCAAAAAACATGTCAAAGTCCCACATTGGAAACATGTTGCTCATACCAGCAAACAACATATATAAAAGTGAGGTGTATGTGTTTTCCATATCATTTTCATACAGTTGGATTAAAGATTCTGTTGATGTTGAGTCTTTTTCTCTGAGTTTTGTAGGCTAAGTATATTAAGAAGTGCTTTTATGCAATCTAATTATGTTCTAGCCTACATAACATGAGGAAAAAACTAAACACTAACTCTTCCTTGGGACTCCAAGATTGCATTGACTTTTCCTCTTCATGACTTGTCAGAGGAGAAAAAGTATAAGAAAGATCATCTCCATGCTTTTGATAATAGCCATTATCAGCCAATCTTGCCTTAAATTTGTTCAGTCAAAACTCTCATGTCATGTTTCTCCAAGTTATTAAGATTATAGTCATCAACCATATATTTAAAATGTTTCTAGGAAGAATGAATCTAGTTTTAAATTTTAGGAGCAGATAATATAGATAAACAATCTCCCACCTTGTTGATTGACAAGTGATGATTGTGGTATTCAACTTAAGAACTGAATGTTGATTTTAAATCCCTTAGAACCATGGTTTTGCATTGGATAAAGCATACGCAACTTAATGGAGTTCAGTATTTGTAGGCACAGTAGAATACTAGAATGGCTGGTCTTTTCTCTCTTAATTTCTTCTCTTGTGCTCCAAAATAAAGACTCTTAATTATATTTAGCTATCACAGACAAAGATCCGCACGTTTACAGATCCAATTAGAAACCTATTGTTTGCATGTCATTTAATTAAGACACTAAAATGTAGCACTGGGCTCACATGGTGCAATTGACAGACCACCTGCAGCAACTTTCAAAGAACCTATCTAAGGCCCACAATGGAAACATGGTGCTGATAGCATCAAAGAAAAAACTGAGGTAACCCCTTAGCTTAAGACAATGACTTAGGCAGTATTTTTCCAAATCTTTTGTGTAGAGGGACACTTTGGGTGTGCCTTGGATTAGAGGTTCACTTTTCTCATACGTCCCCTTTTTATTCCAACACATAAGGGGTTGTGCTTTAGCGCTGCCCCTTTCAATCAGTTTAAAGTTTCAGAAATAAAATGTACCTCTTCAAAGTACCCTGTCTAGATGTCCCACATGGTAAACGTATCGCGGTCTGTGTCCTCAAACTACATGCTTCCACAAAGTACTCCAATTTGGAATGGGATGTATCTTCTACTGCACAAGTGATTCTCCTACAATAGATATGTTCTTGATTAGAGGTTTATATAGGAGTTTTTCTTCTCCAAGAAGATTTGAAGAATTGCGTATACTTGAATTTCAATCAAGTAAGATCAGAATACAAGATAAAGATGAATATTAAGGAAAGTAAAAGAAGGAAAAAAATACTAAGTATGGTAACTAAAAAGAAGTTGAACTTGCTGAAGAAATTTGAGGATCTGGACTATATGGAATAAGGTCCAGCATCAAGTGATGAGCCAATATCTAAGAGGAAGAAGTTCATGAATTGGAGGTTATGACTTATGATAGACTATGATTTTGACAAAATTACATGAGAACGTAATAAGAAGCATTTTCCTACCTTGTTTTGTATCTCACACTTCAGTGGGAGGTATTGACTCGACTTATTATTTAGTGTTTAGTGTTTCCTTAGATCAAATAATGGTATTAACACCATATCAGCAAACAATCATAAATGAAATTAAAATTACATTGGTGGGTATACAGAAAACATTTGAGAAGCAACATTTTTATACTCTAGTAAGATGATCTTTCAGATTCCAAACTATGAGGGATATTGATAATCCTATAAATTTAGATGCAAGAGAGGGGATACAATTTGATGGGTGTTATTGGAGCATATATAGGATGGTGTCCCTGAGAATTAATCTCTAAATTATATTTCTCAAAGGCTCTATGAGCCAAAACTTCTAAAGTGATTTATTCTTGAATTCAATAAGCTAAGATCAAAATATGAATACACTATTAATCACTTCAGGAATCATTTCATACAAAAGAATAAAATTACCAACTGGATAAATGTTATGGTAGAAATTTTGATGTCAAGAGATTTTTCTATAATCTTGTATAAATTTGTGAAATATATTTCCCACATACCCCTGCAAAACCCAAAATAAAATCATCCACAGTTCCCCCATATATATAACTATAAAACACACAAATTTATTGTTTGCCATTTAATTAAGACGCCAAAATGTAACACTGGCTTGCTTAAGAATCAATTGAAGAGATTGTCCTATCTTTTTCCTTCACATGAATCCCCATTTGGTCCAAATCACACTGATGAGTGATGACTGACCAGAGTAGTCCCAAAGAATTACTTTAACATGTACCTGTGACTTGAGTGTTTCACTGCAAGTATGTGAATGCAATAACCATGTCATCAACAAACTCCAACTACAAATACAGATGTGTCATGCACTTTGTATAAATAGCATAAGGTGGCTGAGTTTTTGAGAAACTAAATCTCTTCATACCTAAGAAAACGCACTAGAGAGCCTAAATTAAGTTAAAATTAAGGTAACAAAAGGACAAGTCCATCTTAGCTTTTGTAGAGAGAAGGGACAAGTCCTTGTGTATCTTGCACTTTTTATTAGTGCTTTCATTTCAAGCATCATATAAATAGTTTTTCATCTCTTTATTTCCTTGTTTGTCAAAAAGAGATCTATTAGAATTCCAGAACTTCCATGCATTGAAACTCAATTGAGGCAATCTCAATTCGTGAGTATGCCAAGTCCCTTATAAACTTATGCATGAAGTGTCTTTTACCAATGAAATATCAGCAAAATGCAGAACAGAACTAGAAAAGTTTATCACAGTTCTAAGAATATAATTAGTGATTGTTAGTTCTTGAGTCCAAGAACGTTGAACCAGCTTCACAGTATTGATTATCACAATCAATACTAGGGTTCAATCACCATTAAGATGTAAGAGATAGAAGAGAATCAGAATCAATTGATGCTAATCACAAGCTAATCAGAGAGAGAAAAGAATGAACGAAATTGAGGGAGAATAATATTTCTGATTACACTAATTACACATAGTGCACATGTATTTATTACACACAGTCAAAGGGCCTTTTCTCACTAAACAGAAACTCTAAGGACCAAACTGTAAACACACACATATTATTCTGAATTACAAACAAACTCCAATACTCCCTCCTAATTCAGAATACTACTTAATGACAAGATATTAAGTTTCTTGCACAGCAAGGAAAATCTCTCAGCCTTCAAAGGCTTAGTGAACAGGTCTGCAAGTTGTTCTTCAGTTGGACAATGTTCAAGTTCCAACTTTCCTTTAGACACTTGATCCCTCAGAAAATGAAATCTAGTCTCGATATGTTTGCTTCTCCCATGAGCCACTGGATGCTTAGCTAGATCAATAGCTGACTTATTGTCTATCAAAAGCTTCATCACTTCAGATGACTTCAATCCTATCTCTTCAAGAAGCATGCTGAGCCAAACAGCTTGACAAGCACCATATGAAGCAGCTACATACTCAGCCTCACATGAAGATATAGCTACTATAGGTTGTTTCTTTGAGCACCAAGAGATTGGTGCATCTCCACAAAGAAATACAAAACTTGTTGTGCTCTTCCTATCATCTTTGTCTCCACACCAGTCAGCATCCACATAGCCAATGATTTCACTTCTCACATTATAAGCTTTGCCAGGGAACAAAACACCATGATCAATTGTACCCTTAACATATCTCAGAATTCTTTTAGCCGCCATGAAGTGAGACTCTTTAGGATTCTCCATGAATCTGCTCACCAACCCTACACCATAGCTGATCTCAGGCCTACTGCAACACAAATATCTCAATGACCCCACAATCTGCTTATACATAGTGGAATCTACTACCTTTCCAGTATCAGCCTTGGTAAGGACTATACCACAATCCACTGGTGTAGTCACAGAATTACAGTCAGAAAGGTTAAACCTTTTCAACACTTCCAGTGCATACTTCTTCTGGCTCATAAACACTCCTTTCTCAGTTCTGAGGAATTCAATACCCAGGAAATATGACAACTCTCCCATGTGCATTTCAAATTCAAGTTGCATTTTCTCCTTAAACTTGTGTATCTCAGATTATTTACTTCCAGTCACAAGTAAATCATCAACATACAAGCATACCATAATGATACCTGAGCTCTTGGTTTTAGTCACATAAACACCATGTTCAGTAGTACACTTTAGGAAACTCATTTGCTGTAGAAACGAATCAATCCTCCTGTTCCAAGCTCGAGGAGCTTGCTTGAGGCCATACAAAGCCTTATGCAACTTGTACACCATGTGCTCACTGCCCTGAACCTCAAAACCAGGTGGTTGATGTATGTAGACCTCCTCATCCAAAGGACCATTCAAGAAAGCTGACTTTACATCCAGCTGATGTAACTTCCAACCTTTCAAACTTGCAGCTCCAACTACTAACCTCACAATTTCCATCCTTGCCACTGGAGCAAACACTTCAGTATAATCCAAGCCTTCCTTCTGTTGAAAGCCTCTAGCTACAAGTCTTGCTTTATATCTTGAAACTGAACCATCTGGCTTCAGCTTTGTTTTGTACACCCATTTCACTGAAATTGGCTTTTTCTTCTCAGGCAACTCAACTAGACTCCATGTCTTATTCTTGTCAATGGATCTCAGCTCTTCTTTCATTGCAGTGATCCAATTATCATGCTTAAAAGCTTCTTCTACGTTTACTGGCTCCACCTCAGCATTGAATGCAAAATGCACCAAGTCACCTTCATTGGTTACCTCACCATCAGGAAAAAGCACATAATCATTCAGCCTTGCAGGTAACTGTCTTATCCTTTGAGTCCTCTGACCACTATGTTCACCAAGTTGACTATCATTCACTCTAAAATTCACACTTTGACTCCCATCATCAGCATTCCTTGAATCACACTCAGAATTCAATTCAGGAAAAACAAACTGAGTTCTAGAACTAGAAGGATCAGTTACTCTCTACTGATTACCCTCCCAATTCCAGAAAGCCTCCTCATCGATTACAACATCCCTACTAATAACTATAGCATTAGTATCAGGGTTAAGTAATCTGTATGCTCCTGTAGTATGAAAGCCAACCAACAACAATTTCTCACTTTTTTCATCTAACTTTTTCCTTCTCTGATCTGGAACATGCCTGAAACAAACAGATCCAAATACCCTCAAGTGCTTCACACTAGGTTTCAATCCTGACCAAGCTTCTTCAGGTGTCAAGGACTGCAATTTCTTTGTAGGACATCTATTCAAAATGTAGGTAGAAGTAGACACAGCTTCTCCCCACAACTGATTTGGTAACTTCTTATGTTTCAACATACTTCTTACCATATTAGCTATTGTCCTATTTCTCCTCTCAGCAACACCATTATGCTGAGGAGTATAAGGTGTTATCACCTCATGATAAATGCCATTTTCTTCACATAAAACCTTCATCTCATTGGAGACATACTCTCCACCACCATCAGTCCTCAGCACCTTGATACTTCTCTCACTTTGCTTCTCTACTAGTGCTTTAAATCTTCTGAAAGTTCCAAAGACTTCTGACTTCTTAGTCAACAAATAGATCCACATTTTCCTTGTATGATCATCAATGAATGAAACAAAGTATCCATTCCCTCCTGTAGAAAGAGTCTCAAAAGGACCACACACATCAGAGAATATCACATCTAGTGCAGCCTTTGACTTCACTGGAACAGTATCGCCAAATGAACTCCTAGGTTGCTTGCTGAGAAGGCAACCTTCACAAAGCTGTCCAGAAGGCTTAATCTGTGGAAGACCCCTCACCATTCCTTCATGATGAAGCTGATGCAAACCCTTAAAATGCAAATGGCCATATCTCAAGTGCCATAGCCAGCTCAAATCAGTAGTACTTGCAGTCAAACACTGTGAATCTCCAGTTTTAATATCAACCTGAAAAGTTATGTTTGCTGCTAACCCTGACCTCAGAAGTAATCTACCCCTTGGATCAAATACCAACAAATTTCTCCCCTTTTGCTTTAGGGAATAGCCTTTCTCAATCAACTGTCCTAGGCTAATCAGATTATGTTTCACATTAGGTACATACAATGTATCAGAAATAAATGCTTGTTTGCCATTTTTCTTCTGAATGTGAACCTTTCCAACTCCAGCAGATTTAATAGTGCTATTGTCAGCAAATCTAACACTACTAGTTTTCTTCTCATCCAATTCCACAAACCACTCTTTGTGACCAGTCATATGAGAAGAACATCCCGAGTCTAAGTACCAAATATTCTCACCATTCTTGTAAGAACTCACTACTGAATTATTAACTTCACTATCAAGAGTACTAAGAAGTGAAGAGTAAGTACAAGAATCAGAATCAGCAGGGACCACAAACAATACCTGCTCTCCATCAGAATCATCATCTTCATGAGCAGAGTTAACTTGTTCTTCACCTCCTTGCTTGCTGCCTTTCTTCTTGTTCTTACACTCATAGGCATAGCGACCATATTTCTTACAGGCACAACATTGAACATCTTTCTTCTTGCCTTTGCCTTTCTTCCATTTGTCTTTATCATACCCTTTCTCCTTAGAATCTCCTCTCTTCTTGAAGTCACCATCATCATCATTGCTAGAGAATTTCCCAGCATCCTTGTTCTTCCAATTCTTCTCCTTGGAAGTCTTTGAGTAGTTACTCCACTTCTTCTTGCTGGTACTACCATGAGCATACAAGGCTTGCTCAGTTTCTCTCTCAGACTCAATCAGATTCAACCTCATTTCATGAGCCTCCAATGAACCTTGAAGCTCCTCAACCTTCATCGTATCAAGATCCTTAGACTCCTCTATCGTAGTAACTATATGATCAAATCTTGTAGTCAAAGATCGAAGAACCTTCTCTACAAGCATCTGATCATTCATGGTCTCTCCATTCGTCTTCATTTGGTTTGTCAAGGTCTGAAGGCGAGTGAAAAACTTAGAAATCGTCTCTGATTTCTCCATCTTCAGAGCTTCATACTGTCTTCTGAGAGTCTGCAACTTGACCTTCTTCAATTTTGCCACACCTTCGTAACTCTTGTTCAGAATATCCCACGCCTCCTTCGACGTTTTCGCCGCTGCAATTTTCTCAAAATTAGCAGGGTTAACACACTGATGGATAATGAACAGAGCCCGCATATCTTTCTTCTTCAACTCCTTATGAGCAGCGCCTTGCTCCGCAGTGTGTTCTGCCGGTAGAGCATCAAACCCAGAAGTCACCATCTCCAGAACATCTTGGAACCCGAAGATCACGAGCATCTGAGTATTCCAACGTTCCCAATCAGTCTTGCCGTCAAGAACCGGCAACGAAGCTGGAAAATTGTCGTTCGTTCCAGCCATCACCTTGAAAGAAGCGCCCACTTCCACCGGAGCTTCCAGCGGAGCAAGCACCTCCGTTGTGACTGTCTCACACTCCGCCGTAGATCGTCGTGCACTGGTGGTGGCTCACGTCGCCGGTCGCCGGATCGTCAAGCTATGATACCACTGTTAGTTCTTGAGTCCAAGAACGTTGAACCAGCTTCACAGTATTGATTATGATAATCAATACTAGGGTTCAATCACCATTAAGATGTAAGAGATAGAAGAGAATCAGAATCAATTGATGCTAATCACAAGCAAATCAGAGACATTGTGTGTATTTTTTTATGTTTTCATGATCAGAGATGAGTGAGAGAGAGGGGAGAAAGCGAGGGGAGAACGAGTGGGTGGAAGTCCGGCGAACCAGACGAAATGAGTGGCCAAAGGGAAAGCATGTGAACTTTCCCGACAAAGGGAATGATCGCCGAAGGGAGGACAAACAGTTTACTCATAATGGACGAGTCACCTCATTCTACTTCACACATTTCCCCGAAAATTTTGGGGAAAAGGAGATGTGGGGCGTATTTCAGAGATATGGAAGGGTTTGGGAGGTTTTCATCCCTAGGAAGAGGGACAAAGGGGGCAACAGGTTTGGCTTTGTGAGATTCTTGGATGAGAATAATCATGCAGGATTGGAGCATGCACTGAATACTATTCTGATTGGGAGTCTGAGAGTCCAGGTTAATAGGCCAAGATATCCTGCCACTCAGGTGGTGCATACGCAAACCTATGCCAAGGCACAACTGTGGGCGCACACGAAGGAGCCACCTCAAGTGCAATGGAACCCAGCTCGACTTGAGGAAGGGAAGCAGGGAGGAAGTAGAAAGTCCTACGCGCAGATTGTGGCTGAGGCACCAGACTACCGGGAGGCTAGGCGGGCGAAAAGGGAAAAGCAAGGTTGGAGAGAAGTCAGAAGAGAAACATCGGGTTTGTCAGATGGGAATAATATAGAGGAATGGACTGATGCTGATGTACTGGACGGAGAGGCAAGAAATGCATGGCTACAAAAGTGCCTAGTGGGTACACTGCGGGATCCAGGTTTGATTACATCGCTTCAGGAGTCCTTTATCTTACATGGCTTCATGTCTGTTAAGGTGAGGCACATGGGAGATTACATGATGCTGATTTCGGGTACCGGTGAGGAGAACCTAGCGGAGATCCTGAGAGGAGATGAGGAATGGATTAATGAAATTTTTGAATCTCTATCCTGGTGGAATCCCACTATAGTTCCTGGACACAGAATTGCTTGGGTGAGATGCTACGGTCTAGCACTGAATCTGTGGAGTAGAAGATGCTTCAGTCACATAGTGATACCTGTGGGGGAAGTAATATCTCTTGATCGCAGAACAGAGAACTTTGAAAAACTGGATTGCGCGAGAATTCAGATACGAACGTCGGCGTTAGATCCAATCGCAGTTTTCCGGAAGGTGAAAATCAATAATTGTGTGTATGGGGTGCGTGTGATGGAGGAGATAGGTGAGGAAGTATCTGGGAGGTGGTGGGGATCAGTGGCAATGTCATCTGAGGTGCCTGAGTCCTCTGTTGCAGGTTCTGGGTGGTCGGATATTGGTGATGATGTTGATCAAAGGCTACCGCCGGTTGCTCGACAGAATGTCGGCGTAATTAATGGGGTGGATGAAACGGACAACATTCTGAATGGGACATTATTGCATCAATTAAATGGGAGAACTGAGTCAGTGGACAAAGGCGGTTTTCATGAAAAACCGTTAGTGCAGCAATCATTGGCAGGTGGAATACAAAATTTAAATGTGAGGTCAAAGGGGGGCCTAGTCAACGGGATCAAAACCATTGATGGAGCTATACAAAATGATGGGGAAATTAAAAAAGAAAGAGAAGGGGTGCGGCAGGTCCATTGTGGGGGCAGTAGGCAAGCCCAATTGAAGGCAGGCCCAATAGCTCCTCCAAAGGGGCTTGGGGAGGCGGTGGGCTTGAGTGGGTTAGCCGGAGGTCAACCAAGGATCCATGGCACGCGGGGTCCAGCAACAAACAAACAACATCACAAACTTGAGAGGTCTGCTATCAAAATTAATGTGAACCATCTTCCAGGTGTTAACAATAATATCTTGGAGATAAACAACTCGAGTGCAGACCACACACGCGATTCATAGTGGCAGAATGGGGCGGACCAAGCTAGGGGAGCGCCGGTCCTGGCGCAACGAGGGGAGTTGGGTGATGGCGAACTGCAGGGTGGAGTGGGTAACTCATTGAATTGGAAGGGAACCAATGAAGTGACCGAATCATCACAAAGCCACATCTCTACAACCCAACATTCTTCTTTACCTAATAATGCTGTTGTGGTTAGGTGAAAGGTGAGGCAACAAATCCACTCATTGAGTGACTCTGCTATGGACCCGGGGGAGATGAATTGCGACAAGGACCAGTGGTTAAGGAATATGCAGGCGGAGTCAAGCAACATCTGGAAACTAGGCAAGGAGTTGGGCGCAACTTTTGCTGGACCAGATATTGAAATGATTGAGAAGTTGGTTGAGTTAGAGAAGAGGGACAATGGTGCCTGGAAGATACTTGTGAATCCAGACACAAATGGGGCTAGTGGTGGTGGTCAATGAAGATAATAAGTTTCAATGCGAGGGGGGTCGCCAGCAGGGTGAAATGGCGATCGATAAAGGAGATGGTGAGTAGGGAGAAGGCGGACATGATTTTGATCCATGAGACTAAGTTGGCTACAGTGGACTCAAGGGTGTGTGCTGCCATTTGGGGGGATGTACTGTGTGATTGGAAAGCTGTCCCTGCTGTGAATAGAAGTGGTGGCCTGCTCTGCATTTGGAGAGAAGGCGCATTCCAGCTGGAAGAGGTATGTTTGGGTCCTGGTTTTATTGGTCTGGTGGGTACCTGGGAGAATCAGAGTCACACTAGTGTTATTGTAAATGTGTATTCCCCGTGCACAATGGAGGGGAAGATTGCGTTGTGGGAGGGTTTGGTACAATGGAAAACCAATAGTAGTAGTCCAGTTTGGTGTATTGCAGGAGATTTTAATGCAGTGAGATGTACCGAGGAGAGGCGAGGCAGGTCAACAGATGTGGCTTTGGGGAGGCGAGAAATCGATGGCTTTAATGAATTCATCGACAGGATGGATGTATTTGATATTCCACTGCTTGGACGGAAGTATACATGGTATCGTCCAAATGGGACAGCAATGAGCAGGATAGATCGATTTTTAGTGAGTCAAGAATGGCTCGATGTGTGGCCAAACAGCTCTCAGCTAGTCCTTGATAGGGAAGTCTCTGACCACTGCCCTCTATTGTTGAGAAATATTTGTCAGGATTGGGGCCCAAAACCATTCCGGGTGTTAAATTGCTGGCTGCAACACCCCAAGTTTAAGGAGTTTGTTGCTAACAAGTGGGGAGAGCTACAGTTTCAGGGTCGGGCAGCGTCGGTTCTCAAAGAGAAGCTCAAGGCTTTGAAAGGACAGTTAAGGATATGGAATAAAGAAGTTTTTGGCAATGTCAATGACAAGAAGAAGGAGCTCACCGCCGCGTGTAGTGCGATTGATTTGAAAGCGGAGGATGAAGGGCTAAGTGTAGAGGAGGTACAGCTGCGACAATCTCTGTTATCTGAATACTGGAGGATCTCAATGTTAAATGAGTCTATCCTTCACCAAAAATCCAGAACACGGTGGATTAGGGATGGGGATTCGAATACAAAATATTTTCATGCTACTGTTAACTGGAGGAGAAGGGTAAATAATTTTGAAGGGTTGAATTTGGGGGGTGGTTGGTGTGAAGACCCGATTGCGATTAAAAGGGGGGTCAAGGAGTATTTTCAGGGCAAGTTCCACGGGCAACATGGAAAGAGCCCACAACTCAATGGTGTGTCATTCAGAACTGTGTCCGAGGCAGATAATGATTTTCTCTGTGCTAGTTTTGGCTTGGATGAGATAAAGGCTGCTGTTTGGGAGTGTGACAGTGACAAAAGCCCGGGTCCAGACGGGTATAATTTCAGTTTCTTGAAGACATTCTGGGAGATTATTAAGGTATTTCATCAGTTTGGGACATGGCCAAAGGGTTGCAATGCATCGTTCATCACTTTAATTCCAAAGGTTGATTCTCCTCAAGGCTTAAATGAATTTAGACCCATATCCCTCATTGGATGTATGTTTAAAATTATCTCTAAATTATTGGCGAGGCGATTGAAGAATGTACTGCCAAAGGTAATTGATATGGATCAATCAGCGTTCCTGGGTGGTCGGAATATGCTCGATAGTGTGGTTGTGGCAAGCGAGGTGGTTCATGAGGTTAAACGTAAAAAGAAGCCAACCCTTGTTCTCAAGGTAGACTTCGAGAAGGCGTATGATTCAATTGATTGGGGCTTTCTTGAGTATATGATGAGGAGAATGCGGCTATGTGAGAAGTGGATATCGTGGGTCATGGGGTGTTTGAAGTCTGTTACAGTGTTTGTATTGGTGAATGGAAGCCCAAGCGACGAGTTTGTTCCGGAAAGAGGAATAAGACAAGGGGATCCCCTAGCACCCTTTCTATTTCTAATTGTGGCGGAAGGTTTGAATGGGTTGGTTAAGAAGGCGACCAGTATGAAAAAACTATCTGGGGTCAAGGTGGGCAAGAATCAGGAGGTGGAGGTGTCAATTCTACAGTTTGCTGATGACACAATTTTCTTTGGAGAGGCATCGCTTGAGACTGTTCGCACTTGGAAGTGTATCTTGCGTTGTTTTGAGTTAGCTTCTGGGTTAAAAATCAACTTCAAGAAAAGCAGTTGTGGGGAATTGCGGTGGATGGGGGGTGTTGAGGAGCTTTGTTAGGTTTCTGAATTGTAAGCAGATGGTGATCCCATTTACTTATCTTGGTTTGCCAATTGGAGGGAATCCACGACTGATTGAGTTTTGGAAGCCAGTTATTTCTAAGTTCAAGAATAAACTATCGTTATGGCGCCGGAAATCTTTATCGTTTGGAGGCCGCATTTGTCTTATTAAGAGTGTGTTGTCTGCACTCCCACTGTTTTACTTATCATTTTACAGATATATATATATATATATATATATATATATATATTACAAAACTACTCGTATATATACCATGTTAACAATTTGGTTATATTTGAACAACAAGATACCATATTTATTTGCAATAAGATATAAAATTGTTTTTTCACAACAATATAATAAAAGTTGCGTTTTGTTTTGCAAAAAAATATATGCATCAAGTTAGGTTAGGACGTGAGTTTGAGGCGACAACAGATTTGGGTAAACCCGAAACCCATCAGGTTTGGGTTGGGTATGAGAGTTCGGGTTTGGGTTTGGGAAAGACAAAATCCGAGTTTGACCCGACTCGTTGACTTCCTTATTGGTTACCCCAATTTTTATCTTGAGTGAGATGTTTTTTTGGGTTGTGTTAATTCCTAAGCACTTGATCAAAGTATTTGTTGTTAGAGAATTGCGGTTTGTTACAAAACTAAAAGTAAGAATTTAAACTATCATTGCATTTCCTTGTTTTTGCCTTTGAGATTTTATAGTCAATAACCATTTATTACACTAAGCACCAATTCTGAAAATCGGACCGGTCACTAAACCGGTGAAGGCACTGGTTTAAGGTTTAAAGGTTCAATCGGGGTCTGACCGAGGTCCAACCGGTTATATTTAAATAGTATTTAAAAAATAAATATTAATTATTAATGCTATTAAAAATATAATATATACTATATATAACACTTTTTGGGTTACATCTACTGTATTGTATATATATAGTACCACTTAATTTGAAAAGTTTTTTAATATAATAAATATGACAATTTAAATACTAAAGTTATATTTTAAAAAAATAGAACTTCCGTAAATGATAGTGAGCCCCACTTAGTTTTTTTTTTAAACTACCTAGGTGATGATTCCATTACATTTCAAAGTATTTCATTGCATTTTATTTTACAATCGTTGCACAATCTGACAGTATGCTTATATTCTTTTTGTTTTTTTAGTCAATGGAGTAAGTAGTAGTAAATGCTCTATTTCTTTTTTTGAAACTAGGTAGATGCTCCATTTCAAAACAATAATAAATGTTCACAGCAGTTTTTTATGGAAACACCCAATATTAATGGCTAGAATGTGAAAATCAAGGGGGTACCAGCTTGAAATCAGAGCAGAAACGGACAGGTTTGATTGGAAAAATAATTTTTTTTACTAACTGGTTGAACCACAGAACCGTCGGTTTTACCGGTTTTCAACCGGTTTTTACGGGTTTTGACCGGTTTGATAATACCCCGGTTTTAGCAGTGTTCCGGACCGGTGGGATATCCGGTTCTCGGTCCGACCGGCCGGTCCGGTCCGGTTTTCAGAACATTGCCAATGACAACGAGATGTGGTCACATGAGGATTCTTACGTTTCACAATTTCCCTTGTTCGTATTTAATAGCCGTCCTCTAAAATCTTCAAGGATGAGTTGTCTAATATTTTCTAGAGCCTTACTTTTTGCAAAGATGCTGATTTTCTAGGATCAAAGTTTTTGCCTACTCTTTAATAGCGTTAGAGCTTCTTCGTTAGACGGCTCCACGATTACATCATTATGCTCCTATTCTTTAGGGCATTTGGCGTTTGTGCCTCTTATCTTGGGTGGTAGGTTTCGTACATAACTACATATTCAAAAAGAGGGTAATTCAGTTGCAGATTTCTTTGCGAAGCTAAGAGCATCCTCCTTACGGACTTGTTGTTTCATGATAGGGCTCCTCATGGTGTTATTCTAGTTGTAGAGATTCTCAAGGGGTTCCTACCTTGATGTGTTAGTTCTTTTTTTTTGTCTTTCGCTCTGTGTACTGAAAAATTGTAATGGTAAAAAAATCTATTAATTAAGCTTTAAAAAAAGCTTAACTGATATGATTATACCCCATGGTAAGAAGCTTGGAAAAAAATTGCAAATGCAAAATATCTTTTGATGTTTCAATTCATTGTGTTATGCCAAATGGGAAAACATGGAGAAGATTTTCATTAATATATTGGTCTTTGATAAACCGTTGTTAACTTACAACTAGCTAGCATTCGAGGGTTCAAATCCTACTTGTACTAGAATTCCGGAACTTTTAACTAGCATTGTATCAAAAAAACCTCATAACTAGCATCCAATGAATCTTCAAATACGGGTCCGACTAATCTTCCAAGATATGCTCCTTCACGGTTAACATACAATTTGAGGCAAGATGTGTTCCTTAACTAGTTACTTTATTTACAATTTTAACTTGCTTTAGTTTTATCCTTTTAATCCAAGTCAAACATTTAACTACATTTGCTAATCATCTATACATATTAAATTGAAGGCAATTTGAGATATAAAAATAAATTAAACTAGATATTATATCCGTGTGTTGCACGAGTTTGTTTACAACATTTTTAACATTAAATAACAATGATTGTAGTTTAAATTATTACATAAATATGAAAATAGTTTTTATTTTAAAATAAATAATAATAATTATCCTCAAAATTTCAATAATTACAAAAAAATACTTTTCAATAAATAGTATTGGAGTTATCTTTGTAAATAATTAATATTACTCAAATTCAATAATTAATATTTAATAGTAGTAATCAACATTGGATCATTTTAAAATTTTAATTATTTATTTATTTAATAATGTGAAAATAATATAGTCCATTTGAAAAAAGCTTAAGCAAAAAGTTTTTAATGCCATCAAAAAAGTTGTTTTACCATTTTTTGTACTTTTTACCGAGAAAATCATTTTTTGGGAAGGGAAATCTCAATTTCCCAAACAGGTTTACACATGTTAAAATCGAGAAAAATAAAGTAATTTCATCTTTTTCAACTATAATAAGATATATATTAAATAGATTAAGTATTATGGAGTAAATTTATATTTATTCAACTTTGGTCATAACATTTTTCTCTATCAACCTTGGTCAAAATCGTTTTTACTAATATATAATAAGATCGTAAAATTATATTGAGATTGTTTCTTCAAATAAAGCACACATACGTTATAGTTAATAGTAAATACCTTATAGCTTCATTTTAAAATTTAAACAATTTTATCTAAATTATTTATTGATAACATTATTTTGTCATTAATCAAGTTTAATTTTAGTTATTTTTCCCTAATGCAAAATTCAAGTCAATTTTTATGTTTATGAATATTATTATTCAATTTAGATAGTTGAATTACTTTTGAGAATGCAATTTTTGTCATTTTTAAATTTCATTATTTAATATATTATTTACAAAGAAATTTGCTATTGCTTCCTTTATTTTACTACAAAGGTAGGAATATTTTACTACTTAATGTATTTAATTAAATTTTTTATGATAATTAAATTAAAAAATAAATGACTATGACTAATATATTTTTTTAAAATATTTTTGTATCTAATTAAATATTTTATTAAATCATTATATTAACTTGATTAACCTTCCTGCCTGAAATAAAAGTGTAGTTTTTTTTTATTAGAGCGTCTTGTTTCATTTTTTTCACTCTTTTTTAGAGAACTAAGGTGTTATGTTTCAGGAGTCCTTTGTCATATTCTATTCTACCTTATACAACAAACATGAAAATAAGTTGACTAACTAATTGATCTAAAAAATTTATTGATCAGTTTTTAGTTGTTTAATGTATATATAATACAATTTTGTTTTGTATTTATTATAAAATTTCAATTGAGTTATACATTTTAGTGGGTATCTAAATAGCTAATGCCTTAGACAAATTTATTCATTTTTATTATAAATATTTTTTGCTTTAAAAAAAACAATTACTATTAACTATCTAATTTTCTTAGGAAGCACAAATAAATCAAAAAAAATTATTAATGTAAAGTAAGTCAATTTTAGTTATTATTATTACTTAAAGATTCCCTCATGTAGTAATTCATAATTAATATTTAAATAATATTAATATTTAATTTCAAATATGAGAAATTGAAAAGTTTAATAATTACTAATTAATAATTAATAATAAGTGGATGTATATTGAAAGTTGAATACAATTTTGTTTAACTTTCATTCTTTAATGCATTTAATACTTATAGCTCAAGTGAGCTTTACACATATACTAGAAATAATACCCGTGCGTTGCACGGGTTTCTTTACACTATTTTTTAAATATAGTATAAAAATTATTATGGAGTAATTAAATTTCTTTTGTATTAGTATTAAATTAATTTTAAAAACTTTGGTTGTAACCTATTCTATTGATTTAGGTTCTCTGTTTTTGGCGGGCTGATTTGTCATATATCCGGTAATAAACATGGATACTAAGTTAGGAGAAATATTGTCCCCAGATGTTGTTCTATTTTTCAATCACAACTCACCCTTATAAACCAAATTAATAATTTATTTATTTAATAATTTGAAAACTCCGTAAGTGAATTTGAAATATTTTGAATCAAGTAATGTTGTTTTAATATAAGTTATGATAACATATTTTTTATCAACAATGAAATAATTTTAACTTTAAAAATTATAATAATTTATAATTTTAATATCGTAAAATTTAGTAAATTTAAATTTATTAAAATTTTGTTATAATTATTTTTCTCTGTTATGCTTCCTCAAGTTATTTTTACTACTATATAATAGATCAAAAATCATATTTAAAGAATCTTTTTTCAAATAATACATACATTCAATATAGTAATAATAAATATCTTATAGAGATATTTTTTAAATTTTCAACTATTTTTTCGACATTATTTATTAATAAATATTTTTCATAAGTAAGAAATAGTTAATAAGTTTTATTTGTTTTTTTTTTAATTTCTCAATTTATGATAAATAACTAATAAAATTTATAATTATTATTAACAATCTATTATTGTCATTAATGTAAAGGTAGTCAATTTCAATTACTATTATTTTTTAAAACTTCACCTAAAGTTGTAATGAATAATTAAAATTTAAATAATTTAAATATTTAATTTCAAATAAGATAAATTGAAAAGTTTTAAATTTTAATATTTACTTTTAAATATGAGAAATTGAAAAGTTTAGCAATTAATAATTAATATAATGAAAAATAAAGTGGATGTAGTTTTTATTTTAGTTTTCATTTTTTTATTTAATATTTTTAATAGAAAATACATTTATTATTTCTTTACGTGTTCAATTATATTTTTATATATATATATATATATATTAAAAAAAATTAAAATTTTTTTATCTAAAATTTTATTAATAAATATTATTTATTTTTATTTTTATTTTTTTATATTTGTCAAATTCAAAGCTCAAGTCAATTTTAAGTCTATAAGTAGTTGAATTGTTTTTTATAATAATTTTTTTTTTCAGTTTTTAATTTATTTAATATTTTTTGTTATTTTTTAATGCATTTAATATAAAGGTATGTGAACTTTTATGGTTTAATGCATTTAATGCATGCAAAAACTCAAGTCTCCTTTACTTATATATATATATAGATATATATATATATATATAGATGACTCTTTTCGTAACATTTGAAAATGCAAAAACGAACGTTAGTAAAATTATTGAGTTGCTGTAATAAATATTTCCTATTGGTAACATTCTGAACTCAATCTAATGCTAAGTTACAAATTTAGCAGCTATAGATATATGGTACTATATCACAAGGCAAAATTGAAATAAGAATCAAGGTGGCATGATAATACAAAAGGAATCACCAAGGGAAAAACAAAAAGATATTGGACAGTGGTTGTTACTGTCATCATTCCCGTCACTGATAACACACCGGTCACCATGGCCACCCAAAAACACCGAAGGAATCAGCCGCAATTCACCGTGGGAGCTCATCTAATGACCTCCAATAACTGAGTAGATATGGTATGAGCAAAGCAATGACACCTGTTGCAGATTTATTGTCCTTCCATGCATAAAAGTTATGACAAGGTTTAATAGCCTCATAGACTACTTGCGCTTATACCTGAAAGGGAATTTGAACAAGATTTTATTTACTAGCATCGCGTAAACAATGTAAAATAAGAGTTGAGATGCAGAAAAACAAACTTTAGAAGCAGATGAACATTTTCATGCTCAATCAAAGATGAACAATACATTAGATGCTTTAGCTTCAAACAAAGTAGTTTTTAGAAATGAGTTAGATTTTTTAATTAATACCTTGACTTGCTTTTGAATGAACTCTTGGGCTTCTTTCCTGCTCCACTACCTCCTTTTCTTGGTTTTCTATCCTTTATCTCAGTCTGGAATAGATCGCGCATCTCTTCTGGCCTTGAAGGAGTCTTTCGCGAAGAATGACTAGATTTCGGTTTAACCTTCTTCACAATCTTGCCAGAATCTAGTGCCCTCTTGACAGCCTTCACTGCTTTTGCCCGTCGGTAAGCAATATCGACAAGTGATATTCCAGCCTTTTCTTTCTTATTTGCCCCCTTACCCTACAATTTTAATCATTTCATTTTCAGTGCAACAAAGTGACGAACAATAGAGTACATTCCAGTTTCCAACCTTCACTGCATAGAGAAAGTTAATAGGAAAGCAAAGGATTGCTTACTTCGACTGGCTTTTCATCATAACCCTCATCGTCCTCCAACATCTCTCTAGCCGCCTCCAACTTTCGGCGCTTCTTTCTAGGCAAATTTTTCTACACCAAAGACATTCCCATCAATTGAACAAATAACAACACAAAATAGTACATTTCATAACGAAAACAAATCTGAACACAAAACGGCATTGAGGAACACTTCCTACCTCTCGCTCTCGCTTCCTCTTTTCCTTCATTTTGAGGTCTTCAGCTTCTTGGGCACTAATTACCTCCTTCCTGGAACTCTTTCCCGTATCCATGGAGTCCTATTAAAAGCCATTTCATTTCTTATCAATATCAGACTACATTTCACCAAAGATTAGGAGAATTTGAACTAAAACGTCATTTAACCATTAGTTCGACTGGCCTATCATAATCGCAGATGGAGATTGCAGAACGTAGAAGGGCAATAGTCAACCTTCTCCACATGAAGTAAATTTTCAGAAAGACTTGCATATTTATTGTATATTATGTACATATGATATAATTTATTAGAAGAAACCTTAAGAAACTAATTTAGGATAGTATATTTGTATAATTAGGATTGAATCATTGAAATTGACCCTATTGATACCTAATCAGATTGATCTATGAATTTATAATGAGGTGCTGCAAAAGGGGAGAGTAAATTCCTATATTTTGGGGTACATCAGCAGGATGAATCAATATCATACCTTTGCTGCTTTAGCAACAAGCTTCTTCTCCTTCTCTGTGACAAACCAGGTTCTTTTGGGGCGGGAAAAGATCTCTTCCCTATGTGCAATCATGTTTTCGGCCTACCAATATTATACAAACAAGTGCATGATTTATTGAAGGAAAAATGTTAAGAATGAGAAAATAAAAATAATCAGCACAGGGTTCCAAAGTCACAGAATATAATAAAGTATTATTAAATCAATATAAGTGACACAACGTTGGAACTGCTGTTTCTTAAATAATATATTAACACACAACCACTAATCATAAATACATTCGTGTAACCCAACGAACACCAGGATTCAAGGCAACTAAAACTAAAGAATAACTGATCAATACCTTTGCGGCCTCCATTTCAGCTTTCCTTAGGGCTATTTCTTCCCTGGATTAATTGAAAAATAAATAAATAAAAACACAGCACATCATTAAAGAAAGAAAAGGACAAATATTGAGCCTTAATAACTAATATGATCAAAACCTCTCTTCTTGAAGTACTTCAGCAATTTGGTCCTCCATTTGATCAATTATTTGAGACCACTTTAGTATAGATTGCTCTGCAACAATGCGGCTTTTCAGCTTTGCACCAGCCCTCTTTGCCTAATTAATTGAAAATCAAGATTTACAAGGAAGATTATATACTGGTTCACTTAAAATTTAAAACAACAACTTTCTATTTCCTTTTTCAGTTTACATGTTCTTTACTTTAACAGAGGATCGATAAACTTTTCAAAAAGGGAAATCCAAATTACAGGTAGAATTGAACATAGAGCAACCTGTGAAAAGGACAATGCTATTGTGGTTTACTTTGTAATATTATTATAAGCTTATTAGCTGTAAAAGACAGTGTAATCCATACCATAGGATAAGTAAAATTGGTAGATATGCAGAGATATTTCTCTATAAAGGAAGCTATATGAATGTTTGATATAGAAACTTTCTCCTAAAATGTCTTGTGAAATTTAACTAAAGTTTATTGACAGAATCTGTGTAACTGTGACCCAAAATCCAAATCACCTGGCATGACTTTTTTTGGTAAGGAAAAGTGTGCAAGGAAATACATGAAGTGTGACATCCATTAAAAAAAAACTGGAACAGATACAGCAATTCTCCAAATAATACTCACAATGCCTTTTAAAAGTGACCGGTCATTATCGGTAACAAATGTGACAGCGTATCCTTCTCTTCCAGCTCTTGCAGTACGACCCACTCGATGAACATAGCTTCAGAGTTAAGAAAAATATTTAAATCATCAGGAATTGTCAGTGAGATCAACATGTCATCTATCAAGTGCGAGAGATCATAACTTAAGTAGCAATGGAGGGAAGTGACAAAAACATCAGGATGTAAAATAAAACTATGTGTCACAGAGCAAACCTGGTGAGATCGCGTGGACATGCAAAGTTGATAACGGTTTGAACACCCACAATGTCAAGACCCTATACGTAAAATTATAGGCAACATTGTCAATCTACATCCAAAATTGCGGTGGAGGGGAACTACTCCACATAATAATTTTTATGTTCCTATTAAGCTAGTGTAGCTTCACTATCCTGATCCTGTGTCCCGTGATATATAGGACTAAAGTGAGTATTTGAGATATTAACAAAGTGATAAAAGAAGGAATAAACTTCAACTCTTCAAGAATTAATTCTTACACGAGCAGCCACATCAGTTGCCACCAAAAAATCCACCTGCTGTTTCCTGAACTGTTCCAAAGCCTGCACAATGACCATAACTTACATGAGGAAATTATTGTCAAAAACATTAGATCAAGCAAATCCTTTCAACCGGAAATTAAAAAAAAATGTAACAATTATAGTATCTCGAAAATGTCACATAACTTCAAAGGGGACCAAAGAGCCAAAATACAAAAATAATAACGCAGAACAAGATAAGCAACATACTTCAAGGCGTTGGGCTTGAGTAAGATTTCCATGAAGCTCAGCAGCTTTTAATCCAGCTAATCCAAATATAATCTTCAATCTATGTGCAGCTTGCTTCGTTCCACTGCACATCAATAGGACAAATTATTTAGTTACAGATAGTACAATGAAAAATGAAAGAATAATCCACAAGCAGTGCAAATGAAGAATTAGACCTAAACTCTCAAATAGAAGACATTTCAGCATATGATAGTCATAAAAAGGTTCTGTGCAACTAAATAGAGAGCTACAACCATCAATGTGATGACCAACAACTGGAATAAGAGGCATAATTAATATGAAAACTGGGATCATACTAAGTCAACCTTATTTATTGCAGATCATATACATCAAGTAGTTATATAAAAGAATTCGCAAACAATAAATGAAGTCAACAATCAGAAGCTGCATGTGAGCATAATAAATAATAAATTATTGATGAAATGAAACCTGAAGATGATCACTTTAGAAGTAAAAGTTTTGGAGCACATTGCAAGAAGAACTGCTTCCAGATTTACTTCCCGCATTCTTCGTATTCTAACCACCCTGAACAAGAAAAACAAAAGTTGACAAAGCTCAATGGATTTTATTAGATGCGAAAATCAGCAGGCTTACGAAGCATTTCATAATTAGGTTTATGGTTAAAAAATCACTCCGCACAGGTAACACACTCCTCAATTTTTTTAAATTCTGGTTCATATCACCAAATGGCACACTTCTTTTTTTTTTGTGGGGGGGGGGCACAAAAAGTATTACTCAATGATTTATTTTCCAAGATAACATGAGGTTCTATCGTTAACGTATCACATACAGCTAACTACCATACCGTACAGAAGAGTCCATTGAAATCATTGATAAAATTAGAAAATAATCAAAGGAAAGAAAAATAATAAAGAAATTACTCTTCAGTCAAAGTTGCTGGGCGTTTTGTAGATGGGTCAGCAGAAAGACGCAAGGGTTTTGACAGGGAAAGTTTAATGAGTTCGTTAATCTCCTCAGTCATGGTTGCTGAAAACAGCATGGTCTGCCTTTTTTTGGGACACATGCGAACCTGTTAAAAATCAATATTTTGTGACATTTTATTCCAAAATCAAAATTAATATAAGGTTGTAATACACATAACCATAATGATTGTTGAATTATAGAGCTACTAAACTCACAAGTTCATGAATTTCAGCATTAAATCCAAGCTCTAAAAGACGATCTGCCTCATCAAGGATTAAAACAGAAAGATCATCCAAATCCACTGACATAGAGTTGCGTAAATGATCTATCATGCGTCCAGGAGTAGCCACAACAATGTCTGGCATTGATCTCAAGGCAACCTCTTGCACCTAGAATGAGAAATAACTTCTTTATAAGCATAAGTAGCAAAGGATTCGGTCTGAATTACCAACAAACTAGATAGTAGGGAGGAGATGTCAAACAGACAGGAATATATTGATGGAAGTGTATAAAAGACATAGGGCAGTAGAGGATATCGTCCAAGAAGTAAACTAAACAGCAAACAGAAAGTATCCCAAGAAGCACATAACTCTATCCTGGCCAGCAATCACATCTTAGAAATTAAGGCATCATGAAATTGAAACAGTAATCAAACCTTTGTTGACAAACCCCCAACAATCAGGCAGCACTTTATATCAGTAAACTGAGCAAGCTTCTCAATCATACTGTGAACTCTGCCAAAAAAAAATTAGGAATAAATGTATTTGGAATGCTTTTACATGATAAATGTGATCCAAAAATGGAAGGAAAAAAAAGCACACACACACATCAATTACGAGAAATACTTACTGGACTGCCAACTCTCTGGTTGGAGTAAGAATAAGGACCCTTATTGCGTGCATGCGTTTTGGACGAAACAACAACCTCTCTAAAGTGGGTAGTGCAAACGCAGCTGTCTGCACATAAGTAGCACGATACAAACAAAGGGCATTAGAAGAAACAGCATTCTAAAAAAACTCAGGTGCCAAACGACAGAAGCACAATATCACAAATTCTTAATCATCAAAATAGTAACAGTAGACTACCTTTCCGGACCCGGTAATGGCACTTCCACATATGTCACGCCCAGATAATGCTAATGGTATACAAGCCGCCTATCATTAAGATTAAACATGTCAAAAACATTGTAAAATTTCCAATGCAAAGTATCCTACACGGCATGATATTACAAAACCAATTCCAATAATGATAGGACTCAATTAGTAAAGCAAAGTAAAATTTTCAAGACATAGGATCCTAAAAGTATGGAATTGTATAACCAAAAATGCTAATAATTCAAAAAAACAAAAGAAAAACAGAAAGAAAGAACCTGAATTGGTGTTGGTTTAGAATACCCCAAGGCCTCACAAGCCCGGAGTAAAGGGCGAGACAAATTGAGCTCCATGAAGGAATCAGCATGGAAAGAGGTTCCATCAGAAGAAGCAAAATAAGGCTTGTTATCACCAGCATTGCCCTCTTCCTCCTCTTCTTCTTCCGGTCTATAATCTTCCTGAAAACCCCAACCAAATAAATAAATAATAAATAAAACAGCAATTTTACAAAGAAAACAAGTACTTTCTTATAGCATGCATCAAAAATAAACTTCAGAAACAAACTCGCATTTTTCTATAATCTTACTAAACAAACCCCACAAATAAAAAATAAACAACTCTTGGGTACATATGAATTTCTATCTATCATGAATTAAAGGACAACTTATGAAACAAATAAGAAGTTTACCATAATCTTTCTAAACAAACCCAACAAATAATTCAAATGAAAATAAAGCAATTTTTGTACAAAAATATCACTTTCTCTCTATCATGAATCAGAAAGGAGCTTCTGAAACAAATTGGCACCTCTTCTGTAATAACTTTCTCAAACAAACACAATAAACAAACAAAAAAAATCCACTATTTTCCATCATGAATGAAAAAAACGAAAACCCCATGATTACTTGTTGATCAGGTTCGGATTCAGAGCTATTATCTTCTTCTGGGTCGGGGGCATGAATGAGCGGCGTGGAACGAAGTCTAAGGGCAGTGATTTTCTCGTCAACAGATGTTGTGCTCCTGCGAGCGTGTTCCTCCGCCACTGATTCCGAGTACTTGGCGAAGTCCCATGGAGACTGTGTCTGCTTCTTCGCCTTCGAAGCTCGCAGTTCCTTGCGCTCTTGCTCTTCTGGTTCTGATCCTGACTCGGCTTCTTCTTCTTCATCTTCTTCTTCTTCTTCTTCTACTTCTTCTTCGGAGTATTCGATTTCTTCATCGCTGGGAGGTTCGAAGACGAAGCTGGGTGACATGGTTGGTTGCTAGCGGTGAAGGAGGATTTGCAAGCAGGGTTTAGAAAGGGTTCTTTGTTTTGCTGCTACTTGTGTTGTTTGTTCTTCATGGTTTTCAGATTGTTTTGAACCGGGTCGGAGGGATCCATTGTTGCACTTTTAGGCCCAATGGATCTTGTCTGTTGGATCAGCACCACCCTGAAAGTGTTGATTTTTTGTGGACAAAAAATGGGGAATTTCAATTTGTTTCTTGGAAAATAAATAAAATTGAGTTTGATTTTGATGTGTAGTTTAGTGTAAAACTTATTAATGTTTAAACCGATATACAATTGATTCATACCATGGTTAAATAGATACATGATTTATTATTTTATTTAAATTGAAAACTTTTTTTATGACATGACACATAATCACAATTGAATCAATTGTCGGTGTAATGAGAATGTAGGATAGTGAGCGTCTCTTGACAATGTTTTTATGCGACACAATACATGAATGAAACAAATTTGCACCAAATGGGAGGTATTTTGAGGTTGTATAGGTATGAGACAATACAATTGAGAATTGCTTATAAGATTTGATTGTTATTGCTCATAACAACAAGACTCTTTTCCGGGGGCCAATTTATAAAAACTTCAATGTGAAGTATGTTTATATTTGAGAATTTGAAATTGGTGACCTCTTGGGATTTTATTGAGCGCGAAAGAACGAATATCTTTAACATATTCACCTACTTTGTCGACTTTAAAATACGCTAGAAAGACTCGTGTAGTTATTACGGGACCATGTGTCATATTGGGTTGTTACAAATAGCATCGCAACTAACATATGTCAATACGGTGTGATGGTCAAAAGACGAACCAAGTGGAAGTTGTGTTGAAGATTTAAGTGTGAGTTAGAGTCTCACATTGGTTAAATGTAGATGAAGTGAAGACTTTATAAGAAATGTATCTCATAAACTCAATTTATTAAGGCTTTGGGTAAAGACGTAGAGTCCAAATCTCTTGGTGTCTTCAGCAATGGCCTATTAATACATAGTCTCATTCTTTGGGCTCCAACCATCTTCCCAACAAGCTGATGGGCATGTGACACTAATTAAATTGACTAGAGCATAGAGTGAAACGTACTAAAACATAGGTATTTAAAGATTGTATATATACAATTATGAGACTATACTGTTGAAGAAGACTTATAAGATTTGATGATTACTACTCATAACAATAAAGTGCAAGATTTCTCAATAAACATGTATGAGTAAAAAGCGTGCGGAAAATACTCAGATTGTTACCATGAGATTGGTCTTTAAATCGGAATGTTACACAATACGTTTAGTGTATATTGTCAATCGCCAACCACACATAACCTTTTTCCATACAAAAATATTCAATATTTTTTTCCCACCCCAACCATTGCTCATTCGTGCAGCCATGAGAGTTTTGCGATATATCAAAGGTGCAATAGGACTCGGATTGCAATTAAAATTCAGCCCAAAACATGTAGTGAGAATTACTGCACCTGCACCTCTTGTTCTCACAATAGGTGTTCTATGACTGTCTACAATATATATATATATATATATATATATATATATCTTGGATCCTCCCTCATATCTTGGAAATCCAAGAAACAAAGTAGTACAATTTATAGAAGTCTTTCTCCTTCTCTTAATAATTATATGTTAAATCATTTTAACAAATTACAATTCCCCTTTGAGATCCACTCCTAACCCACACCCCCACCACACTACTTTGGCTAGGAATAATGATGTTCTGGACAAATACTTTATACTTGTCCTTACCTTTCAATTTTCGCAAGTTTCAAGTGATTGTTATTGTTATTTGTTAGAAAAAAACAACTTTAAATACAACTGAAATCTCTATTTAACTTCTCATTTTTCAACCCACATGTCATGTTATAATTGAATAACAACAACCTAACATGCATAATTATGTGGTGTGGCGTGATAATTGCTCATCTCATTCTTTAACATATGAGATTGAAGATTCGATCCTCACTCATAATAATAAAACACATTTCATAGTCACATTTATAGTAATAGTGTAATACTCAATTTTACCATAATCAATTTTACTAAGATTAAATAGGCAAACTATAAGTTTTTTAATGTCCATCCAACAATTCGAAAAATTCCCCAATTCCCTTCTTTTCAAATTTCAAGTTGTATGTAAAACCAAACAAATTCCCCCATTCCTTGTCCCATCATTTTCAATTCTGGTTTTTTTGTTTTTCAAAACTTCCACTCTTTTCCCTCACTCACTCCCCTACCCGCAGATCTAGCATTCCTTTCCATCACTCAAAATCACTTCACATTTTCCTTTCAATTCACTCCACATTCCCACCATGAAGAACACAAAACCCCATTCCCAAACACCATCTCCATCACCATCAAGATCTTCATCTTCATCATCCTCTGTATCCTCCCACCTCGCAATGGTGGAACTCAAGCACAAGATCCTAACCTCCCTCTCCAAACTCGCTGACCGCGACACCCACCAGATCGCCGTCGAAGACCTCGAAAAAACCATCCAAACCCTCTCCCCTGATGCCATCCCCATGTTCCTCAACTGCCTCTACGACGCCTCCTCCGACCCCAAACCCCCCGTCAAAAACGAATCCCTCCGCCTCCTCGCCGCCGTATGCTCCGCCCACCCCCACTTCGCGGCTCCCCACCTCTCCAAGATCATCTCCCACCTGCTTCGCCGCCTCAAGGACCCTGACTCCGCCGCACGCGACGCCTGCCGCAACGCTGTTGGTGCCCTCTCCGCACTCTACCTCCGCAATGGTGGTGGTGGGGATGCCGGTGGCGGCTCGCTTGTGGGGCTGTTTGTGAAGCCGTTGTTTGAGGCCATGTCCGAGCAGAATAAGATTGTGCAGGCTGGTGCTGCGGCTTGCATGGCCAAGATTATAGACTGCGCTTCTGGCAATGGGGAGGGTGATGGTGGGGTTGCGCCGGTGGCGGCGTTCCAGAAGCTATGCCCCAGGATCTGTAAGCTGCTCGCCAGCCCCAATTTGTTGGCTAAGGCTGCACTCTTGCCTGTGGTTGCTGGATTGTCTCAGGTTTGCTTGCTTTGTGTTATTACTTTTGCTGCTCATGCCAACTGCTATTTTGTCTGTTCTGGTTTTTGGGTGCTGGATGAAATGAAAATCAATTGTTGATAAACTAGTTAGTAGTATCAATTGTTAAGTTTGAAGAGTTTTATGGTCATTCGCGTTTGGAATTTAGGGAGCTCCGATGCAGGAGAACGAAATGGTTATGGAGTGGATGGATAGTCCTGTTCTGGTTTTCGGTTGCTAGATGAAATGAAAATCAATTGTTGATAAATTGATATGATTTGTGAAGTGGGTTGTTAAGTTTGAAGAGTTATATGGTCATTAGGGAGCCTTTGATGCAGGAGAACAAAATGGTTATCGAATGGATGGATAGTCATGTTCTGTTATGTTATTTTTGGTTCCACCTGTTTTAGCAGAACTGCAATGTACTACTTTTTAGGCTTGTGTTTGTTTCTGTTATACTTTTAAATGCGCAAGACCTTGAGTAGAATTCATGTTGTCTTCTGTACTGAACTGTATGGATCTGTTATGTTCTTCTTGGTAGTTGGTTCCACCCTTAAAATGGAAGGAGGAACTAAAACATACTACTATGTTTTTTGCTCCATGTCTGTTTCTTTCTAATTTTAGAATCAAATTAAATAGAGTTCATGTTGGTTTCTGGCATGTTCTAACTTCTAATACATCTTCCAAATACTGCCTTAGACTAATATTGAACCTGTAAATTTTAAAACCAAAATAACAATTGTGTTTGGATTGATGGTTGAAACTTGAAAGTGGGGCATTCATTTATTGCACATCATTCATTAGGATTATCACAGAGGGAAAATTTGGTTAGGCCTGTTGGTCTTAGAATAGTGAAATTTGGAAAATTCAATTCAACACGGGCTATTTGAATGAGAATGATGTTGAGATGCAGTTTTGGCAACTACTTAGACTATAGTACCTTTAATGATGCAAATTGCAGTAGGAGACTTGACACGTTTAATTTATTTATCAGATTTTAGGTCTATTGTTTTTCTTCTTAAATCAGTGGTGGTCCTTTCAATTTGGTTCTGCCAATCTCATGTTGTGTTTGTTCAATTTGGCAGGCCGCTGTTGGGTTTCTGTCTTTATAGATCACCAAATTGTCATTTTACGGAAAATACATTAAGAAAAGAACTAGTACAAAAATTCTTTAAGAGTTAATTGAATTTTGTTGTAGGTTGGAGCAATTGCACCCCAAAGCTTGGAACATTTGCTACCTAGCATTCATGAGTGCCTTACCAGTAGTGATTGGGCAACACGTAAAGCAGCAGCTGAGGCATTAAGTTCCTTGGCTTTGCATTCAAGCAGCTTGGTTACTGATAAAACGGGGCCCACACTAGCAGCACTTGAGGCCTGCCGGTTTGACAAGGTAGTACTTGTATCATAGCTTGTTAAATTGCTTCTGGCCATGTCATTTTATTTCTTGATTCTATCATTCTAAATGCCACATGGTTCTACCATTTCCTACAATTCTCATTTTAATAAAATGTTCTGTTTCTAAAATAGAGTTAGTTCAATATAGGGTAAAGACATCAAGTGATCAAGTCCTCAAAAAATGAAAGGAGGTAGCCAGTAGCCACATTAAACAAGTTTTTTTCCCTTTACTTCGTTGCTCACATTCTACTGCTCATCATTTAAAGTGCACTAAAAGAATTATGCGCCCACAGATTTGATAGTACAATTCTTGTGACTGGTCTAGCATGTGTACATATATTGTTCTCTCATTAAGTCAGCGCTGACCAATGTGTCCTAGAATAGTAGAGTTGTCGTACGCTGAAACTTCATTATTGGAAGCCTGATTCTTTGCTTTTTCATCATCTAAGTTCTTAAAAATTAATGTATTACTGTTTACAGATAAAACTTGTGAGAGATAGCATGACAGAGGCATTGCAATTGTGGAAAAAGATTGTAGGGAAAGGAGATGGATCTCCTCAAGGTTCAAATCCCTTGTCTTCTTTTAGGCATATTTGATTTGTTTGTTGTTCTCCCTTGTCCTGATTTTTCTTAGTGATGATTGTTTTTATGCTTTAGATGGTGGGAATCCTGAACCAGCTGTTTCGTCAGAAACAAGTGACCTGAAAAAAGTGAATCTTGAAGAGAGGAAGTCTGATCCATCAGTAAAGGAGCCATCAACTAGTTCTTCAAACACAGATTTGACTACTAAAGCCAAACCGGCTGGCATCTCAGAGAAGGCAGTGGTAATATTAAAAAAGAAAGCTCCTGTCTTGAGCGATAAAGAACTAAACCCAGAGTTTTTCCAAAAACTTGAAAAAAGGGGCTCAGATGATTTACCAGTGGAAGTAGTTGTTCCTCGTAGATGCCTCAATTCTTCAAGCTCAAACAATGAGGAAGAATCAGAGGCAAGTGCAAAAGATTCAAAAGAAAGAAGAACTTCCATTGGAAACATCCCAAATGATGATTCCAAACAAAGAGGCAATGATGGAAATTCCAAACTTAGGAATTATGATGATTTTACCCATGCCCATGACAGATACTCAGAAAAAAGAGCAAATGCAAAAGAACTGAGGATGAAAGCAAATGATACTGATGACAGGATTGAAAATGATCAGAGCTCTGCCAATCTTGCAGGTTTTTCTAAAACTGATGGTCAATCAGAAGTCTCCTTCTCCAATAACAGAGGAAACTGGGTGGCCATCCAGAGGCAGTTAATGCAGATGGAAAGGCAACAAGTTCATCTGATGAACATGCTGCAGGTATGTTCAGTATGGCCCAAAAAAATTAGTTCTGGACTTCTGGTATATATGTTCTCTGTAAGTGATAAATGCTAACAATTTTGCAGGATTTCATGGGTGGATCTCATGATAGCATGGTGACTCTAGAAAACAGAGTACGGGGTCTTGAGAGAATTGTTGAAGACATGTCTAGAGATTTATCCATATCATCAGGTCGTAGAGGTAATAACTTTACTGGGTTTGAAGGATCATCAAGTAGGCCTTCTAGCAAGTACAATGGTTTTAATGATTACTCCAGTGCTAAGTATGGAAGAGGTGGTGATGGGCGTATCCAATTTGGTGAAAGATTTGCCCAGTCTGATGGAAATGCTTTAGGAATGAGGGGAAGAGGACCATCTTGGAGATCTGACATGTCTGATGGATGGGATTTTTCTGGGTATGGTGCTTCTAGAAATGGCCAGATTTCCTCAAGGAGGGCTTTTACTGGTAGTTCTGCTGATGGAAGATCACCAAAGTCAGCCCATGAGAGTGATCAAGGGGGCAGCAGGAGAGCTTGGGAGAAAGCAGCAATGCCCATCCGGCTAGGTGAGGGGCCCTCTGCAAGAAGTGTCTGGCAAGCTTCTAAGGATGAAGCTACCTTGGAAGCAATTCGAATTGCTGGTGAAGACAATGGAACATCTAGAGCAACAAGAGTAGCAATCCCTGAAATGACTGCAGAAGCTATGACTGATGACAATGTTGGCAAAGATAGGGAAGCCATCTGGACTTCTTGGAGTAATGCAATGGATGCCCTTCAAGCAGGTGATGTAGATTCTGCTTTTGCAGAAGTGTCGTCCACTGGAGATGATCTTTTGCTCTTAAAACTGATGGATAGAACGGGCCCGGTAATTGACCAACTTTCAAATGAGGTTGCATGTGAGGTCTTGTATACCATTGGGCAATTCTTACTGGAGCCGAACCTGTATGGCATCTGCTTGTCTTGGATTCAACAGGTATGGCTTTTCTTCTGTTTAAATTTCCTTTTTTAAGTCGGGATATGTAGATTCTGCCATTGCATGAAATGTCTCATTCAAAATAACGTTTCTCACTTCCCAAATAGTACAATAGAAATATATGATATTGCTACTTCTCTTTTCATTTTGTCTAAGTCAAAAGTACCTGAGATTGGCAATTGCTGGTATAGATCTTCATCTGCAAAACTGACTTAACATTTTGAAGGGTTTCATTTACTCCTGGGTGTAATTATTTCAGAAACTAACCTTGCCTACGTTTCAAGATTTGGTGTTGAATCTCCTGATGATTACAAGTGATAGATCTTGTTAGGATGTAAAAGAAGGGAGGATTAGTTAGTTAGGGGCTATTGTGGTAGTTAGTTAGTAGATTAGGAGTTGATTAGTTAGATTAATAAATAGGGGGATGTGAGATTGGAGAGGCATCGATAAAGTTGTACACGTTGGGAAAATGGAGCAACGGGTTAGTTGTAAGGGGAAATGTTCTTTCACTTCTGACTCCTGGGTTCCTAACAGATCTCAAGTTGTGGAAGCCATTGATGTTTTGTTGAGTCATGTTAGTTGGAGGACTTGGATACAACCTGTTTCTTATGTATATTATAAGCTAGACAATTTACTTTAGTCCCAATGACATAGATCCCCCGCCTTGTTGAAGATCACTGCGATTGCTCAAGGCCATAATTTATGAACCAATTTAGCAGTCATTGTGCTGTGGTTTTAATACTTTTAAAGCATTTTTAGGGGCTATTGTGCAGTTGCCTGGATTAGCATGATGGCACAACACAGTTGTGGTCAATCTGCAATTCTGGATGTGATCAGCACTCTTGCATGCTTGCTTTTTTTTTCTTCTGTTGGTACATGGTCCAGATTTTAAAGCGTTGTTTTTAGATAAGGCCCCTCTGAAGTGAGCTTCTATCTAATGTGTGACCAGGGATTTATTGACTGTTTAATTTAAATTGTATCATAATTTTAACCTGCTAAAATTCAAAAGTGAGTTCACCCTTTACATTCTTGGCCTGCTAAAATTCTTGTGTGTAATATGCTTCCCTTTGCTTTACATTTTTGGCTTGCTTTATGTCTTTCATCTGACTTAAAATATTTAATTCATGGGTACAGTTGTTGGAGATAGTATTGGAAAATGGCCCTGATACTTTTGGCGTTTCCTTGGAAGTGAAGAAAGACCTCTTGCTGAATTTACATGAAGCTTCAACAGATACAACTGAGGACTGGGAAGGTGTTCCACCACATCAGCTTTTATTGCAGTTGGCGTCAGCATGGGAAATTGATTTACAACAGCATGACAAATAGTTTGTTTAGTACAAATTATGCTAGTTTTAGACTCTCATATGTTGGATTTTTGATTGGGGGTGATACCCTTTGATTGTTCTGATTTTCTACTTGGATGGTATTTAGTGTAGGGTTTGAAATATATATCATTTCCAGGTCTTAAGCCTTCACACAAATTCATGCTCCTTTTTCTCTGCTGCATCTTGGTTCATCAAGCGTCCAACTAGGCTGCTTAAAAACATTGTGCAAATTGAGATTAATGAACAAATCTTCCTTGTAATTATTATATGTAATTTGTTCTCGATCACTACATTCCTTTGTACCATTTGCACTAGTCAACCGTAAAAAGTAGAGGATGATCATGCTTTATAGGATACTTGAGACAAACCCTGCATTATTGATATTGAGAAGCACACCATCTATTCTGATTTTAAATTGGTTTCGGAAATCCATATTTGAAGAACACAGAAACCTAAATTTGGAAAAAAGATAATAGGCATGAGTAGTTTGAGATAATATTTGTTATATTGATAACTAAAGAAATGTAATATTATTATCACTTTATTGTTGTTCATTATCACTCTATCATTGATGGTGCATGAAGAAAAACGGATGGTGAGAAAAGTTATGCCCCTCAATTTCAATTAAATATAGCTTTCATGAAGAAGCTACATCTTCAAATCCGAATAATACCCACAACTCCTACACGTGTTAGAATTAATTATTCATTATAATAATTTTTTCAACTACATCTTTATATCCACCTAATATTGTCAAATATAATCTAAATTTAACTATTTAATATTTGAAAAACAAGAGACAAATAAGTTTAAGAACATTTCCAAGAGACTACTTATATTTGTTAACCTAAGTTTTCTTTTGATCCGAATAAATAGATAAAATTAAGGGAAGCAGCAACACCTTTAAAGCCGTATCATAATTATTGTAGACAATTATTGTATGTTTGAAAAACCATCGGGCTGCCACATTGGAAGGAAAAGTGATTAAGAAAGAAGCTATTTTTGTGAAGGGAAAAGTAATTAAAAACTGCAAGCATTAATGTCAGAAGACTCAATACTGCTACTTGTTAAGGAGGTTCACACGCAAGAAATGTAAGAAAACAAGTTTTCGCATTCGTATTAACGAGCATTGTTCTTATTAATGCATACATTCGCCAGAGATATAAGTATGCAACCAACTGTAATCGTTGGCAAATGAGATAGAAATTCAGGATCCATTTTATACACAATGATACAGTTGCTTGTATCAAGCCAAGAGTCCACGTTGGTACACAATGCTGTAGGACATGAAATGTGTATATTTACACATCAAAACAAAGAGATATACACCTCACAAAGTGATTTTGGCCCTGGGCTCCTTCATAGTTAAAAATACTATGCTCACTAAATAAATCACAATGCACATGACTTCAACAAGGGCATCACTTTTTCCAGGGAAAATAGAAAGCACCTCAAGTAGCAGCTTCTTTTGATTACAGTCACCAAAGAAACCAAGCATCAAATTCTATCTGAATGAGAAAACATCTCCCAAATTCTTTTGCAGCCTTTCATGCTGTGTGGCTGAAATCTATTTTCCAGCATACCAGTTTTGAGCAATCTTGGCATCCACAGAGAGGGCGACTTTAAGAATGTTCTTGCCATTAAAGGGTTTTGACATGCACTCGACAACTATGGCCTTTGCAACCTCAGCCGACTCTGTTGGCCCTTCCAATATGACTTCATCGTGAACCTGCTTTGTCATATCTGAAATCTTAATGAAAATGTAGCAAGAAAGCTTTTAAATAGACCACAGAATTTTGTATGATGGAATTATCCACTGAAGCTAAGATGTTTGTAGTGCAACTTTAACTAAAATGAGATATGGAAAAAATACAACCAGGATGATAAAATCAGCAAGTCAATTAAAAATATGAGAGTTTCAAAATGTATCACTTAAATAATCCAAACCATCCATGTTATGGAAGATGAATTCCCATCATGTATATAGTGTAGAGTATTATGACAAAATGGAAAATACTCCCTCCGGTCCTATTTATAAGCATGAAAGAGAAGAAAAATCTTGGTCATTTTTATAAGAACCAAATGAAAGTTTGAGCTATATTAATTAATTTTTTCCAATGATGCCCTTATTAATTCTAACTTGTAAAATGTGTCTCATTAATTATTCTCTCTCTTTTCCACTTTCCAACACTAATAACAAAGGGTAATTTTGGAAGTTCATTTTAATTTAAGACAAATTTAATGCATTTTATCTAGTTTAACTACATTTCTTAAACTATGCGAATTTTTTTTTTTGTTGCTTATAAATAGGACCGGAGGGAGTACTAGTTAAGAAAGGAACAAACACCAACTAAGTTGTCATGAATCCCTGTGTAACTTTTCAATCAACAGCCAGCTCTCTTTTATTAGTTATACTTACCTCATTCTCCCCAAAATCAACGGATTACAACCATTTTAATCAAACCACAAGCAGGCAAAATTAATTGAATGGAACATAAAGAGAGGACAGAATGGGAAAATTCTTGATATAAATATTAACCTGAAGAAGTAACTTCCATCCAAGCTCCTTCAACTGTTTATGATTGGCTATTTGTAACATGGCACACATGGCAACATCTGCTGCACTACCCTGTTGCACATGAAAAATCAGAAAACCATAAAAGAAAGGTCCTTAAGGTAGGAATGGATCATACACTATGTGAATTGATAGAGGCAGGGAGAGGGATCTAAACATGCGACTTAATCAACAACTAAACATAACAGTGACTTTCCACAACCATCTCTAAAAGCAAGCGGATAATCTTTTTAAAGAAGGTGCTTGTTGCAAGGAAAGACAGACAGAATCTTCCAAAAAACCTGAATGTAACTGATTATATCATAGGTCCACTCCAGTAAGAACCAGTCACCTTTTTTTATGGTAGGATTAGGATAAAGAAATCACTATATTTTAAATTTATTATAAGTGACCATCAAACGTCTTGAGATTATAGTGAAAGACATGAAGGGAAACTTGAGATTATAGTGAAAGACATGAAGGGAAGGCGGCACACAATTGCATAGATGTATTTCAAAGAATTAAGGACCTGCACTGGAGTATTTATAGCAGCTCGTTCAATGTGACCTTTCTGGTAGTTGGTAGCTAGATCTACTGAAGGGAACCGCCGGGCTCGGCCAAGCAGAGTGTAAACACAGTGGTATTCACAAGCTTCTCTTTTACGTTCCTCTTGCCATTTCAACACTTCTTTTCTATCATTGTACCAAAGGTCACGTGTTTTCTTAGCATCTTTGACAGGAACCTGACAGAAAAATATGTATAAACTTGTTTGTACAATCAAATCAACAATCATGAGGGCTTGTCACCCATTAAAAGCCCCTCATAATATGTAATAGAATTCACAGTACCTTCCAATCCTTAGAAAGCCCAATTGGGGTCTTTCCATATGCAATTGAGAAGTTAAGCATTTTGGCTTTCCTTCTTTCCGAAGCAAAGGCATCCTAGAAAAAAAAGAGTCAAAAATTGATATGAACTGCACAAAAAAAACTCAACTATGTATATGTGTATTTACGATAATCAAGGCAAAAATTGATAGCTCACAAGAAGACAGAACAAAGCAAAGAAGAAACTTGGGAGTGCATCTTCACCTTCATATTCATTAATGGCTTCAATAAATATCCTCAGAAAGCATGAGAGGAAAAATGAGATAATATAAGTGGAAAGGATGTGGAAGTAATATGTGAAGACTTTGGGTGGTAGAGGGATTTCTTAAGTTGGTTGTCAGCAAGGGATTTGAGGGAGCTGTTTCAATATGTTGAATATCAATGCCAGAGATCAATCAGTCTCAGAAACATCATGGATTTGTTGGTGTAGCAGGAAAAGAGAATTAAGGGGAAGGGTGAAAAGGACAGAATGTTATGGATAGCCACAATAGAGAAGTAGAATCTTGGAAACTTTATCTTATGAGACGGGATTTCAACTTCCTTATTCAGGGAAAGAAAATATCAATTGAAATACCTTGAAAATTTTAGAAGTCTCATCTTAGGTACCACAACAACATAATATGTGATAAAGTTTAAGTTCTCTATAAAAATATATTTCCCATATTTCCTCCTGCCTCTCATTAAAGACTTATATTTCAGATTGTTAGAGGGTCAGTTTATTAATATCTTAATTGTACTTTTGTTGAGAAGTCAGAGAACTATGTCAAATGTACATAGAAAGCAGTCGCTCTGATCTACCAAACTGTTAGAATATATACAAAACTAACAAAAAGACATTTTTGAACACCTAGAGGCATGGTTACTGATAACACTGGTAAATCAGATGAATATTATTGAATTGAAACTGAGGTTACAACTTGGAATCAATTTGAGAATTGATTCAGGGAATTGGAAAATTACAGAGAAAATTGGGGAAAAGGGGAAGAACAGTGAAACTAGGGTTCCTAGAGATTCCTCAATCTCTCTCTGGTTCCTCAACCAGAATTCTGAACTCTAATCTTTGATAGCTTCATCTGCAAGCTAGCTTTCCCTTTTTATACTAACAGTTGCATAGCTGCAACCGGTTACTACCTCTAACTGCCTACAGCTGGCAACAGCTGACACTAACTAACTAATTGTTTATTCATTTCCAGTCCCTAAACTCTTAGCCAGTTCACACTCTGGTCCTTTTCCTAGAGTACACATGTTTAAACCTATCAATACTTCCCCCTAAAAGTTTGACCTTGTCCTCAAGGGGAAACAAAGGAAATTGTTCCTGAATCTTGGCAGCTGATTCCCAAGAATTGTCACAAGAAGGCAAGGTATCCCAGCTCACTAACACCTCCAAGTTGCCAAAGGCATCTTCCATGGAAGCTATCACATCAGCAGGAGCTACTTCTAATTCTAACTCCTCATTGAGCATTGGAGGTAGAGGCTGAGGCTGCTGTTCTGGCTTCAAAGCTTTCTTCAGGAGTGAGACATGGAAAACTGAGTGAATCCGAGCATGTGGAGGGAGCTGCAACTTGTAAGCAACTGGTCCCACTCTGCTGAGGATCTGATAAGGGCCATAGAACCTTGGGGCCAGCTTAGCAAAAGGCCTGGAAGCCAAAGACTTGAGCTTGTAGGGCTGTAACTTCAAGTAGACCCAATCCCCCTCCTGAAACTCCACATTTCTTCTGTGTCTATCTGCTTGAACTTTCATCTGGTTCTGAGCTTTGGCCAGATTGAACTTTAACTCTTCCAGCACTGCATCTCTATGGAGAAACATCTGATTAACTTCCTCCACCCTTGAGGGAATAGCTCCAGCCTTCAACAGAATAGGAGGGTCCCTTCCATACAAAGCCCTGAAAGGTGACATCCCAGCAGAACTATTGTAGTTGGTGTTAAACCAAAACTCAGCCCAAGAAAGCCACTCTAACCATTGCTTAGGCTTAGGACCAACAAAACATCTGAGGTAGGTCTCCAAACACCTGTTAACAACCTCTATTTGTCCATCTGTTTGAGGATGATAAGAAGTGCTTAACTTCAATTGAGTTCCAGCCAGCCTAAACATCTCCTTCCAGAATTGGCTAAGGAAAAGTGGGTCTCTATCAGAAACAATGGTTGTAGGAAAACCATGGAGTTTTACCACTTCTTTGATGAATACTAAAGCCACATCCTTAGCTGAAAAAGGGTGGCCTAAAGCATAAAAGTGAGCAAACTTAGACAACCTATCCACCACCACCAAAATGGTGTCTTTGCCCTTAACTCTAGGTAACCCTCCAACAAAGTCCATGGACACATCCATCCAAACCTGAGTTGGTATAGGAAGAGGTTGTAGCAACCCTCCTGGAGCTAAGGTGGAATATTTACTCCTTTGGCAAATGCCACACTCCTCCACAAATTTCCTGATATCAGATTTCATTCCTTCCCAGTATAGGAAACTAGCAATCTTCTTGTAAGTCCTAAAATGGCCAGAGTGACCTCCCATTGGAGTGGCATGACATTCAGAAATGATCATAGGAATCTTGTTGGAATTTTTAGATACCACCAATCTGTCCTTATAATACAAGTATCCTTTCCTAAAACTGAAACCATCATGAGATGAGGGAGAGATAATGAGATCTTGGATCACCTTAGAAAGCTTGGGATCTTGATGCAACGCAGACTTCCATTCCTCTTTGTCAGCTGGAGAAATGATAGAGGGCAGAATACATCATTTTCCTAGAGAGGGCATCAGCAACAGAATTTTCACTACCAGGCTTGTATTGGATTTCAAAATCCATTCCTACCAATTTTACAGCCCATTTGAATTGTTCATCAGTGAACAACCTCTGATCATTCAGAAATTTGAGGCTCCTCTGATCTGTCCTGATAATGAAATGTCTTCCCATGAGGTAGTGTCTCCATCTCTGAATAGCCTGCACAAGAGCCATTAACTCCCTCTCATAAACTGATTTCATTTGTGCCCTCTGAGATAGCCCCTGACTCCAGAATGCTAATGGTCTTCCTTCCTGCATGAGAACAGCTCCAAGTCCTCTACTGGATGCATCAGTTTCCACTACAAACTGCTTGGAGAAATCAGGTACTGCAAGTAAAGGAAGATTGACCATGGCTGTCTTCAAGCTCTCAAAAGCCTCTGTAGCTGCAAGAGTCCATTTGAACCCATCCTTCTTTAAGAGATCAGTAAGGGGTCTGGCGATTTTCCCATAATCCTGCACAAATCGCCTATAGTAACCAGTTAGACCAAGGAAACCCCTCAATCCCTTAATATCCATAGGAGTTGGCCAATTCTTCATTGCCTCAACTTTAGATGGATCTGCTGCAACTCCATCCCCAGAAATAATGTGTCCTAAGTACTCTAGACTGTCTTGGCCAAAAGTGCACTTCTTCCTATTAGCCTTGAGTGAATTCTGGTCTAGCAAAGTCAGAACTTGCTGTAAATGTGAGGAGTGAGTTGACAAATCTGGACTGTATACCAGAATGTCATCAAAGAATACCAAAGCAAACTTCCTAAGGTAAGGCTTGAGGACCTCATTCATAAGAGCTTGAAATGTAGAGGGGGCATTAGTGAGACCAAAAGGCATCACAAGAAATTCATAATGCCCCTCGTGTGTTCTAAACGCAGTCTTCTCTATGTCTTCCTCTTTCATTCTAATCTGGTGGTAACCAGATTTCAAATCCAGCTTAGAAAACACCTTGGCTCCACCTATTTCATCCAACAATTCCTCTATGATTGGAATTGGAAATTTGTTGGGTATGGTGATCTTGTTGAGTGCCCTAAAATCAACACAAAAGCGCCATCCCCCATCTTTCTTTTTAACTAAAATTATAGGACTAGAATAAGGGCTAATACTGGGCCTTATAACCCCTCCCTCTAACATTTCAGCCACCAGTTTTTCTACCTCATTTTTCTGGTAATGGGGACACTTGTATGGCCTTAGATTTGGGATCTCTGCCCCTTCTTTCAAGTGGATGGCATGGTCATGCCTCCTCCTTGGAGGTAACCCCTCAGGATCCTGGAAAACTGAGGCAAAAGCATCCAAAACTTTAGTTAGCTGTGCTGGCACATTCTTGGTTGTCAGTCCAGAAATGCTCTCTTGCTCACAGTGGATTAGCAATCCTTCTCCCTCTTCAATCAAAATTTGCATGAGTGCCCCATAGGATAGCTCAGTTCTGGTCAGAGCAGAATCCCCTTCCAAAGTAATCCATTGCCCCCCTCTCTTCAAAGACAACTTCATCTTGCTGAAATTGGGTTTTATATCACCAAGACTAGCTAACCAGTCCAAACCCAGCACCATATCTACTCCATTGAGGCCAAATAGATAGAAGTCCTGAATGACCTCTAAAGTTTGTATCATAAGCTTCAGTTTAGAGCACTTACCCCTGCAACTAATTTTATGACCATCTCCTACTTCCACTGGGTAAGAAGGGGTGTAGTCCACTGGCAGCAGCAACTTTCCCACCAATTCCTTGGAAACAAAACTATGTGAAGCCCCACAATCAATGAGGACCACCACTGTCTGATCATTAATGCTTCCCTTCATTTTCCATGATTTCTGAGAAGTAAATCCTGTCATTGAGCAGAGGGATAATTGCAGTGAGTTAAATTCCCCAGATAAGGCATCTTCAAACTCACCTCCTTCCAAATCATCTTCCTCCTCCATGATTAACATTCTAAGTTGTCTATTCTTGCACTTATGGTCCCTGCTAAAAGGCTCATCACACCTGAAGCACAGGTTTTTCTCTCTTTTATCCTTCATCTCAGCAGCTGTCAAGTGCTTATACTCACCAACCCTGGGTCTTCCCCCTTCAAGAGCTGGTCCAGCCTTGTTATTTCCACTAGAGCTTCCTAGTTTATTCTCAGTATTACCAACAGGTTCCACTGTAACTGTCCTGTTATAGTTATTGCTTCTATAAGCATTGTTAGGCCTCACAAATCCACCACTCTTCTTAGTTGCTAGCAAATTTTCTGTTCAATCAGAATTGACTTCTGTATAACTTCTGCTAGAGTGTTAAGCTCAAACAATCTCACTTCAGCCTTAATCTCTTCCTTAAGTCCATTCAGAAAAATTCCTCTCACAAAATCATGATCAATTTCTTTCAAAGCTCCAGCATATTTTTCGAATTCTTCAATATAATCCTCTATTGAACCTACTTGCTTTAAAGCTAACAGCAATTCAAATGGATTTTGAATCATAGAAGGTTGGAATCTTCTTACCACAGCCAGCTTGAATGCATCCCAGGACGGTGAAGGGTTGCACCTCTCCCACCATTGAAACCAGCTTAGTGCACGTCCCTCCAAAGCCACCATGGTTGCCTGCATCTTCTCTTCCTCAGTCACTTCTCTCAGAGCAAAATATCGCTCCAATTTCTGTGTCCAACCAACGGCATCAGAACCTGAGAAGATTGGAATTTCCAACTTCCTCCATCGATTCTTGCTGGGAACACGTTCTCGAGCCTCTCGGTTACCGCTTATTTCGGCTTCGTCTTCTCCGGCGAAATCACGATCGCGAACCTCCACTCTGGCTCGCAGCGACGCGATGAGCTCTTCAGCCACCTTGGTGCGCGCCTCGTATAGCTCCAATCGGGTACGCAAACCCTCTGTTTCCTGTCGCAATTCATCCCTTTCTTGATTCCAGCTTCCATCGCTTCTGGCCATCGTTCTTGTTGATACCATTCAGAGTTGCAGAAATCACGTGGTTTTCACCCTCAGGCACCAAGAATGGTGCTCTGATACCAGTGATAACACTGGTAAATCAGATGAATATTATTGAATTGAAACTGAGGTTACAACTTGGAATCAATTTGAGAATTGATTCGGGGAATTGGAAAATTACAGAGAAAATTGGGGAAAAGGGGAAGAACAGTGAAACTAGGGTTCCTAGAGATTCCTCAATCTCTCTCTGGTTCCTCAACCAGAATTCTGAACTCTAATCTTTGATAGCTTCATCTGCAAGCTAGCTTTCCCTTTTTATACTAACAGTTGCATAGCTGCAACCGGTTACTACCTCTAACTGCCTACAGCTGGCAACAGCTGGCACTAACTAACTAATTGTTTATTCATTTCCAGTCCCTAAACTCTTAGCCAGTTCACACTCTGGTCCTTTTCCTAGAGTACACATGTTTAAACCTATCAGTTACTCCCATCAGAAGACAATTTACCTTCAGAAGAGGAACTGGGGGCTTGTCTTCACCAGGTTGAGGATACCACTCAAGAAGCACTTGCTTTTCATGAACTGCTTCACGAATATATGGGTACATATTCATTGCAGTTCTTGAATGGAAATCTCCACCAGCTTCAAAGGCTTCCAACATGCTCTTACAATCAGCAAGGTGAGCGAGAATCCTAAGTTCCAGCTGTAACAATTCATAGCTCCATCAACAGAATAGAATTTCTTGCAACTAATTCAATTAGGAAGATCTAAAAACTACTAACCTGTCCATAATCAGCAACTATAAGAGAATTTCCAGGAGCAGCTATGAATGCTTGACGGATTTTGTATCTGTCCTTCTCCAAAGCAGGTTGATTCTAATTTATAAATTATAAATGTTGTCAGGAATCCACAATGGAAATACAGAAAAGATTAGAATGATTTTAGTAAACAACAGAAAAATGAACAGAACAAGGAGAGAGAGAGAGAGATCTAACTCCAAGGGCTTAGAACTGAGCTACTACTTTGTTTGCCTTGCTAACAAATATGACCCTTCGAACCTTATTAATCCCCTATAATTCAGTAACTAATTTTCCCTAACTACTTTTCCATCCCATTCTGCCCTAACAACATTCGAATAAATCGGTTAACTTTCAAAATCAAACAATTCATCTAACAAATGTAATTCACATATTTGAATGTCAAAAGTTCAAATTAAAAGTCACATAAATTCATATTGAAGTATAAACACTCGTGAGCTCAAATAACTACAAAATTAAGAGATAATGCATTAAGACCAAAGTGAGTGCTTCTAATTGAAAGTTCAATGTAATCTCTGCACTCATACAATATTCTGTATGGGGAAGGAAGATATGATTAATACAAAAAAAATGATTAAATGTACATAAACAGATTATGAACAGATGAAGGTCACTCTCATACTACCATCAGTAAATATACATGTACAGATGACCATACGAGACAGAAAAAATTAAGGCGTTTAGAAAATTGCAGCTAAACCAACAACTAATATGTCATGCATGTAGGAATAACCTGCAGACTTGGCCTACTTGCTGACACGCGCCCAGTCTCTGTGTTGGGATTGAGGGAAGTATGAACACGGTTATCCTTTCCTGATATATTATGTCCCTGCCATTGAGAACAGATTAAGCTAACATAGAGCAGACATCAACAACCTAATTGTTACAAACTTACAATATAAATGCAATCTATAATATACCAAAATCTAGGAAGCACGGGCACAAAATTGGATTCGAATATGACACTGACATGACTGGACTCAATCTAAAAATAATAGGACAGTATGTAGCTAATGCACTGTATATATAAAAAATCATAGCATAATAAAACTACTAAAAAGAAGAAAAATTATTATATCAATATTAATTATTCACCAAGGCTGCTATTAATCAATAGAAATAGTATTATCAATCTCTTCTCGGGCTCTACATCCAAGACGAGTATCCTAAGCAAATCATAAAAAGTAAAATTAATATGTACAAATTACGATAAATAGTCTCCCATTTTAGATATTAAATATTTAATATTCATGTCAAATATTAGATTAATAATTTGATTTGATATTATAGAATGTGAAAAATAATTTTGATAATCCATAACAGAATAATATTAAAATTTTAAATTTTTCATGTATTAGTTAAATGTTTTTTACTTGATAAACTATAACAGTAAAAATGACAAAGTTTACAACTTGATAGTAAAAAAATTATCGTATAATATCTTAATACTTTTTACTTGATATTTTCTATTATTAAATTTATCATCTATTCTACAAAGTTTACACTTTACAGCATAACACTCTGTTTTCTGTTACACTAGGTGACTGCAGTTCTATTTTCTTAAATAAAGACTATTAGACTACTACAGAGGAATGGTAGGGTTTAAGGGAGTCATCATAATTCGTAACCGAAATTCAAAACCAATCAGAGCCTAAGCAGTGTCGCAGAAGCCATCTCCCTGCAAGCTGAGAAAAAACAAGAGATCAGCAACTCTACATCTGTAAGTGTGGCTGTCAATCTCAGCATCGATGAGTTGGTGATGACAACAAACACCGTGCCCGTCTATGTCACAGCTATGTCTGACAAGCTGGTGATGAACAATCTGACTAAAAAGAGAACACCACACAGATATGTATCCGAGGGTGTCACTGGCATGTCCTTGTTAGCAATGTTATGAAAATCGAGATTCTACATGGGATCAGAAAGGGGGTGCAAGATCGTAAACCATGGAGTCGTAAATCGGATCGTAAGATTCTACTATAGATAAAAAATACACTTAAACACATACATATCCATAAAAATTGCATAGACAGAGAACATATCATGTAAATACTATCATTAATTTGAAGTCGAAATAAAAATTCATAAGATTAACACCATAATAAGTCATAAACAAAATCCATAACCACAAGATGTATGCTAACATGAAAGTAAAACACCAAAGAAGAAAAGAAAACAATAAATGTCCAGTAAGAGTGACCAAATTTTCACTAACAGAGGGAAAAACTTCCAGCACCTATCAGAAGCTCTGACCATATCCCACGAGAAAGAGATTACTCAGCCAATTACACAACTGATTCAGCTCGGAACAAGGGTGCGGAAGCGTAAAATCGTGGAATCTTACGACCTGAATCTAAGATTTTACCAGATCCCACGGGAAAAGATTACACAACAGATTCAGCTTGGAACAGGGGTGCAGAAGCGTAAAATCATGGGATTTTAAGATTGTGCTAGAGCTGTGTCACCTTTATGGCGACCTTTCAGCTGTGTCTGTGCTTCTTAGACCAAGATCATCCTTCTAAGTTCATTCAGCCAGTGGATTAATCATGTGCTCCAAATTCTAACCTCACTTTCACATCCACAAACATGAACAGCCCCAACTATGTTTCAAATGCACTTATGAATGACATTACTATTGCCCATCACATTGGGAAAGCTGTTTACAGGGGTAGCATTAAAATCAATAAACACAACCAGAACAGGGATGAAGTTCAAAAAAAAAATGCTAAAAGGGAAAAAGAATAATTACCTGCAGGGGAAGGATGAAGTTAGAGATCAAAGAGTCAATTGAACAGACATCACGTAAAGCAGCAAGTGCATGACAAGCTTCTCTCCCTTCTTCCTCTGTTGGAAATGCAGCAAAGGCTGTTCCATAAGCAGATTGGTCTATTTCTACAGGTTCAACTTCAAATTGAGAAGGATTTCCATCTTCATCATCAAGATCAAAGTTACAAGCCTCATTAAAGTCATATTCAGCAGAAACTTTGCCAGCCAGGGCTTTTAAAGCATCACCACTAACTGAGGGCCAACCACTAGCAGTGTACATCTCAGTTCTAAGGTTACAGCCAATGCTATGCAACTTCAGATCACGAAATTTAGTGGGAGCCTTCTTGCCTTCTTCAATCACTTTATCAACATTGGGAATTCTGAAAATCCGCTCAGTTGGAATTGCCTCATCATGGTTTTTACTGTAATGAATAAAGGGGCAGGATAAATAAAAGCTATACTTCCAAACATAGACTTGGCATCATTTCATTTAATATCTGAGAAAAACATGTTCCATAGATAGAATTAGATTGCAACTTGGTCATGAGCTCAGCCAGAACATCATATAAAAATATCAAAGTAACATTCACATAGTTATGATTCTGATATTAAAACAAATAGAATAGATCCTCAAGAACACAATTCCTTCATCCCACTAGTTGAATGGGTTTAAAAGATCAATGGCGGCCAGATTACGATTGACAGTTACACTAACAAAGAATATAAGCAATATTTACAAAGTAAAAACTAAAGAAATTCCAATGGCTGACCTTATACTAACCAATGTAGTATTAGAAGTATCTTGAACTCAGTCAGGCAAAAAAGCTCAAAGTTAGAAGCTATTTCCTTTTTTTTGCGGAATTCATTATAGTGATTAAGTGAAGAGAGTAGAATACAATGACATGGTCATCACAGTTTCATGACAACCACAAGAACTGGAAATATAGTTGAATTGTTTCAAGTGAAAAAGAATACCAAAAAAGCACTTACGCTCCAAATTAGAATAAAAAAGATAATTCACGTGAAAACATAAAAAAATATGTTTTAAAAGCAAAATAAATAAGAGCATCAGTATAAAACCACAAATCCCTTCAGATCCAAAAATCAACCTGCAACATACATATGCAATTAGCACTCTGCACAAGAGATAATTTATATAACAGCATAGCATTTCAAATTAAATTAAAACGTGTGCTTGACAATTTATAATGATATTAGCATAATGGAGATTATACAAAGCATATTACGGTAAAACTAATACCGCATGATATGAATCATATGATATCAACTTCAACCTCCAAATGATCAAGTAAGAAACAAATGCTCCACAAAAGATTTAAATAATGTGCACCTGTTCACAGTGCCACCAAAGAGAAGGACACGCAACTGAGCATCACTTCCAACATTCATATACTTGGCATCAGGACAATACTTAGATGCCCATTTTTTAAATCGATTAACCGCTACAAGTTGCTCTGCCTTGGCCACCTTTTCTATGTTTTGAAGATATGACTGATCAACTAGCATTCCTTCAGATTCCATTTTTACTAGAAGCTCACCAAATGGCTGCCAATATTCCTCATAAAAATCATACATGTTTTTGTGTAAAACACGTGCTCCATCAATTTTCCAGTCCATATCTGATAGATGACCCTTAAGGCTCTCATAAAGCTTCATAGTGCTTCTAGCATCTAAGGCTGAATAACATACCCAAGGTATACGATCCTCTCTTTGCAGCACTTCCACAGGAGCAATGGTAGTCATTTTACCCTCAGATCCATCTTTCTTAAACTTTTTCAGACCAAATATATTTGTCATTGACACCTTACCGATCAAATCCTTTTCACAGTTCAGCTTAGCCCTTGACATGACCACTTTGTTACTTGTAAGTGCTTCAAGAGAATAACCACCAACCCAACGTCTTGATGAATCCCATAGTCTTGCCATGTGCATTGTGTCAGCATGAAATCCAGAAACCTTGAATCCATAGTTTTGTATAACATGACAGTCAAAGCTATAGTTATGCCATACCTACAGAAAGCACCATGTCTTTGTTATTCTAAAAATTATTTTAAATCCCATGGCAGACAAATCCAGTGACATGAAGTCATTATTGCTTTATGAAGTTAGAATTGTGCAAATGCATAAGCTTTTTTAATAAAATTTTTTTATGATATAGCTTTTTTTAAACAGTAGCTGCAATTTTTAGCTTTCAAGAGAAACACTAAAATTGACTTTTCTTTTAGGGCTTTTTCTTTTCCTCTCTGAAGTCCACTCATTATAAAATCCTTCAGACATTTTTTAGTTTAAAAACCTGTAATTTCCTCTTAAGAGAAGTAAACACAAATGGGCCGTTATTTTGTCACTGCTGATGGAATGACATCACTGATAAATACTTCATTAAAGAGGTAGGCCTCTTTCTGTATGTAAAAGTATACAAGGAACAATTCTATTACAAATTAGTTTGTTGCAGAAGAAGGAATCAGTACTTGCAAGTTGCAAGGCATAGACCAAGCCCAACTGTCATAATTTACTCACTTGGTCCATAGAGAGGATCAAGCACCACCCAGGACAGGATTTATAGGTTTCCATTGTGGGGAAAATATACAAAGGCATGCAATTCAGAAATTATAAAATGAAGAGGAAGACACTGATCATTAGCATGTTTGGAGGTGGCTAGGATGAAACTGGAAGTCAAGTCAAATAGTCAACATTTAATCCTCAATGTGTTAGTGTGAGTCAGTGTCATCAAATATCCGCCATGGTGGAATCTCATTTTGGGTTTTTAGCTCTCTGCCATGGCCAATATCCTGCCATCCACCATAATTATTTGTCAAATATGGCGGGTTTTTGGATCTCCACCATCCGCCATTAACAAAGTTGGTGTGCGTGAGTGAGGAATTAAGCAATAGTTGACACCCTGAAAAAGGTAGGGCTCTTCTCTGTTTAAGTTACAACAAAAAGAGATAAGAATGTCAAATGGCCCTTAACAACCAAATTTATTAAATATTGCTCCTTTAACAAGATGCACATTCTTTGTTCTGCACATAAAACATGGACAACTATTCCCATCAAGTAAACATTAATTACAACACTTTGATTGCATTAAATTATTAATATGATACGACAATCTAGATTATCCAAGGTTAATTTCGGGTCACCAAGTAGATAAACGTTGCATATCATGATCATAATTAATAAGGTATCAGTCAATACCAACTCAATCCAAAATTTTAAGCTAGTAGTTAGTCATGAGTTCATATAAGAGGCAAGGTGCACTATCTTATGCTGAAATTAATTTAATTTGGAAGAGAGGGAGAATAAAGGATGGCACTTATCGGAGAATGTATGTTAAGGTGTCTCAATTGTACGGGATCCTACACACTTATGATTAGTTTTAGTTAGTTAGCAATAGAGGCAGAGCTGTTATAGTAGGAGTTGGTTCTGTAAAGCTATAGCTGAATCTATCTTTAAATATACGATGTACCCAATCACAGAGAATAGCAAAATCTGATTTAGTTCATTTTCTCTCTTTCAATGCACTTGACCACTTGTTCACAGAGGCTTGAATTGATGGTGAGGGTGGAATGAGATCGGATACATACCTACCTATATTATATATTCAATACTGGTGTTTTAAAATCAAGGGCGATATAGGAATAAAAAAATCATACTTGAAAGTAGGAGAAATTGTATTATTACTTCTTAATCAGAATACAAAGGGTAATTACATTATATAGAAGAAGACTAATCCTAAATAAGGAAATAACTAATTATGTACACAATCTCCTAATAAGAGAATAAATCTCCTAATACTGAATATAATCTTCTAATAATAATTCTTATATTAATTCCTTATTTACAACACCCCCCCTCAAGCTGGTGAATGAATATCTATCATTCCCAGCTTGCAAGTAAGCTCTCGAAACCGCTCCAAGGGAAGTCCTTTGGTGAGCACATCAGCCAACTGAAGTCCTGAGGGGACATACTGTGTAGATATTAGACCACTATCCAATTTCTCTTTGATGAAGTGCCGGTCTATCTCTATGTGCTTTGTTCTGTCGTGTTGGACTGGATTATGAGCAATACTAATGGCAGATTTATTATCACAGAAGAGTCTCATGGGAGCTTCATACTTTATTTTCAAATCATCCAGTATGATCTTCATCCACAACAGTTCACAAACTCCTTGAGCCATGGCTCTAAACTCTGCCTCTGCGCTTGATCTGGCAACTACATTCTGCTTCTTGCTCCTCCATGTAACTAAATTTCCACCCAAGAACATACAATATCCTGTAGTGGATCTCCTGTCAACAATTGACCCTGCATAATCTGCATCAGTATAAACCTCCATAGACAACTGCTCACTCTTCTTGAACAGCAGACCTCCCCCTGGACTTGCCTTCAGATACTGCAAGATTCTATCCACAGCCTGTAAGTGTCTCTCCTGTGGGTCATGCAGGAATTGACTGACAACACTAACAGGATAAGCTATGTCAGGCCTAGTGTGAGATAGATAAATGAGCTTCCCCACAAGTCTCTGATATTGAGCCTTATCAACCCTAAGGTCCTCCTCACTACTTCCAATCTTGTGGTTTTGCTCTATAGGCACTCCAATGGGCTTACAACCCAATTTACCAGTCTCTTTGAGAAGATCAAGGACATACTTTCTTTGAGATATGAAAATCCCTTGCTTCGAGTATGCCACCTCCATACCTAGGAAATATTTCAGTTTTCCAAGATCCTTCATTTCAAATTGGGCTGCCAACTGTTTCCTCAGATTCTGCTTCTCAAGTTCATCATTACCTGCAATGATCATATCGTCTACATAGACTAACAGAAGAGTGAGTTTACCATTTTGAGTATGTTTGATAAAGAGGGTATGATCACCTTGGCTTTCTTTATAACCCAGAGACACCATAGCATTAGTGAATCTCCCAAACCAAGCTCGGGGTGACTGTTTGAGCCCATATAGGGCCTTCTTCAGTTTGCACACCTTATTTCTTCCTGAAGTAGGGTCATACCCCGGTGGAATCTCCATATACACCTCTTCCTCCAAATCTCCATGCAAGAAAGCATTTTTAACATCAAACTGTTGCAACTCCCAATCAAAATGAGCTGCTAAGGAAAGAATGATCCTTACAGTGTTCATTTTTGCTACCGGAGCAAATGTCTCTTCATAATCAATTCCATAGGTCTGGGTGTATCCCTTTGCAACTAGCCTCGCCTTATACCTGTCAAGTGTGCCATCAGATCGGTACTTCACGGTATAAATCCACCTGCAACCTACTGTCCTCTTGTCATTTGGCTTCTCAACAATCTCCCAAGTTCCATTTTTGTCCAGTGCATGCATCTCTTCATTCATGGCTTGAATCCAGTTCTTATCTTTTAATGCTTCTTGTACTGATGTAGGGACTCTAATAGAGTCAATAGCTGAAATAAAACTCTGATGCTGCACAGAAAGATTTTGAGTAGACACAAACTGGGATATAGGGTACTTGGCACAAGAACGTTTTCCTTTTCGTAAGGCAATAGGTAAGTCATCAAGGTTATGCTCATAGGAATTACTAGGCTCAGGGTTCGCAACACTTACCTCAGGATCAGACGATTGGACTTGTTGTTGGATCAGGACGGGTTTTACTTTCCGCTGGTACTTTATCCTGAACCTGTCAACATTATTCTGATCTGGTACTACTTCAGAACCATTGTCATCATTCTCATCTGGTACTAGTTCAGGACCATTGTCATCATTCTGATTTGGTACTAGTTCAGGACCATTGTCATCATCATCACTGTCCTCAGTGATAGGAATAGAGGAAGGCATCAAGGGATCCTGTAGAAGAGGAATAACAGACAATTCTGGAGACTCAACTTCCTGAGTATTCCCCCCCTGAAGCTGAGGATTGGGATAAAAAGACTCTGATTCTTGAAAAGTAACATCCATGGATATATAGACACGACGACTAGGAGGATGATAACACTTGTAGCCCTTTTTATCTGAGGCATATCCTATAAAGATGCACTTAATAGCCCGAGGATCTAACTTACCCCGATGACGACCGTGAACATGGACAAAGGCGGAACAACCAAATACACGACTTTGAAGACCTGACTTAATGGGCACAGACGGAAAGAAGCTAGTCATAACCTGCACAGGACTAACACTAGATAAAACCCTAGAAGGTAACCTATTAATTAAATAAGCAGCAGTCAAGACAGCTTCCCCCCAATAAAACTTAGGAACATTCATTTGAAAGAGTAAAGCTCGAGTGATTTCAAGAAGATGACGATTTTTCCTTTCAGCAACCCCATTTTGTTGTGGGGTGTCAACACAAGTCAACTCATGAACCACACCATTTTTTGTAAGAAATTCAGAAAAATTCTTGTTAACATACTCTTTCCCATTGTCTGACCTTAACCTCTTAATAGGTTTCCCAAACTGTGTTCTAATCATGTGGAAAAAGTTAACAAATAATTGAAACACCTCAGACTTATCTTTCATAAGAAAAACCCATGTAATCCGAGTACAATCATCAATAAAAGTAACAAACCATTTTGCACCAGAAACATTAGAAATGGACGAAGGTCCCCACACATCAGAGTGAACAAGATCAAAAGGTTGAGCACATTTATTATTACTAGGAAGAAAAGTTGAACGATGATGCTTAGAAAACTGACAAACATCACAATGAAAAGATTCGACTGACACTTTTGAAAATAAATGGGGAAACATGGTCCTAAGAATACTAAAAGGAGGATGCCCAAGACGCTTGTGCCGCAACCATATTTGAGAAGTATTCCAGGACTCTGAACTCGTCTGATGACACTTGCTTTCCTCGTGCCGTAGACAGTATAACCCGTCCTGTTCCTTAGCAATCCCAATTATCTGTCCCGTGGCAAGATCCTGAAAAACACCATGTGAGTGGAAAAAGGTTACAGCACAGTTCAAGTCTCGAGTGAGTTTATGGATGGACAAAAGATTGTTAGAAAGTTTTGGGACATGAAGCACATGCTTTAAGGGAAGAGATGGACTAAGGTGAATATTACCACATCCCGTAATCTGGTTTTGGGATCCATTAGCAACAGTGATATAGTGTTTTTCAGGGTAAGTGGAATAAGAAGATAAATGTGAGGGGTGAGGTGTCATATGATCTGTAGCACCAGAGTCAATAATCCAGTCATTTTCAGTACTCAAAGCATTAAGAGATAAGAAGGTAGAACTCTTACCAGTCATTGTGAGAGAACAAGAACCAGAGGGCTTACTCAATGAGTCCATAAAAGCTCTCAGACGCTCCAATTCTGCTTTGCTAAGGCTAGGGACATCTTCTGCTGGTGGTACAGGTGGGACTTCACCATCATTTTCCATGTCAGAAGTTGTGTGATTTGCGCGCCTCTGCGGAGCACCTTTGGACCCCCTCATACGTCTAAGGACGTTTTCCCTTCCATAAAGTTTGAAACAGTACTCTTTGGTGTGACCAGACCTCTTACAATAAGTGCAACGATCATCACGGTTGAAGAGATCATCACGGTTGAAGCGATCATCACGGTTGGGGCGATCATCACGGTTAGGGTGTCCGGAAGAGGTGGATCCTTTTATGGGACCCTTTCCAGAGGCTAAGGCTGAACCATCAACTGATTTTTCTTCCACCATCACTGTCCTCCTAGTTTCTTCACCACGAACTATAAAGAACACCTCTGAGAGAGAAGGGAGTTGCTCTTTACCCAAAACTTGGACCCGAATCGGATCAAATTCAGAGTTAAGCCCAGAGAGAAACTTAAAGATTCGCGCTTTTTCAATAAATTTATTCAATGTTGTGGAGTCAGCATCACACTTCATCTTCAGATTTTGATACTGATCTAATTCAATCCATAGACCATTCAAGGTCCCATAGTAATCTGTCACGGAGAGAGTTCCTTGCTTAGAATTGAAAACTTTATTTTCCAATTCATAACAAGCTGAGAGATCTTGTTTCTTAGAATATGCCTGTGCCAGATTATTCCAAATCTCCTTAGCAGTAGGGAAAAACATATAATTCCGGCTAATTTCCGGAATCATGGAGTACCAAAACCAGGTCATAATAAGAGAATTCTCTTCACGCCATGTGTCATATTGTGGATCAGTTTCAGCAGGGGCTTTTTCTTCAATATAACTGATTTTCTTGCGACTTATGAGAGTGTGACGGATGAGCTCAGACCATTGGAGGTAGTTGCGCCCATCCAAGCGAAAGGAACCTTGTAATACCGGGAGATCTTTGTGGGTCAAAGGTGGAAGAGAGACTTTCACTCCAGAAGTGAGTTTCTCCTTAGGTATGGGAATCTCGTCTCCAGACATACTGAGAGATGTTACTGTAGAAGGGAAACAAGAGGAAAAATAACAGAAACAGAGAAGATTGCACTCTCCTTGAATGGAAGAACCAAAGGCTTCTCAAGAAAAAACACCAACAAAGTGAGGAAACGACCCTCAGAACAAGACCAAAAGGCACGGGGAACCCTCTCTGTGCAATCGGAGTAACGAACAGAGGATGGCAGGCCGGTGATGAAGAGCACAGGCCTCCAAACGGTATAAGCCAACAGTGGCAAAACAGGAAACGTTACCAGATAAAAGGGCCGTAATAAGACGGCTAGGGTTTTTTTCGCAGAAGCAGAACTCCCAAGATCGGGAGCTCTGATACCAACTTGAAAGTAGGAGAAATTGTATTATTACTTCTTAATCAGAATACAAAGGGTAATTACATTATATAGAAGAAGACTAATCCTAAATAAGGAAATAACTAATTATGTACACAATCTCCTAATAAGAGAATAAATCTCCTAATACTGAATATAATCTTCTAATAATAATTCTTATATTAATTCCTTATTTACAACAATCATAATTCATACCACTCTGTTGATTACTCAACAGTGGAGTGGTAAATTTGTTTCGTCCCATCATAAAATATCCGAACAATGAAAAGTGATTTTTGTTCCGCTCTATTCCATTATGTTCTAGCAATCCAAACATAGCCTTAATATCATATCAAGGGCCAATATTTCCAAAACTTAAGTTATTATGAGGAGGCATGGAATGGTTTTTGTCTCTGGCAGTACCATTCACACAGCTGAAATCATGCAATTGACTTAGTGCTAGTTTGGATATGATCAAACTAAACCACATTGTGTCCCAAAAATTTGTATAGTAACTGCTAAGGCTCCACATTGACTATAGATATGGCCAAATAAACCCTTATAAAGGTAGAATAATCGTCACCCCTAAGCTAGTTTTTTGGGGTAGTGTTGGAAAAACCAAATATATATATATAAACTAGGTGGAGGCACAAGGCCAAGTTACAAATTGGACAAAGCCAAGAGACTACACCAGAAATCTAAAAAGCAAAAACAGAGTAGAAGAACTGCACTTAGTGTTAGACCTAAATCCGAATTCTAAAATGGCATGAGTCTATCCTAGACCCATTTATTGGGCCACTTGCAGATGTCTAATCCTGCAAACTTCACACTGCAAATGTCCAGTCCTAGGCATGTGAGGATGTTATGGTCCTAGAGATATCACCAGAATAAGTCCTTATAAAGGTTGCAGTAACCTTCACCATTGAGCTAGCTTTTGGCCCGAGCCTAGATTCTTAGAGTAAAACATTGTTAGTCTAAAATTTCTGGCTCTCAAAATAAACTGTGCTTTGTAGAATTAATTTTGAGAGAAGCAAACAAGTTTAGTTTTTTGGTTTAATAGACTTGATTGATTCTAGATGTGGGACCTACAAGAAAGGGTCAAATCAAGATCTCACCTAAGATAGGCAGGGTGGAGAAAACACGTAAAAGGTAAATCAAGTGATCGTAGCACAGATTGTAAGTTCCTAATAATAATAATAATATGAAAATATCATTTTATTGAATTTAAAGTAAAATTGAAAATAAATAATAAAATCATAATTAACATGTAACTCATCATCTCCTACTGTATAAATTATAAATTTATAACACAAGAAATACAAAATTTTCATTTCATTTTTCTGCATTTCCCCTTCCTAACGCACACCTTTTATTTCCATTCATTCATGCACATGCTTACAATTCATTCATAAGCAGAAGATACAAAATACCTTGAAAACAAAATTCAAAACCCATGCATGACCCATTGAACCACAAAACCAGCACCCGATGCTTCACCTACAGCCAACTCTATCTCTCTTCCTTAGTGCAAAATAACATCTACCATTACATCTCCCCTGTTCTGCTGCTACCAAACCCAGAGAAGTTGATCTCAGTCTGGAACAGACACTGGATGGAGAAGATGAAAAACTGAGGCATGTAACAAATGGGTTGTAGGTGTGGGTTGAAGGGAGGAGATGAAAAACAAAGGTGTAGGTCAAATGGAGAAGATGAAAAACAGTTGTGCCCAGCTCAACCAGTCTAAGACGTGCCTATTGGCGATTCGGGTTGAAGGGAGGAGATGAAAAACAAAAGCGTAGGTCAAATGAACAAGTTGAAAAATAGTTGTGCCCAGCTAAACCAGTCTAAGATTGGCGATTCATGATCTTCCCCAATGACAGAAATGGCAGTCTGAGAGAAAGACAGAAAAGATGAGCTATGTTCTGTATAAATGAAAAGTGAACTTGATACAAATCAGAAGGAAACCTATACATTTACAATCTACTGAATCTTAGGGATTAAGCTTAAGCCAGAAGCTTTAGGGATAACAAACTTGTAACTACTAGCTGCCTTGTCAACAGCTATTGCTAGCTTACTAACAGTTTTATTAACAACTTAACAATACACTAGCAACAAGTGAACAAACTAACATCAAATAACTAAATGTTTATTGTGCATCTCTAACACCCAACAATCCCACACAATCCTACCAAGAAATGATCCATTGTGTGAATGGGATCAGAAACAAAAGTTGTACAATCATCTGCTCCTACACGTAAACTTGTGATTTTGACTACCATGCTAACACAATTTTCAAAAGCATACTAGTAATTTATACTTCAAGGGTGATTTCATTTTACCATCCAAACAAAATCAATTCTATCAAAATCTAAACCAAACAGACCCTTAAGATGTGCTACACATGAAGTTAATAGATAGGATTGCAAAAACAAAAGGAAGGGTCAGAAGAAAGAAAAGTTTACCTTTTTTATGGACGGATCTTGAAAAAATTCAGCAAACTTATTTAATATCTCTCTGCCTCCACCATCAAGAACATCTACCCAGATACAGGACTTTCCACCTCCAAAATCAGCTTCTGGACCCGAATAAATACTGAAGCATATGATTTCCCCATGATCTACTGGTGTTTCTTTTTTGACATCTATCTTGGCCACCTTTCAAGACATTAAAAATTGGCAGATATTACATGTTCAACATTTGTGAAATACAAGTGGCCAAGCTATTCATACTGATACAACTGTCAATGAGCTCACAGTAGAAGAAAATGTTTAAGAGAATATTATATCATTTCAATTTGTATTAGTTAAAACGGACAAATCCACTGAACTCATGTTCAGAGATATATACATAATAGAAAAAGATCTAAGTATGTCCAATGTTGCAATTAGGGCACAACCATAACACAAGTTAACAAAGTCAAGAATTGTACCTCTGTATCACATGCATGAATAAGATGCCTGTAATTTACTGTAAGCATCCTAGCAACATCCTCTGCAAGAGAAACATTATCAACAACCAATATGTCTTCATAGATACTACAGAGCTTATCCCGAAGTTTAGATTGATCAGCACTCCGTGCGTTCGTTACAGTTGTTGCATTAGTTGCATCTTTTGTAGTTGTACTCGTATCCAAACAGTGATTGCCATTAACTCCATCAACTTTCTCTTCACTGATATTTAATGAAGATTCATTTGACTGGGTGCTCACTCTTTCCGTGTCTATCAATGCATTCGAGTTGTTTAATATAGAACGTTCAACAGAAGATGATGCAGGTACACCAAGATCCTGCAGCATAAGATTGTGCCCCCTCTTCTTAGAAACATGTTTCTGATCATCAGAAGCAGTTGTATTAGATGGATAAGAACAACGTGGGTTCAGAGCACACACTTCCTTTTTTCTTTTAGACAAATCATTAACACGCATAGCCCAGCCTAATTCATCCCCACCACGCATCATCTTAACTTGTTTTTCATAGGAATACGAACTCAAATTTTCTCCTGCTGTCATTTGATTTTTTTCCTCCAACATGCTACATGATGTAGTTGAAAATTTCATAGCTGAAATATGTACTGGAGAATTATGGTTATGCCGCATGACATTGAATTTATTCAACCCAAAGGATGGTCTCTTTAGACAGTATGAAACTTCTCTAGATTGAAGACAATTAACAGACCCAGTGCTATTGTGGAGGACGTCATTAGCAACCTGGATTGATTGGATTTTTCTTCTGCTGCTCATATCATGCAAAGATTAGAAAGGAACCAGTCAATGAAATGTAATAGCATATTGAACTTTTCACTCTAGCCTGTTGGAGATGCAATACAAATAACAAGCACCTATGGGAAAGAAGACTATGTATGCAGTCATGCACTAGCAAAAGAAGAAGAAAAAAAAAAGAAAAAAACTCCTTTGGTAGGTCTGTGGGGTACAATAGTACAATTTTTCACTTTCGGAAAGTCATGAATAATAATATAACATTTCCACTATCCAGTATATCATTTTAGCCACTATAGTGTATAGTCCACAATCTACATTTACATATAGTTAATCCCAGGACAATAAGATGTCCCCTAATTGTCTGCCTTACATTTTTCAACTGGAACTGTAATCATTAGTGAAAAAATTGAAATAGTAAAGCCTCATCAGCATGTGTGTGGTATTGTAGTTAAACAATATGAATTAGACAGAGGTCACCAATCTCAACCTTTTAAAACCAGAGAGGAAGAGGATCGCTGCACTATAAAAGTCAACAATATACACAAAACAATTTCACCCTGCACTTTGTTTGATGAGTAATGCAAAATATCAACCAAATAAAATAACAAAATGTGCAGAAGAGATAGAACTACAATAGATAGAACTTCGGTCATGTCATTTACATACCACTTACTTCATGGTTTAGAACTTATCCTAGTAAAGCTATTCAATGTTGAGTTGCTATCAAACTTTTTAATCACTAGCTGAAAGTTAGCAACTAACAAATTTGAAAAGGTTAGCAATATAAACATCAAGCTACAAAAAATCATAAAGCCATCTAGAAAATTGTTTTCAGTGTAGAAACAAAGTGAAAACAAGTTGACGTTTCTGTAATAAATGTGAATACAGGAAATGAAAACAAAAAACTTTTTCATAATCTAAACAAGCCCTAAAATTTTCATTTCAAACTTATTTAAGTTTTTTTACAATAAAAAGAATAAAATGATAGATTTTCAAAAGGACATAACTTAATATCCCAGTCCCTTAACCAAGTGGGTTGGCGTAGTAGTTCAACACTTCGTCTCTTAAGTAAGTGGTTCGGGGTTTGATTCTCAACTCTTGTAAATGGAAAAAACTCCTTGGCCAGCCCCCTACCGCTGCTTAGTGAGCTGACCATAGGGCAAGAGATTAGTCTCACGGCCACCGACGGTAAGGATACCTTGGCCAAGACCAAAAAATGTCCTAGTCCTTGATTAATTTATAAATACTATGTAACTCTCTTAATTCAAAAATAAAAATATCATCCCTTTCCCTCCAAAATCCTTCATCCAAACATATCACTAAAGAAATATTCTGAACACACAACAGACATAAGACACAAATAAACATCAAGCAAAGAACAAGATAGTTAGCTGAATAGTGATACACAGTAAATCAAATTCTTCCAGGCATTCAAAACAGTTCCTAAAACAACAGACATGGTGGTGTACACATATGACATATTACAAAAAAGCAAGTCAACATTCAATAACAAACCCCATTATCACACCAAAGATTTCTGAGTCATTACATGATTTCAAGACATGGGGCAAGCGAAAACCAACACCCAATGGACAAAAGATAAAAACTTTGGAGGAAAAACGAACCTGGGGTGGAGTGAACCAGATGAAGCAGAAAAGGACCTGTAAGAGAGAGGAAGAAGGAAAGGGCGGGAAGAGGAGAGTGAGAAGCGGAAGCAAGAAGGGCAGTAGTAAGGTGGTCTGAAAGGGGTGCTCTGGGAAGAGACCCCCATGGCTGCAATGACACCTACAAGCCTCCCCAGTTTGGTGGCTGCAGTGACACAAAAGGCTTTATTTGAGTTGCAACACAAGCACAAGTGAGTGTGGTGGTTATGGTGGTGGTGGTGAAGCAGAGAAGAGTGAGAGCATGAGAGGAAATAGAGAGAGATTGAGAATGGTGATGGAAGTGGAGGTCATAAACCCTGCCACTTTGAACTTTGAAGCTTTGAAGTTTGAACAATGATCAAAAAGTGGAAGAAAATATAATATTGTGAAGGGCAAAGTACTTTAACTTTATATTGTTTTTTTAATAGGAAAATTATATTTTAAAGGAAAAAAATTCGTGTGAGTGGGGTAGCTGGTGTGCTGAGTAGGTATGGCAAAGGGACCATGCGGGATCGGGTTTTACTCTCAAGTCCCACCGGCTCGAGTGGGTGGGAAGCTCACATGGTTGAACTAAGGATAATTGTAGGTGAAATGTCAGGGTTCGAACCCTAAGAAGAGATAATTTGTATTAATTTTTTTATGCTTTAATTTGTATTAATTTACTAACAACTAACATTTGACTATCAAATAAAAAAATCTCACCGCCTCAGCTTCGTTAAGAGCGGTGGGGATTTAGGTCGGGTTTTATAAAGATGGATATAAAATTATGATATCTAAAACCAACCCTATCAATGTTGGGTTTTATTAAATTTTATTTTTTATACATATTTTTCTAAATAAATCATGTAAAAAACACATTTTAATTCAAATGATTAATAGAAAAAGTAATTCTTATGCATGGTCAACCAATTAAATTTTAAGGATGTGGAAAATTTGATCTTTTATTTATTTAATTTAATTTAATTAATTGACATGACACATTCTTTAAATCTGATTGATTGACTGAGTAAAAAAAATTTCATTATCAGTGCATTTACATTTTTTTCTTAATAAAAATGTGCATCGAGAATGTGCATGATTTAGAGCTTCAGATTTGTGATGTGTGGGACGGTGGAGGTTGGCGGCTGCCTGGATCGGTTGTGGACTCTTCTTCCGGAGGAGGTGGTGAGCCTTGTTAACTTCATGAGCGTGCGCCTGAACCGCCGAGCCAAGGATGGAATTTGATGGAATGGATGCCTCTTCAGTGAGTATTCTGTGGCCTCGGGGTATGATTGGGTCTTGCGTGGTAGACTGGGGGTTGATGCTGGGATAATGGAGGATGGATTTCGATGGTCTTGGATCTGGAATCTAAAGGCTCTGCTCAAGTGTTCCGTGCTTTTCTGGCTTGCTTGCCATGGAGCTCTTCCCACTCTTCCCACGAACCAGCTTCGTAACCGACATGGGATGGTTGCCTCCTCACTTTGCTCTGTTTGTAATGTAGAGGATGAGACTGTCATTCACTGCCTCTGTAACACCCCGGTTTCTCAACTGAGGAGTCACATTAGTTACCTAACAAAATCTAAGGACTATTTCGTAATCCTAAGAAAACACAATATATTTTTTTCCTTTTCGAAACACTGAACATAATTGAATACATAACATAGGCTTTATTCAACAACCCGTTCCCGACATATAATAATAGTGTCATACAATATCGTAAGCAGGTTTCCAAAATAAGTACGCTCACTGGAACAGTGGCGGAGATAAAGTTTAAACAACAGAGTTTTCAGATGGGGAAAGAAACTCGGACATAGTCCACCAAAAGGAAGAAGCAACTGCTTCATCCACCTTTACACGACCGCCCACGGTCACGGTCTCCAACTCGAACGGCTAAGCTTCAGCGGAAGGCTCTCCATCGCCTAATGGCGTTAAGCGCCCAAACAACAAGTAGCAAATAGAAAGGGTTAACTCCATGCTATTACCATGTATGAAAGAGAAAATCATGCTATTCAAATTTAATTACCTATCATGGTAAATAAACTAGCAACATAACTAAACTCATATATCAACAACTTAACATATAACATCAAATCAGATATCAAAAACTTCAACAGTATATTATCAATTCAGATATCAATAAACCAATAACTAAAATCCAACAACATAGGGTCAGGTGTTAGTTCCCTATAATGCAACTATATGCTACTACCAAAATGGATCGATCAGCAACGTCTCTCAAGACGGGACGATCACGTGGGACAATCACCACCACACCGCCACTTAACGCCACTACGGACGGGACAATCACCACCACACTGCCACTTAAGGACATCCCGAAAGATGGGACGATCACGTGGGACAATCACCACCACACCGCCACTTTATAACGCCTTAAAAGACGGGACAATCACGTGGGACAATCACCACCACATTGTCACTTCAAGACCAAGCCCTATATGCCAAGTAAGACAACAACAAAGCCCAACCAAGGACCAATCCAAAGTAACCACATGTTCCATCCTCTAGGAAGCAGTAATGACAGAAACCAGTAAACGGCCGAAGCCTCTCAGAAAACGGAGACACACGTCTCAATAAGTTTACTCGGCCGAAGCCTTCAGAAAACATTTGGCACAAGCCTCAGAAACAGTCAATATAAGCAAGCATACAACATTGCAAGCATAAAAATCATGATCCAATGCCAATCAATATAAACATCTTCATCTCAAACGCAGGCAGTGCGATAAAAGCATGCAAGACTCAAAGACACGCTAAAACTGAGTTACCCTTACCTTCGTGAGTAGAAGTTGGGCATGGAAGTTGTGAACCTAGAACAAGGAAACACAATCATCAACACAAGCCCTACTAGAAGTAACACTATCTAATAACGCTAATCGAAACCGGAAAGAAAGCTTTTAAAGCTTCAGAGTTCCTCTTAAGGCACGAATTGACAACATAACTTCGTTCGCTAAAACGAGCATAACTCGAGCTACATAACTCGGAATGACACGAAACCAGCGCCAAAATTTCGACAATCGAAAGAGCTACGCAATGGCTCAGGTCATAGAGACCCAAAAATTATTTTTGGACATGATACCCTAAGCAATAGGTTTCGGCCACTATGTAAAATAGGGTTTCCGAACTTTTTCTTCGATTTAAATCAATTCCTAGGTATTCTTAGGCGATATCTAGGCCAGGGAAACTCTCAGAAAAATTATCGAATCGAAAATTGTCGCATGGGTATTTTGGTCAATATTTTTAGCTCGGAAACTCAAAATCAGAATTTCGAAAAACCAATTAGATGGGGTCGATACCAACGACGATTATGACGACTAATCCTACTAACGCTAAGCTCAGTCGAGGGTTTTAAGCCCAAAGGTTGGAACTTTAGCCAAAAATGGGTATTATGAGCAGAATTGAAATTCGGCGGCAATTCGGCGAGAATCGGCGAAATGAAATCCGCTAAACATGCTCAGGGGCACGCAGGGAATAAGTTTAGATAGAAAGATGGAGTTATTTGGATAGTTTTGCAAAAAGCTCAAAACTTAGAGCACAGAAAAGCATAGGGAAAAGCCACAGAATTAGTGATCAGAAGTAAGGAAAAGCATCAGTACCTTGAGACCTACGCGTAGCAACGAACTGTGGAATGATCAAGCAAGAATCGGCGAAAAACTCTTCTCCTCCTTCTCCTCTTGGCCGCGGGTTTGGGTGGGTTTTTGGGTGAGATTTTTGGTTTTTCATTCTTCAAGCTACACATATATATAGGGAATGAAATGGAAGATATTTATCAAAGATCGGATAAGGATGAATGGATATTTATCAGAGATTGGATAAGGATGAATAGATATTTATCAGAGATTGGATAAGGATGAATAGATATTTTGTAAACCGGTACAGATTTGTCTAGATATCGGAGGATTTAACTCATAGAGTTAAGATAAAAATATAAGAGTGATTACGATTTTTCCGGCTTCATTCTCCGTGAATTCTAAGATAGGTTTTGGCGACAGAATTCCAAAACTCAACAGAGGTTTCCTTGTATTTTAGGTGACTAACGCAAAGTCGGCGTAAAACTATTTTACCCGATAAGTTACTTTTTGCAGTGGATGTCGGAAGAGAAAACTTCCTTCTAAAGAAAGATTGAAAACATCAAGAGAAATGGGTGTTCGCGTGTGGAATCTTCATTTGAAGCTCCGAATAGAAAAAGTCCTCATCGTCGGTTGATTCTAGGGTTTTGAACTATCAGGGTTTTAGTTTCGGCAAACTTCCGATGATTGGAATCGGACGTTCGTAGATCCTAGGGTTTCACCTTGAAACGCTTGTTATATAAGGATTAAGAGAAGTTCTAACATTTCTCTGAAGATTTTTTGGAATTTATTCCTATAGTGTTCCAAGGGTGGAAGATCTTTGGAATTTATTCCTATAGTGTTCCAAGGGTGGAAGATCTTTGGAATTAATCTTTTCCTAAGGTTCTTGTCCTAGGTTTAAGCGAATACTGCTTGCGTCATAAGTTCCGTCGATTCAAATCTTGTCCTTAACCTTCTCGTGAAATATCGTCTCCTTACATTTATTCCATTTAATAAACGTTTATCCAGCTTCCTTACTTCACGTTACATCGAAATTATTCGTGAATAAGAAATTTCACTAATTTATTCTAAGCTAAAAACTTGGGTCTTACAGCCTCCGTGATTGTTCCCATGCTACGAGGATTTGGTCTCTAATGCAATTTGATGTGACTGCTTCGTCTTTCCAGGACCTGGATGCTCGGGCTTGGCTTTGTCATATCCTTGTTCGCTCATCGCTAGTGGCTTGTGCGACCTTGTGGTGGGTTTGGAGAGCTTGGAATTCTGTGTGTTTGGAGAACATGATTTTGTCGAATCAAGCCTTGGAGGTTTCCATTACCGCCATGACTTCGGATATTTCTCGCGCGTTCCCACCAGCGAGCTCCATGTTGATATCACTTTTAATAACTACTAATATTTTGACTCCTTGACGCTTCACAGAAGAGGAGCACATCGTCCGCAAAGGACAAGTGAGAAATGGGAGGACCTTGAGGGGAGATTCGAATGGGACGCCAAGCACCCGAGTCCACCAAATTATGAATCATCACTGATAATCTCTCCATGCAGAGGACGAAGAGGTACAGGGATAAAGGATCGCCTTGCCTAAGGCCACGACCCGATCGAATGATTGAATGTAGGCAACTCACGTCGCTCACCTACTGAGTCAGTCCACCATAAAATTAAAATATTAAAAAATAATAGTATGAAGTAAAAGTATTAAAAATTTATTTTTTATCGGGTTGAAGGGTTTGCTCACTGAAACTCACCCAAAATACTTTAAAAACATTAAAAATTACATTGAAAAAGTTACAAGGCAGCGCGTTGGTTGGCTTACTGGGTTAATGGGATAGGCGAGTTTATAAGTTGAATCACCCTATGGGCACTGCTCCACCTGCCGGGGTTAAGTGAGTTGACTTATCCCTACTCACATGTAATAGATATGAGTAGATAATGTTGACTCTTTAATATATTCAAGGGAGTATTTACTTTGACACCATATAAGAGTTCGGCCTAATGCTTTGTTTATGTTCTATCAATGTTGACTTGATGTAAAAATAATATTAAATTTTCATAGTAATTGAGAACTTTTATCCGTTACTATTGTTATTATATTCATAAATCAATCTTCCCTCGTGACATGAAAAGAAAATGAGTTTGGTAAGCCTTTCACATATTAGAATCCTCTCATGTAAAGATAATGTCAAGTGGAACATTTTGTCTATCTCTATCTTTATAAATATTGAAGGGTCTCATCTAATTAATAAGATAAACACAAAATTTCAACATGATAAATCATGTGAAGTTTACAGAGAGAATCCTAATCCATCTTTAAGCACATGAGGTAGTTCATCAACCTTCCAGAAAAAAAAAGAAAATGAAGGTTATTCTTTGAAGTTGCACTTCCATTCATTGTCCTCTGCTACCCTTATTATTGTCAGCTTCATTTTCATCATCCTCATTCTCATCCTCATCCTCATCCTCATCCTCATCCTCATTTTCATCTTCATCTTCATCATCGTCATCATCTTCATCATCGTCATCATCTTCATCATTGCTATCATCATCATCATCATCATCTTCATCATTTACTCCATCAGAGTCCTTTTCTTCACTTCCATGTCCATTCTGAGCAGAAGAAGAAGTCTCTTTAGCATGTTGTTCTTCATCCCCTTCTAATTTCTTCTTTGCCAAAAAGTCAAGAGCTGTAACTACATCACTGATCAAAGGCCGTGTATCTGCTTCCTCTTGGAGACACATTGCTGCTACTGCTAGAGCTTGGTAAAGACCCTTTACAGGGTAGTTATCTTCTAGCAATGGATCTGCCATTTGTGTAAATTTCTTTCTGTCTCTTAGAAGTGGTTGTGCCTGAAAACAAGAAATATTTTTCACTCTAGAGAGAAATGTTGTTATGCTATGAGTTCTGGTACATAAGAAAGTTTTCCAAGAGTGCTATCAACAATTTTAACACTCTTTTTATGATACTCTATTTTTATTGGTTGAAATCTATAAGGGCTCCATCAATTTGGGAGTTGATCCTTATACATTAGCGAATCATGCATTACTTTCAACCAATCAAAAGGAAAGCGTTGGGAAGTGAGTGTTGATAGCATTTCTATTCCAAACATACCCAAATGACTAAATTTTGCTCTTCTGTTGGTCTTGAATTGTCAATGACCCTTCTTCCTGTGATCATCTCCAAAAACACTACTCCAAAGCTATACACATCTGATTTTGTTGTTAATTGCCCTGTTGATGCATACTCAGGAGCACAATAGCCATAAGTTCCCATCACTCTGGTGGATACATGTGTTTTGTCCCCAGTTGGACCAAGCTTTGCGAGTCCAAAATCAGAGAGCTTTGGATTGAAGTCGTCATCTAACAGTATGTTTGATGCTTTAAAATCGCGGTATATCACTGGCGGGTTCGCCACATCATGTAAGTACTCAAGTCCTTTTGCTGCACCTTCTGCAATTTTCATCCTAGTTTTCCAGTCCAGGGGCTTTCTCTCAGGAGTTAATTCTGAGAATCATTTTGTTGTTGGTTAGATAACAATTAGGACAATTAGATTCCAATTAGTAAATAAAGTTAGGGTCATGCACTCATGCTTCAAAATGTGAAATTTCTATGGTGCTATCATGCCACTATATCAAGAAATAAATTATAGAAAGCAATTACTTTAACTTTATATTGTTAGTGTCATATTGTTGCTTACTCTTGATTTAAAATAACTCCTTTTTATTCAAAATTGGATTCTTAAATTGGATGCAATTCTAGATTTTAGTTGTTATGCATTGCAGGAAAATAATTTTGTATAATCAGTGCATTTTCTTACCAAGTAGATGATCTTCTAAAGAGCCATTGGCCATGTATTCATATACCAAAACCCTCTGTTCACCTTCAGCACAATACCCTACCAAATTGACAAGGTTAGGGTGGTGCAAAAGACTCAAAATCAAAACCTCTACAAGAAATTCCCTGTTTCCTTGAAATCCATTCCTGTCTAGTTGCTTCACAGCAACAACCTGCATATAACTTACCAATTAGAATATTGCATACATTCAATACAACCTAAATAAGCTTCTTCCTAATAAGTGAAGTTGAGGTAGTACTTGATTTGTGTTTTTAATGCATCCTTTGTACACCCTCCCAAAGCCTCCTTCTCCAATCAAATTGGAAGGGTTAAAGTTCTGAGTTGCAGCACAGAGCTCACGGTAACTAAAAGTCTTGGAGGTGATGTTCCCTTTCCCAAGCTTCGCTATCTCATTTGCTATGAACTTTCTCTTGCCGCTATCTAACAATTTACAGTTTGTTCAAAATTTCAGTATTGGTATTTATCTATAATGTGCATGTTTTTAACTTCTTTTGAAACGGATTCTAAAGTCAAAATCAATTATGGAGAGATTTTTTTATAAGTGGCTTCTGGGGTGCCAGATTTGATTCTGATAAAGAATAAGCTAATCCAAACATGCTTTCAGACATATTTTTCACCAGCAGCTTGGCAATTGTTATCCAAACTTGTTAAGGTTTAGGGAAACATGTATTGAAGTAGACTATAAAGGCCTAAACTCTAGCATTTTGCATACTTGTCATTTTGTCATTATATGCTATTTGTTATTAGAGTTAATAAAACCTATGCACCACCCAAACAAAAAAATGAGTTGATCAAACCTATTGTGACTTTACAAATATACATATATTTACATTTTAGATCACAATATTAAGAGAATCTTTAAAGTACATGCAAATAATTTATAAAGGAAACAACTTTAAGCACAAGACATTATCCATTAAGTTGCAGAATTTTGGGTTGTAAACCATACAATAAAATGATGAGAAACCTGCAATTCAGAAGGGATAGAACATTTGGGAGGAAGATTAGCAATGAGAAATTTTACCAGTTTTAAAAGAGATATTGGAAAATGAGGCTAGCACTTTTGCTTCATGGTATTCCTTAATGCTCTTTTTCAATGACTTCTTGTTGATCTTCTCTTGTGACGTGCAACATGGAAAACAACTCATTTTCTACTTCCTGCATTGGCTTTTCAAATAATCTCTCAGAATGCAGATTCCACCTTTTAATCCAATGCAATAGAAACCTTATACACAGCTAGACAATTTATGCATTGAAATCTATCTAAGATGTTGTTCTTAATTATTCAAATATTGGCCATGCAAAACAGTACTTGATTTCTGGGTTCAGAGAATCTTTCCCATCCAGCATGGTGGTGTTTCTTTTGCTTTGTTTTTTCTTCAAGGCCTCTCTATGAGTTCGGAATGGAAATGAAGACTTGGTCAAATTTGCTAAACCAGATATAACTAAAGTGAGTCATTCATGTTAAACTATGGCTCTCATTACCGAAAATCTATCTGTAACAACAATGTAGGATTTCACACGTCTTCTCTCACATAATTCCACTAATACAGGATATGTCTTATTAGAGTTTACCTTAATTAGGAAATGCCACTGCTTTAACCAAATCGTTAAAAGGAATTTGGTGTGTATCTAATTTTTTTCTTCATTAAAATGTTTCTTATCAAAATTTCTCATCAGACCTTGATTGATCTGAGTAGGATATCAAGTGGTTAACGTAGTGGTTCAACACTCTGTCCTTTAGCAAGTGGTTGAGGTTTGATTCTCAACTCTTGTTATTGTAACGAGCGATTAGTCTCACGTGATGATAAATTGGTTAAAAAAAACTAAGTATGATGAGTGGATTACCTGAAAAAATAGAATCTAGGACAATATTATGCCTATTAGCTTTAAAAAAAATGTTATACCCCTTAAAATAAAAAGAAATAAATAATATAAGAAACTTTTGATGAGGTTTAAAAAAAGACAATTTCTCTCTCTAGTACCCAGTACCCACCTAAAAAAGTGGAGGAGTTTCATATTTAAGCTTGATTTGTCATCATTTCTTCTATAACCAACTTTTATAATTAATTTACAATTTAGTCATTTATATTCTAAATAATGAACTGAAGGGTTCTAAACTCTCTCATTTTAAAAGGGGACTGGAGGAACGCAACGCCTTTAAAAAAATTAGCATACTCCAAGACAATAGATGTATTTGATATTGTATTTCCTCAGTTTCAAAAAAAGATATTCGATTGTCTCCGAATGATAATTCAAGTGACAAGAGTTGATTGACATATAAGTTGGAGAGGGGAAGATCCATGGTCCATGATCAATTCTGGATAGTTGTAGTTTATCTTTCCGATATAAAAAAAGAAATTATTCTACTAGTTTCTAATCTTGTTCAAGAATTTATAAATTTCTTTGGTCAAAATAAGAATATTTGGTAAATAATTTTATTTCCCTAGCTCGTAACATTTTCAGAAAGAATAGTGTTTGTTACTACGAAGCCGTGACATCTGAGAAATTAACAAATTGACTATTTATAATCATATCTTGTTTTCCATAAAAAATAGGAACATAAAACTTTCACGAAGAGTTCATTTGAATACCTAATAGAAAATATGAAAAACAAAAAAATAACATATTTAAAGGGTCGGGTCTTATTGATTAAAGTTTTTTTTTTCTTAACTTTTTTGCCTTTCCGCTCATTCTATAATCGTCACAAAACTGATCTAAAGAGACCCTGCAGATTGAATAATCCTACTTTATATAATCATGATAGAACTTTCAGTATGTGTTTATCATTTATCGCTGAAAATGTACCTTTCACACATCTCCACCTCAATAGAGATATATGAATAAATGAGAGAGAAATAAGTGATATAATAAGTGATGAGATAAAATATAAGAGAGATAAAAAGAAAAATATGTGAAAATAATATGTAAGAAAAACAAGAGTGTGAACCTATCAATGCTTTCTATAGTGATATATAACGTATCATCTAAATCCTAATGTTGAGGATGATGGGAAGGAAGGAATGGAAGTATGACTTACTTAGTGAAAATCTTTTGGCACAGAAAAAACAGAGAATTATTTTTTCTTAAATTTTCAAATAACAAGCCATCATGTTGATCATTAAACATATAACATTGCCAAACCATTATGTCAGACATAAAACAACAGCTCTATAGACACACAATTAAGACCAAACATAGTATATACTTAATGCTCAATCTCATGAGTCAGCATCATTCCAAATCTAATAATTAACAGAATGGGATTCAAAACATAGAACAAAACTATAGAAGCTTCAAGACTTCTCTAGTTCACCAGAACTACACTCTTGCACAATCCACATATCTCTTGAAAGGCTACAAGTATCCCTTTCAAGCAAAACAAAAACAAAACTTTCCTTTAAATTACCAATCATATTCTGAAATCCAATATCAGATAATGGAATTGTGCACAGTTTTGGCAGTTTTTTATGCAAAATACACTTGATGTGCATTGAAGAAGAACTTCACAAATAACAGCTTCAAAAAATTCAGATACAAGAAAAAATGAAGAGGTAGAAAATGGAACATGAAAGAAAAAAAATGGTAATGCTTTTAGCCTTATTTTGCGCCAGCCGGAACAATATAATTCGGCACATAAATTGAATTTACTTCTGAGCAACAAGATGAAACACACAAGTTGAAAAGTATATAGCTATTTTGATAAAGAGAAATATCAGAGAATTGATGTGAATTCAGATTTCCCATTCTGATATAAATTAACCTTCATATCTCAGCCAACTCCACTCTTCATCTAACCAGCTTAATACTTACTTGTATATTATTCCAAACAGATACAATAAATCTTAGGACTAGAGAAGATTATAAATACTACCTTGCATGTCACAAATGAAAATTCGCAACAAAAGATCCACTGTTTTACATACCTAGTTGCACTGGTACGAGGATGAACAGATAAATAACTATCATTCTGTTTAGTAAAGCGAAAGCAAATAAAGTACCACCAATAAGATCCTAAAAGATTACCTTACATTTGTTTTTTGAACATTAGTTTTAGCTACAATAGGAAATAAGCAACATATGCTAGCAAGAGGTAGGATTTTAGTTTGATGAGCAGATAACTTTCTCAACGGTGACCGAACCTTGCTATCTTTAATTTTTTAATCACCCTCTCCAATCTGCTAACTCTCGGTTTAAGCTCCACTACATTTACTTCGGATTCACAGTTATGGCTTTCACCTTGAGCCCCAGACAGGCTTACTCCCTCATTAGACGCTCTTGCTTCGCTGCTGACAAGTTTGGGAAGAAACCCAGGTGGAACATCTGCATCATTCTCAACCTTCACACTTCTTGAACCATCATCAAAAGATTTAACAGTGCCAACAACTTGGGGAGGAAACCCAGGTGGAACATCAACATCATTCTCAACCTTCAGAATTCTTGAACCATCACCAAAAGATTTAACAGTGCCAACAACTTTGGGAGCAAACCCAGGCGGAACATCAGCATCATACACAACCTTCACACTTATTGAACCATCATCAAAAGATTTAACAGTGCCTACAATGTTGGGAGCAAACCCAGGTGGAACATCAGCACCATTCTCAACCTTCACACTTCTTGAACCATCATCAAAAGATTTAACAGTGCCAGCAATTTTGGGAAGAGCCTCAGGTGGTATATCAGCATCGTTACGACTTATGTTTGCTTTAACTACATGGGGTCCATGTTTTGATGACCTTGCACTTCTCTTCCTCCGCACCACTCTTTTAGCAAAATCCTGATCATCCAATACTAATTGCTTCCACCACCTTGCATAACTTGTGGTAACATCTGCCTCAAAAAGCCTTGATGGAAAATACAAATTCCTATGAGAAATGGGCCTGCAGTAATTTTCCCATGCAGTAGCTCTAGTCCCTTTGAATACAGGCACAATACCAGGAATATCTTGATCCATTCCAAATTGCATAGAAACTCGATATGGAAAGTATTGCATTATGGTAGAGTCAAAACCAACAAGCTCAGAAACTCTCATGCAAATAACAAATGAGGTTAGCTCTTTATCCAAATCTACCTCAAATGATATCTGGATTTCATTTTCTGGATACAATGCCCTGCACTTACCACCATATCTCACATATGGACGCCAAAGAAAATCATCCATAGCTGAGTTTAGTGCCAACCTCACATTGTCAATTTTCATGGCACTAACCTTGTGCCACCTAAACAATGCAGGGTCTCCACAGCTGGTTAAATTGGGTTGTGGCTGCAAACTTTTGAACCTCTCCCATGCCCAAATTTGAACTAAGTAAAAGGGTGACTCAAGATTTAAATCAGACTTCAAGTGCAAATTTTGAAATTTTGTCAAATCAACCATTTTCTTTTTCAACAGATTCAAATCCTTATATATGCTAGCCAGGACTGCAGGTGCCAAAGCAATGGGATTACCTCTAGCAAGAAGAATAGCAATAGGGAATACATACTGATTCACAAAATTTTTATGAGGAAAAACAAAAAATGACAACCAAGCAGCAAGGAATGCTTCATGCTCAATTTCACTCCCATTATTCATGAAAGTAGACATCCAAATTGATAAATAAGCCTTTGTTTTTCTACTCCTCCAAGGTTCTTGTTTGGCAAGAATCAATTTTTGTTCTACCTCTCTCATCTCCTGGTTCTGAAGTGAGGTGAAAACAGGGTGCCCAAGAACAGGGTAACCCCCCAAAACCATCACATCCTCCAACGTGATTGTGGCCTCACCCCATGGAAACACAAAGGTATTTGTCTCAGGACACCACTTTTCTGCAACCCCAAATACCAAGTCAAGGTTTTTCAAAATGTGGCACTTAGTGCTCATGATAGCTTCAAAGATGCCAACCTTCTTCCACACAGCTTCATACCTTGGATGAAGGGCATCCACCCAAGTAACCCATTTCTTTTGAGTGAGGTGCCATCCATTGAAATGGAGTTTCAAAGGCCACTTGGAATGAAACATGGGTGACACAGAGGATGAGTGAATCTCAGAAAATGTTCCATCAATGGAGGTAGCAATGGGCTTCATAAAATGGGCAGTTCTGAGAGTTGGTATACTGTCACCAGCAGGTGAAACCATGAAATCTCCCCTCACCTCCATAATGGTCTCCAATGCTTCATTCATGTGATGAGTGATGATGTGTTGTTGAAGCTAGCAAGCAAATAGAGCAAAGAATGAGTGCTTCTGCTTGATCAATCTTTATCCTGTTTTGACAATAAAAATGGTAAGATGTCATTGCCTGCAGAAATGGATGCTTGGAGTGCAAGTAGAGTGCTTTATTATGCAACAAAACTTCACCACTAATGCCAGGAAGAAAGGTGAATGTATGAGTAAAACCATTTCACACTTCTTTTCCACTTACATTAGATATAAATATGAACAAAAAATAGAGAAATTAGTGATATGATATGTGATATATCAGAACATGCAGAGAGATAAAAGAGTAAGAATAAGATAAAAAAGAAAGTAAAGTTTACATAAATCATTACTCAAATCTTTTGTTCCTTACAATTTCTCAAACAAATCTGTGTAGTGCTTTACTAATTTTATTTCAACATCATACAGTTACACACTCTTCTAACATATGCTCCTTCAATTTCAAAATATATGTTCTTTAATAATATGCACGTAGTTTAAATTTTTATTAATTGATGTATGATTTTTACTGAAATACGTTTATTTAAAGTTGAATTATGTTAAAGAAAAAAATGATAATTATTGGTTTAGTAATTTGTGAGAATTTGTACAACAAAATATATTTTGAAAAATTAACAAATGCTATATATTGAAATAAATAGAGTATCACATCAATGAGTTTGATTTCTCTTTTCTCTTTTTTCTCACTGTAATTGTCTTCATTTTGTTGTAATTTTTCGTTCAACTTCCTCTGTGTATTAATATGGATAAAATTATACGCTAGCTGTCTTAATCTGCAACTGCTTAATATAGATATGTCAAATGTGGTAGAAAACTCAGTGCAAATTGGCATAAGGAGAAGAATATCTCCAGCTGTCTTTCAGTGACAATGATAGGAGGTTAAGTTCTGCCTATCAATATGCTCATTTTCTTGATTTTTTAGATTTTAGAGTTTTTTCTCTCTTAACTTTACTTACCTAGTTATTTATGACAGTCTAATAGTAATAATGTCTTATAAGTATAAATAACTTAGTGACTCTATGATTAGATATTGCCACTGTACTCCTCTACACTTTTCAATTTAGACACCTTTCATATGTATTCAATGATCCTTTTACAACATGAAAATTTATAGTCATTTGGTTTTACTTTTTTTTATACATCGGAAAGATAAATTGCTTCCACCAGGAATTGATCCCTGGACCTTCCTCTACTCAACGCATATGTCCCCCAGCTCCTACCACTTAAGTTATCCTACGGGACCTCATTTAGTTTTACTTTGCTGTGTTACCTTTCTTTCTTTTTATGTTTTTAATAGTTTTATTTCAAAACAGAAAAATATAGTTAATATCTTCTGATATTTTTTTATAATCTACCTAATGTGGTCCTCTTTTTTAAAGAACCAATTTTGACCCTCTTTTTTACCAAGTATCACTCTTCAGTTAAAAAAATAGTTTAATTAAATAATTGTAATAAACTTTTTAAGGGACACTAATTTAGTTTATTTTTTTAATTTTCATGTTCTTCCCCCCACAACTCAAACCAAAAAATTCATCTATTCATTCCCATGAATCACATCATCATCTTCTTTTTCACCTAGAACTCAACACCTTCAAATTCTCATCACCGTTGCAGATCTAGGTACCAAACTTCGCACCCTTGTAGATCTGAAACCCTTCACATCATTTCAGATCTGACAGACCGAAACCCTTGCAATTTATCATACTCAACATGATTTCTGCCACAACATAATCGTCTACCATGAGTTCACTTATCCTACTTGGAATTTTTTATTCTATGTTTATTTTTTCCCACCTCTTCTTCTTCCTTCTTCCACTCACCAATCACCACCATCCTTTTCCTCAATCTCTTCCACCATATTAGTAGTGCATTATTTCAACATATTCGATACTAGAGGATGAATAAAAAGAAGAGCAAACTCAGAGAACCAATGATAGGTTCAAGCATATCTACTCTAGAAGAATGGGTTCTAATGTGAAGTGAATTAGATTGGGGACCTAAGATGTAATTAGTATTAGTTGGTTAAATAAACAGCTGTTGCCAGCTGTAGGTTGTTAGAAACAGTTAGCAGAATTAGGTAGTATAAATAGGGGATAGCTTGTTGGTGAAGTCATTCTGGAAATTGGAGTTGTTCTGGTTGTGGAACCAGTTGAGATCGTGGGATCTCAAGGGAAACCCTAATCTCCATTGTTCTTCCCCAAATCATCTCAGATTCTTTGTATTTCTTAGATTCCAGTTCAATTTGCTATTGAGCTTCTAGGTTGTAATCTCACTGTTCTTAGCAATAATATTCAATGGAAAATTACCAGTTCTATCAACCAACGTCAATTTTTATCGTTGCTTAAGGATGATACTTCAACAAGTTCAAGTCTATTTTGATTAAGGATTTATGTTATTATTATCATTGTTGCATTTCTTAAGTGGAAGATTTCTTCCTCTTAAATAACATGTTCAATGTAAAAAAATCTTCCAGAATCATCCAAATTCAGAAAGAAATCACCTAACCTCAAATAGCCCCCAAAATCCATAGAAATTGAACAGAAAAAAAAAGAAAAGGAAATTAACACAAGTGGTAACAACACACCTTCAAGTGTTGTAAAAGGTCAATCGCCAATTGGGTCTTCCTTCAAGAGCTCCGGATCGAAAACATCACTTATTTTCAGAATCATCCAAATTCAGAAAGAAATCATCTAACCTCAAATAGCCCCCAAAATCCATAGATATTGAACAGATCTGGAAAAAAAAAAGAAAAGGAAATTAACACAAGTGGTAACAACACACCTTCAAGTGTTGCAGAAGGTCAATCGCCAATTGGGTCTTCCTTCAAGAGCTTCGGATCGAAAACATCACTTATTTTCAGAATCATCCAAATTCAGAAAGAAATCATCTAATCTCAAATAGCCCCCAAAATCCATAGATATTGAACAGATCTGAAAAAAAGAAAAGGAAATTAACACAAGTGGTAACAACACACCTTCATGCGTTGCAAAAGGTCAATTGCCAATTGGGTCTTCCTTCAAGAGCTCTGGATCGAAAACATCACTTATTTTCAGAATCATCCAAATTCAGAATGAAATCATCTAATCTCAAATAGCCCCCAAAATCTATAGAAATTGAATAGATCTGAAAAAAGAGAAAGAAATTAAGACAAGTGGTAACAAGACACCTTCAAGTGTTTCAAAAGGTCAATCGCCAAATTGGGTCTTCCTTCAAGAGCTTCGAATAAAAAACATCACTTATTTTCAGAATCATCGAAATTCAAAAAGAAATCTTCGAACCTCAAATAGCCCCCAAAACCTATTGAAATTGAACAGATCTGAAAAAAAGAAAGAAGGAAATTAACGCAGTTGGAAACAAGACACCTTCAAGTGTTGCAAAAGGTCGATCTCCAAATTGGGTCTTCCTTCAAGAGCTCCGGATCAAAAATATCGCTTATTTTCAGTTTGGTGTGTTGTTTAACCCACCCCAAAAGATTATTCCCATCGTAATCGAGCAGATCTGGAAAAAGCCCTCACCTTTGTTTTTTCCTCCTCACTATTGTTCCTCTAAATCATTTTTGTCTCGATCTCGTCCTCTTCTCTCAATCTTCGTCTCTGTGAGGGGGTGGTGAGTGAGGGGTGGGTTCGATTGTAGGGGAATGGGGTCACAGAGTGAGGTTTGTATCTGGGTTCAATTTGGTCTCGATGAGGGTAGTGCTTGGATTTTGGTTGCTAGGGAATGAGCACGGTGGGAGAAGGAAAACTTGGAAGAAGTTGTTAGGGATTCGATGGTAGGGAACAAGAAGAAGGGCTTTGCAGCGAGAATCCCTTAAGATTAGGGGATTGAGAAGAGGAAGATGTTACTACTGGTCAGGTTAATTATGTTAAATTGAAATTTATTAATTAATCAAGTCTTAACATAAATTAATGAATTTGGGATAAAAAAATTAATAATAGAAATCATAGTTGATCACCGATCAAAACGAGAGGTCCAAATTTGGCCTTCTTTTTTAGGGTTCCATATCAGGGAAACCCTATTTCTTAAGATTTGAGGAATTCTTTCATAAGTAAACCAATAAGTTATTAAGTAACATTTTCCAACCATGATACAAGCATTTGAGGATTTGTATGTTTCTCTTCTTCACAAAATAAATGGATATTGAAATTCTGGCACATGTAGGACAGATGTTCTACACGATGTCTAAGATATCTTGTACAACAAGTTGCAAATAACAGTGTATAAATATGCAAGTTAAAGAGCAGTAAGGCAAAATAGACACAAGAGATTGGTAACCCAGTTCGGTGCAATATCACATACGTTTGGAGGGTTTTCACCCGAGAAAGATAATTCATTATTATAGAGAATCAGGTACACAAATGTCTTAACTGAACAACCCCTGTTCACTACATTTCCTACCTATCTCTACCCATGGTTATTACTTATTCCTCCCCCTAAGTATGAGAGTCCCTCTCACTTTCTCACACAATCACTGCCATAGTGATTGATCTCTTACAACAAAGAGCAAAGACAAATCTCAAGATCAAACAACTAACACAAAAAACTCTTAGCTAATAGAAGAACATAAAGTTGCTGAGAGGGTTACAGAACAAGTGTGAACTCAAAATATCAAAACCTTAATCACACAACACAAAAAACACACTATGCAGTTAGGTTTTGGTCTTCTTAATTATCAATTCTTAAGGTCTTGTCTTCGATGGACTTGAACGAACAAAGAGTCCACACAAAAACAGGAAGTGTATCTTTTAAATCTGCAATAAATCTGATCTCATAAGATTTGAACAAAAGATAAAAACTTCCACAATTAATCTTTAAATCAAATCTCCTGAAACCGATTTGATCACACTTGATATATTCCTTGAGCGGCGCAAATAAGCTTCTCCAGTTACCCTAGCTTGGTAATCACGAAAGCACAACAAAGCTTCTAGATTAAATCAGCCAAACACACATCACGTTCTTAGGGACAAATGTCACAGACACGATGTTACAACATCTGGTCCCACATCTTGGCACACATAAAACTACCTTAGCTAAAATGTAGACAACCATGATTAAAGGCACAACAGATACTAAAATACTCCCTTCAATCCAAAGTGATTGTTGCTTAAGGTAATGCACATAGCTTAAAAGCTCGTTTATTGATATAAAATTTGACTAAAACACCCTTATTTAAAAATAAGGCATATTAAATAGAGAATAATAATTATTGGTTAAGTGATTGATAAGAATTGTGATAGGTGAAAATTGAAGGTGATAGATGTGAAACATAATATTAAACGAGGGTATATATGGAAAACGATGTGACAAATATTCATAAATTTCTAAAAAAACAACCATTTTTAAAAGGCTTAAAAGCATTTCATGCCCCTGATATATCAAGTTTATGCAAATGTCGTCCCTACTCTTTTTTTCGTCTATGTTTGTACCCTTCATGTTTCTCAAAAATGAAAAGAATGCCCTTCCGTCACTCCGACGTTAAAAAATGGATGACGTGGCCTTTAAATGCCACGCCAGCATCCTACATGGCGTGACACGTCATTAAGTGAAAATCGGAATTCAGAAAAATGGGGTGGAGAATTTGAACCCAAGACCTTGATATGGAAAAATACACACTTAAGCAGTTGAGCTACACAGAAAATTGTTAAATTTAGCAACAAAATATTATTTATATCATTTATTTTCTTCATCTTCTTCCTCACCATCACCATGGAACAACCAGTAAAGCTCTCTCCATCGTTCTTTCTCTTCCATGGCTGAAAAGCGTTAGCCATCATAGCTGAACCATCACCACCCTCAAACTTCATCATTTTCCCAACCTTAGTTCTTTGAATTTCTTCACCAAACCTTTGCTAGATCACCTTAAAAAAGTTTATGGGTGAGTAAAGAAGGATTCTGAAAATTTTGGGAGAATTCTAGAGGTTTTCCGGCGAAGGGCTCGCTGGAGAAGGTGGCGGTTCGCGGCAGTCTACGACAGCAACATGCCGGAGGAGGAAATATATAGTGAGTCTTCATCCTTTCGCGGCCAGGAACACGATGATGGTGTCAGTTTATCCAAAAGCTCAACCATTTGTTTGAAAACCTCATTTGCAGGTATGGTGGCTTCGCTCTCGGGCCTTTTGGGTAATTCATCTTTGCTTGGGACGACAGAGACAATGTTTTCGTGGTGATTTGGGGCTGGTTCGAGCATGAACAGAAGTGGGAGTTGATGGAGGTCTCGCTGAATAACTCATTGGAAAAGAGGGAGAGAGCTCTGGGTGGTGGCTTCCCATTTGCAGGTTATTTACATGAATTACTTTCAGAGAGCTCGAGTTTCGTTTTTCTTCTTCATTTTCTCTCCACTCATCTCTCTAATCCAAGGTAACTTCTTATCTTAGATCTCACTTCTTCTCTCATAAATGCTAGTTTCTTTCTTGCATTGTAGTTCCAAAATGTAAAACGTTTCAATTGACGTTTCCTTTTCTTTTGGTTTTCCTTTTGTGATGAATGTTACCTAATCAGAATTGTGTCTGGATTTTCAATTTTTTTACTCGGGATTTCTATTCATATAGCTCGATTGCTGAAATGGACTTAGATTAGGGATTATATGTAGTTGATCTACTGGAACATGTTTGTTGATAAGCTTTATGGTCCGACATGAAGTTCATGTGAGAATCTCTGATTTGTTTTGGTATTGAAGAATAATTGACATTCTTGAGGCAGGGTTTAGCGTGATGTTGCAGTAAATTTCTCTTGTTGGTTGTTCCATGGTGATGGTGAGGGAAGAAGATGAAGAAAAAAGGGAAGAAGATAAATGATATAAATAATATTTTGTTGCTAAGTATTACAAATCTCTATGTAGCTTAACTGGTTAAGTGTGTATTTTGCCATATCAAGGTCTTGGGTTCGAATCCCCCACCTCCTTTTTCTGAGTTTTGATTTTCATTTAATGACGTGTCACGCCACGTAGGATGCTGACGTGACATTTAACGGCTACGTCGTCCATTTTTGAACGTTAGAGTGACTGAGGGGCATTCGTTGCACTTTTGAGAAACATGGAGGGCACGAACATAGACGAAAAAAGAGTAGGGACGACATTTGCACAAACTTGATACATCATGGGCATAAATTACTTTAAAGCCTTTTTAAAATATATGAAAAATTAAAGGCTTAATGATGCAGCGGAAGTCGTACTAGGATTGCAAGCGCAAATCCTAAAAGAAAAGGTTTCTGGAATCCACCAGAAGTAAGGGTTAGCAAGCACTGAACCCTATAAAGGTAACTCTGGAATCCACCAGTAAAGAGAGAAAAATCTCAAACTTGATTATCAATAATAAACTGAATACGCTATGCCTTACAAGTGCTTAAATAAGAAAAGAAAGAAAATCCTAACAAAATAAATAAGATCCTAATTGAAAATAAAATATCCTAATTGAAAATAAATAAGTTCCTAGCCAAAAATAAATAAGATCCTAAAAGATCCTAACTTAATTAAAAAACAGAATAGCTCCTAAATGTATTTAAAAATAATAAATTTCTAATTAATCTACTCCTGCATCATACTCCTCTTCTTGTGAAGAACTCGACCCCGAGTTCTAACGTACTCTAAAAAAAGAACGCCTCTATCCGGAACTCATGAGTGACATTATGAATGCCAGGGTCGAATACCCAAGTCTGTGTAGAACTATCTGATGCCCGAATGAATGCGTCATAACAAAGTGCCTCTGATGTCTTTACATTCTCCTCTTCTTCCAAAGAACTTAACCACAAGTTCTCTTCTAAATAAAGGGCTTCAACATGCAAACCAACCAAACAAACAACACTATTTCTAAAACTCCGAACTCTTTTTTTATCATCTCCTTCAACAAATATCCCATGAACACCATCATTATCTTCAATCAATCCTACCATCCCTAGTTTCTCCAAAATCACCTTGGGGGCTTTTGGATTACAGGGGATAATTGTGCTTTGTACTCTTGTAGGAAGCGGAGTTGAAGATTTGATTTCACATGTATGAAACTCTAAGGACATCATGTGGCCAAAGTTTTCATCTTTTGTAACGTCAACCTCCCTTGGTTTCTGCGCATATGGTACCAAATCATCCACTTGAGCCCTTAATTGAGACTTAATGACCGTAACATCTAAGTCACTAGAGGCCACACATCTAGTGGATTCAAGAGATGATGAGCTCGTGATAGGAGCAAGCGAATCGACATTTGTTGACACCCTTATATCATCTAAACTTATTGTGGGTTTTGCAAAATCTAGTGTGATGAAAAGAAGGTCTTGAAAAGAACAGGAACATCCTGTAACTGTAACACCCCGATTTCGGTGGCGTCACTTTAGTAACCAAAAGTAAACTTAATGCGGAGAAACGTGAATTTTTTTTTTTCGTCGATAACATAGACAAGACTGAATTAAATAAAACCCAAATGCGAAAAGCAATATAACTAATATACAATATATAAACAGCCCCCGCTGTAAGTAGCAACCTCGTCACGAGTGAACCTCCAGTGACGGGTAATAGAAGAGTAGCGCCCGTAGGCAATATGTACAAACCAACTGAAAAGGTAAGTGTCCGCAACACCATCCCTCAAAACTGAGAATAAGTTGACCCAATGGTCTGAAAATAAGACCTCCTAAGTCCAACCAACTCTCTGTGATTCCCATAAGGAAACCACACAAAAAGCTATAGGCGGAACTACCCTGTCCCCCAAAGAAACTAATGAAGCCATATCTATCAGAGCTAAGACTCTACTCCTACACTAATCCTAACTCGAGGAGCTCATACCAACACTCAAAACTATGTGCTAGCATGATCGTCGTCTGAATCAGAATCCAGAACAACTAAGTCTACCAACCCTATCCGTCCTCCCCTCGCAACCGCAGTGCGCTCCGATGCTGGACTCACGGGCTTAGGGCCCGAACCCTGATCATCAATGACCGCTACGCTGGGTGCACTAGACTCTACCGAAGGCACTCCCACTGGCTCCTCCTCTGAGGGATTCTCCTCGTCTGAAGACAACGGTGGTGGTGGTGGTCCTCCAAGTCCTGGTCCACAGTGAACGCCCGGTGGCAAGTTGAAGCTGACAGAGCATCTCCTCAACACTCCTGACCTCAGGAGTCCTCCACTATCTACGTGGTCCTCCATGATACGCCCCGAATACGTCGCTCGATGGCTCGCGGGGTCAACCACCCACGACCCGGGGTCGTCCTGATCGATCATCTCGTACCTAATCCCCCCCGAAGGGTGGACCATTGTGAACCAGTCCGCAATGGACATCTGACAAAAGGCGTTGTCCGCCAAAACACACACAGAAGACGTGAGGGTCAACTCTAAAGAACTATGTAGATAATAAACCCAATAGGTACAAATAATAGATAGCCACTTAGGCTTATAACTAGAGATATCATTCCTAGGGTTGCATGTTCCACAATAGCATAAACGCAATAATAGCAAATAGCATGTTCCAAATAGGATTAACAATTATCAGTCACACTCAACAACTAAATTAATATGCATGTTGCATGATATGCAAATGACGGTTAACCCAGTTAACCACATGCATTCCGGAAAGGGATGGACATCAAACGGATCAGCCCTAACACCAGCCACGGTGGAGCCATTTCGGCCCGCGTGCCTCTTACTCCAACAACCACACGTAGTCAGATCAGCAGTAAACCCGTAGGTCTGCCATTTCGGTCTGCTACAAGAGACGTCTACAAACGCTCTTACACGGCATTCCGGGTCTTATGACCATTTAGGAAACCGACGAGGTCCAGAGTACGTCCTGTGTTAATACCTCATTAATGTTGCATGTATGCAGGATGATTAGTCAAACAACGTCTCCGAATCTCACTCAACACGTCGCCACGTGTTCTAGGTAAATTAAAGTCTCTAAAAGCTTACCCTAAGGTAACGGTCGATTCTGCGACCAAAAGACACGCTTCACCACAACACATAGCTGCTCCAACAGCACAAGAGTATCACACACTCGGGAACTATCAATTCCCCGGACTTATCCCCAGGATAGCCCAACAACATAGCTGCTCCAACAGCACAACAACAATAGCTGCTCCAACAGCACAACAACAAACGCTGCTCCAACAGCACCACAACATCTACATACTCGAAGCCTCTCAACTTTCTCTATACTGGGATCCGACGACACTTCTCGTTTTCCAAAACTAAGATTTGACTTCCACGCCTTCCTTTCGAGGTTGTTATCATTACTTAAAGATTTAGAGGTTATTTAAGGTCATATGAGTTTTCTTTATAAAATAGATTCCATTTTGTCTTATCGCAAGTCTTATACATTTTCAGGATCTCCCAATCCCAAGTCGCTTCCAGAGAATGTCTCGATCCACTAAACAAAATTTAGGCTCGAACCTCGTTCGTCCTATCAAACTTTCTCAAAACTCTCAAAATAAAATCGGCATGACCTGCCCGCTATTCTGACCATTCAGAATCTCAGATTCCAGTGCAAAGCATATTTAAATCATCACAATCAACAACATGTCATATATCAATAAATCTCATTATAAACACTTAGCATTTAGCATATAAAGCATGCACCACACATCCTAGATTACCCACATAGCACATAGCATGTAAGTCAGTCTCAAAAACATTCAGTAGATGAATCATCTACATTGTCAGCCGAAGCCTCAGAAAACGTTTTTCCAATCAAACACAAACAAGTGCATAAACAGTAAACAATGTCGAAAGCATCGACCCTAAGCATTAACTAGAGATTCAGTGAGAAGCCCTCACCTGTAGGTTCTCCAGAATGATCGTCTAACGCTTCCTCGCAAGCAAAGCCTTGTTCCTCGGGAAACTCTTCAAAAGCACCTTTAGAACAAAACCACAGAAATCAATCAAAATCTATCGGAAACTAAGCTATCAATACTTACTAAGGTTACACGAAGTAATCTATACTCTAAGGTACGATAATCTAGCGCGAAAGACAAGTTTTCGGAAAAGGAAATTTTCCTCCTCCCCCCTAATAGGTTCGGCCACTTTTCACAATTAGGAGACTCGATTTTTCTTCGATCAAACTTGGTTCCTATGCTATCATTAGCCGTAACTAAGGGTATTCTGAACTCGGAAAAATTATCGGATCAAAAACTGTCGCAGGGGTATTTTGGTCATGATTTTTAACTTAGAAATTTCAAAACTGAAATCCCAAAAACCAAATTTTGCAGGGACGTTACTAACGACGTTTATGACAACTAATCCTACTAGCACTAAGCTAAGGCGATAGTTTTCAGCCTAAAGGTTGAAGCTTTACTTCAAAAACTCCAAAAATGGGTATTTTAGGCTAAAATTGATTCCGGCGGAATTCCGGCGACATAACGGAAAATCTAACCCGGCAGAAGTGATCTTGGGCACATAAGGAAGAGGTTTAGAATCAGAAATGAAATATTCAGGATAGTTTTGCAAAAACCCATAAACTATCAGCTCAGAAAAGTCTACAGAAAAGCTATGGAAAAAGCAATCAGAGATAAGGATTAGCGACTATACCTCGAAACCTTGAAGTAGCAACTAACGGATCAACGATCAAGAAAGTAATGAAGAAAACTCTTCTTCCTTCTTCCTTGTTGAAGCTCGCGGGTTTGAGGAGAGAAAATGGAGGAGTTTTGTGTTTTTTTCTCACTTGTTTGCTATATATAGAAGGTGGAAATCCGTGGGAAAATGAAAGTTTCGCGAATCTGATTTTTCCGGCGTCATTCTCCGTGAATTCTAAGATATGTTTTGGTGAAAGAATTCCAAAACTAAAAAGATGTCTCCTTGTATTTTTGGCAACTAATGCATAGTCGGTGTAAAACTATTTTACCCGATAAGTTGCTTTTTGCATCGAATGTCGGAATAGAAAATTTCCTTCGGAAGAAAGATTGGAATCATCAAGAGAAAAGGGTGTACGCGTGTGGAATATTCATTTGAAGCTCTGAATAGAAAAAGTCTTCATTGTCGAGAAATTCTAGGGTTTTGAAATACCAGGGTTTCGGTTTCGGCAAACTTCCGATGATTGGAATCGGACGTTCGTAGATCCTAGAGTTTCGCCTCGAAACGATTGTGATATATGGAAAAAGAGAAGTTCTAACATTTCTCTGAAGATTTTTGGAATTAACTTCCATCGTGCCTAAAAGTGAAAATTAGTTATATCCTAGGGTTTCTGACCTAGGTTAAGCGTATAACGATCGTGCTATAACTTTTATCGATCATAATGCAATCCTTGAACTTTTCCTGAACTTTCTCCTTCATAAATATATTTCATTTAACGAACTTTTGTTCAGGTTTCCCTTCACATTACATCAACCCTAATCGTGAATAAGAAAGTTTATTCACTTAGCATAAGCTGAAAAACTTGGGCCTTACAGTAACAATGACACAATTGTTGTTGCCTTTGCGTATATGTTGTGTTTCTCCTTTGTATCTATGTTGGTTCACGTTGTTGGTATTGTTGAAATGCGCCGATATAGCCGTCGTGAACGTCGCCATTTGTTGCGTCATAGTAGTGAGGGTCGAAGTCCGCGATACATCCTTCAGGTCTGCTTTGGTCATGGGTTGATCTTCCATGGTTGATCAAGCAAAGAAGAGAGACAGAAGAAAGCCTGCTCTGATGCCACTTGATGCAGCATAATTCATACTAGAATTGTAAGCGCAAATCCTAAAAGAAAAGGTTTTTGGAGTCCACCAGAAGTAAGGGTTAGCAAGCACTAAACCCTAAAAAGATAACTCTGGAATCCACCAGTAAAGAGAGAAAAATCTCAAATTTGATTATCAATAATAAACTGAATATGCTATGCCTTACAAGTGCTTAAATAGGAAAAGAAAGAAAATCCTAACAAAATAAATAAGATCATAATTGAAAATAAAAGATCCTAATTGAAAATAAATAAGTTACTAGCAAAAAATAAATAAGATCCTAAAAGATCCTAACTTAATTAAAAAAATAGAATAACTCCTAAATGTATTTAAAAATACTAAAAATAATAAATTTCTAATTAATCTGCTCCTGCATCACTTAATTTCACTTTCGGTCCTCCAACTTTTTCCTTTCTGCAAAAACCGTCCCCCAACTAAAAAATTAGCAAAAAGCATCCCCGAAGTTACCTTCCGTTAACACATTTGGCCCATTTAGTATTTTTCATCCAAAACCTAACGGTTTGAGGGACCAAAAGTGCAATTAAGTCAACTTCCTCACCACCAGGACCTACACTTTTGGACCCCCAATTTTTCATTTGGTCCACTTAATTGCCCTTTTGATCCCTCAGACCGTTAGATTTGGGATGGAAAATATTAAAGGGACCAAATGTGTTAACGAAGGGTAACTTCGGGGATGCTTTTTGCTAATTTCTTAGTTGGAGGACGGTTTTCGCAGAAGGATAAAGTTAGGGGACCAAAAGTGTAATTAAGCCAAAATTAAACAACAAACATTTGTTCCAATATTACTAATAAACTAGCAAGTAAGAGCTTGCATGGAAGGTGTGTAGAGGCTTCTTGCCGACGAGGGGCTCTCTTCGAGAACGTGGTGCTGATGTAGACCCCATATGTGGGTTATGCGAGGGGAAGGAGGAAACCGTTGAGCATTTGTGGCTGTCTTGCCCTGTGTCAGGAGGGTTTTGGTTTGCTCATCCTTTGTCTTTGAGGGTGGAGGAGTACTCTTCTGTACCAGAGTTTTTGCAAGATTTTCTTTCTTTTGCAGATGATAGGAGCATTGGATTGTGGCAAACAAGTTATATGCTCTTTGGGAGGCCCGTAATAAACTCTTGTTTGATTGATGTCGCTTCTCATGTGAGGCTGTGTTGCAGCGTGCTACATCTATGGAGGTAATGTCCACGTCGGGTGTTGGTGGTTCTCGGATTGCACCTGCGCATGGTGCGCAATGGATGTCGCCGATGCTGGGTTTTGTTTGGTGGACAGGGACTTTAATGGGCTGGTCTTGGCTGCGGCTACAGAGTTTCCAGTGATGACTGCTTCGACGGTCATGGCGGAAGCTTTGGCTTTACGATGGGTGTTGTCTTTATCTATTCAGTTGGGGTTCAGGAGGATTTGGTTGGTGACCGATTGGCTTCAACTCTTTCAGAGGTGGAAGGCTCCTCCAGATGAGAGTTCTTACTTGTCTGCTATTATTCATGATTGTTTTTTTTTTCTTTGTAGTTCTTTTGATTTTGTGGACTTATGTTTTGTTCGTCGTTCTGGGAACATGGTTGCAAACGTTTTTGCCAGGACGACTTCCTCCTACGCCGGTTTAATGAAATTCAAGCATCTTTCAAAAACAAAAACTCTAATATTTAAAATAGTACTTCAATGAAACTTTTTTTTTCAAATGTTGAAGAAAACTACAAGTGAAAATTTGTATAAGGACAATAATTTTTGAAGCTGTCTTTCGGTGATAATTATAGGAGGTTAAGAGTATGTTTGGTAGAAGAGAAGTTGGGTTGAGAGAGTTGTATAAGAGAGAAATTGAGTAAACAGCCATTTTGGTCCTTGATTGTGTTCACTTATGACAGTCCAGTCCTTATACTTTGAAAATGGTCGTTTTTCATCCCTGAATGTGTTGTCGTCGGTCAAGTTAATCCTTGATTCAATTTTTCGTTAGTCCCTGAGACGGAAAATGCTAAGTGCCACCACTTTTGCCTCGTTGGCTTGACGTGATCGATGACTCATATCTTATTATCTCACCTTAGTCAATTTAGTCCTCTCAGAACCCTAAATCCCCAAATTATTGGTTCTTCATCTTCTTCCCACAATTCTGGAATTTTGCATCAATTTCTTCTTATAAGAAGAACAAAATCCCAGAAAAACTAAAATCCTCATTCTTCCTTCCATTCTCCAGAACCAACAGAAAAAGATACCCCCTTCAACCACCATCACTCCCCTTCATCAGCCTCACCACTTCCTCAAAGGAGAGAAAAGGTGAAAGAGAAGGAGGTTCTCGCAGTGGCGTGAGTTTGACGGCAAGGGCCAAGGAGGACGCCGCGTTTGACAGTGGTGCACGTGCCATGCCGGTGGAGGTAGATCGAGGAAAGAGAACGACGAAGGCATGGCTGGGCATGTGGTGGGGATCTGGGTTTGCGAGACTGGGGTTCTTGGTGGTGGAAGGCATGGCGATGGAGGAGAGACTGAACAGTGGGGTTTTCAAGAAGCATAACAAGAACCACTGATTTGGGGCTTTAGGGTTCTGATTTCCGATTACGGTCCCTTCTCAACCAGTGTCAATGGTGTGTTTAGTGTAAGGAAAGCAAGTGGTTGCATTGGTGCTTTGGAGGTTATTGCAGGTTTGAGCATTGTCAGCTGTTCATAGTCTATTGTTTTTTTTTTTTGCAATAGAAGTAACAAATTAAAGATTAAAAGCTTGATGTAATCTCACTAACCGTGTCCCCAAAAATTATGACATGATCTTCAGCAATTTTAGCATAGAACTATTGTTTTGTTGGGGAGGTTAGCCCTTGTATTAGTTATGATGATTATATATGAAATGTACAGTTTGCTAAAAAAATTGTAAATTTGTAATGATGACCAGGTGAATGAAAATCCTTTGGTTCATAGACACTATTTGTAATGATGATCAGGTGCATGGTGAACCCGGTTCTTATTTTGCTTGTTTTTGGGTTGCTTTGGTTAATTGTATATTTGATGGTTATGTGAGTAAAGTGGCATGTGTGGGCATGTGAGTTGAGTGGATATGTGTGGGCATAGTTGGATGATTTTGGTGTTACTTGTTGCTATTTCTTTATGTGGGGTGGGTGCGGGTATATTAGAGCTTTATGGGTGTTATAACTAGTGTTATCTGAGGGTGTTTTAACTGCCCATATTTGTTATTGCTTCTAATTTGTTTCTAGATTCATGAGATTTCTCTCATCTAAAATTGGGTTGATGGAGTAGTTACTGTGGAAACGGGTGAGGGAATTCTGGGATTGGTGTGGTGAAGATGATGAAGAAGAGGTTGAAGATAAAGAAGATGAAGGATGATGAAGATGAACACAATGATGATGAAGAAGAGCAGGAAGAAGAAGAAGAAGCATAAGCATTTTAGAGTTAATGAAGAGTGTGTTGTGATGAAGGGTGTGTTTGATTTAGGGTGGGTACTGGAAATTGTGAAAATTGGGGTAAACTTAGGATTTAGGGTGGGTTCTAGAAATTGTGAATAATTTATGGGGAAGATGAAGAAGGTGAATATGAAGAAGGTGAAGATTGGAGTAAACCCTCATTTTGGTCCCTGAAGGTGCCACGTAGGACGCCTGCGTGGAAAAAAACTTGTCATTTGGCATTTTCCGTCTCGGGGACTAACGGAAAATTGAACCAAGGACTAACTTGACCGACAACAACACATTCAGGGATGAAAAACTACCATTTTCAAAGTATGAGGACTAGACCATCATAAATGAACACAGTCAGGGACCAAAATGACTGTTTATTCGAGAGAAATTGGGCAAATTTTATTGTTGTTTTCCTTGTTTGGTTTCAAATTTGATAAAGTGAGGGAAGGGAGTTGTAAAATTACCGGACCCATAGAACTTGGGTGGAGATAGAGAATTTGTTTTCACTTTACTATAGTACCCTTCCTTCAACTACTTATCCACAACTTTCTTAGTTTTTTAATATTTTATATTTTAAAAGAAAATGTTATTTTGTTTAAAACTAATTTTCTCTCTTATTTTTCTCTTTCTCTATTCCTTCCAAATTCCATCTCCATCTGCCTATATTTTTTTGGTACATTAGAAAGATAAATTGCACACTCGAGAGATCGATCCCTGGACCTCCCCCTCTCTCACTCATATGTCCCCAGCTCTTACCACTTGAGCTATCATTTGGAAACTCTCAATCTGCCTATGAAATATATATATATATATATATATATATATATTTATATATATATATATTATTATTTTTTTATTAGAATTTAGAGCTCTCTCTCCCTCTCTCTATCTCTCTCCCTCCCTCCCTATCATTAACTTAATTTCCTACTTTAGTCATTATAGCCTAGGAGTAATAATGTCTAGTAAGTATTAATAACTTATTGATACCTACTAGACATTATTACTCCTAGGCTTATTGATCTGTTGTCCAAAATATAGAGAATGTTTCCCTGCGTTCGCTCTCCTAGGTTTTGGAGAGTCTTAGTCAACGTCTAGGGTTGAGTAGTGCGTCGCCACTATGGTTCAGCTCCTTCCGACCTAGTTTTCGGTGACGACTCTTAATCCAAGACAAGGTCCTCTGCCGTGTTTTGTTTTCTCCTCACGTTGGTGTTTGGGGTTTACGTTTTCTTTTATTCCGGTTTCTATTTTTGACTGATGTTTGATACAAGACAGTGTCTACTGCGTTTTACTTCTACAACTTTCATGGCTGATAATTTCAACGTGGTCCTGGAAGATGATGAAACAAAGGTGCTCGACGTTGGTGTGATACAGGTTGATCCGATGCTCAAAAAGGATGTATGGCTGTTAGGGAAGTTGCTGAATCGTGCCAGAGTAACGACATGGCCTATGGAAATCACGTAACTGCGAGGAGGTTTCCCAGGTGGGTATGAACTTGTTCTCTTTCTGCTTCAAAACAACAAAGGATATGGATTTGGTTCTCAAGTCTGGACCTTGGTTCTTTGACCGGCATATGCTGGCGCCGAATACTTTTGATGTGAATGTCAATTCAGCAAAAATTTCGATGACGCCCGTTCTGTTCTTGGTTCAAGTCCATGGACTTCTATACCTTTTTCGCACTGTAAATGTTGCAAATTTGCTGGCCAAGGTTTTGTTGTCTTCCTTGATTGGGACCGAAGAAAAGATGGTGAATGCCTCTGCATCAGGGTGTGGGTGAACATTGATACGCCTCTGCGAAAGGGCAGCTGGTGGCATGTGGTGGTGGGCTCCATACAAGGCCATCTTCAAGTATGAAAAGCTTTATAATTTTTTTGTTCCCTGCGATCGCCTTGATCATATTGAACGAGACTGTAGGGTGGAACCCGAGGCTGAAAATCCCAACTGTTTTGGCCGTTGGTTACGTGCACCAACGCGAATAATGGGGGACAAAGTTATGGAACAGGGAGGGGGAATAGAGGAGGTGATCGGTTTGTTAAGAATGCAAGAAATAACAGAGGTAAGCCTACAGACCAGGGGGATGGCTATGGTGAGGAGGAGCTTGGAGAATATGAGGAAGAACCCGAGAATGACCATGGGGGGTATGAAACCGAGGAGACTAATCTTGATGACACAAAAAAGAATTCCAGTGCTAAAGAGAAAAATTTTGAGTTTGATGTGGCGGGGGCCACTAGAGATAATACATATGGCAGTGCTTGAGGTAGTAAGGGTGTAGAGAATGATATTTTTGTTTTGAACCAACGTAAACAGTCAATCGTGTCATCTTCCGCGGTTGGCTTTGGTAGCACTAGGGGTCTCCCCATCTTTGAAGAAAATTAACTCTGATTATGGATTGGGATTGGCAGAAGCTACGTTGCGACCCCGCCCACCTCAATGAAGATCTTATCATGGAACAATCGCGGGCTTGGGAACCTAGAGGTTGTGCAGGCCTTGCATAGGCTCATCCACTCTAAAGCTCCTGATGTTGTTGTTCTGATGGAAACTAGGTTGTATACTTCTGAGATGTTGAGGCATCATGCTTTCTAAGTAATATTTTTCCGTTTCATTGTGTTGGAAGAGGAAGATCTAAAGCGAGTGGCCTTTGTCTTCTATGGAGGGAGGAGATAGAGGTAACAGTTATAAATGCTTCGGTAAATCATTTTTAATTTAATTTGGTCCATCAGGACCATTCTTCTGAAGTTATGCAAGTTTATGCTATTTATGGTTCCCGAAGACTCATAATAAGAGGAGAACTTGAGATTTGTGTATTGGTGATTTTAATGACATTCTTTCCCTATTTGATAAGCTCGGTGGTGATCCGCCTGACCTTAGTCAAATGCAGATTGCAAATCATGCTTGTGCAACTTGGGGCTCAAGAGGGTGTTTTCTTTGGGTCCTTTGTTCACATGGACAAATAATCGAGAACGCCCGGATAGGGTGGAAGAACGATTGGATTATGCTTTGATTAATAACGCATGGGAGGAGTTGTATCCTGTTTGCTCGGCCTCACATGCGTTATTAATAACCATGCCTTTGTTCACATGGACAAATAATCGAGAACGTCCGGATATTGTGGGGGATGATGTGTCAGCTTTTTACCTTCAGGTCTTGCATGGTGAGACCTCGGCAGGTATGGTTAACCAAACTCTTCTTGAGTTGATTTGAAATGTAAAGAAAGCTTTGTATGCAAACCAATTTAGACCGATTAGCCTTTGTAATGTTATCTTTAAGTTGATAACTAAGACAATTGCTAATAGGTTGAAATTAATTTTGAATGACTTAATTTGTGAATCTTAGAGTGATTTTGTACCATGGAGGTTGATAATCGATAATGCTTTACTTGCATTCGAATGCTTTCATTATATGAAGAAAAAGATCACGGGCTGAAAATGGATGATGGCTCTAAAATTAGATATGTCAAAGGCGTATGACCGGGTGGAGTGGCCTTTTCTGAGAGGTATCCTTTCCCATATGGGATTTCCTTTACATTGGGTGGATTTAGTCACGGCTTGGGTCGGAACTGTCAATTTTTCTATTATGTTGAATGGTAATCCTCAACTGTTTTTTGCAGCCCATCCGGGTTTGCGACAGGGGAGATCCTCTATCTCCCTATTTGTTCATCCTTTGTGAGACTTTCTCAACTTTGATTCAGAGATCCATAACTTCATCTACTTTGCTTGGTGTGAAATTAGCACGCTCTGCTCCTGTCATCTCTTATCTCTTATTTTCTGATGACAACGTTCTTTTTGCCCGGGCTACGGTTCAGGAAGCGGAATGTATCAAAACTATTCTTGCTACTTATGAGCATGCTTCTGTGCAAGTGATATATTTGGACAAGTCCATGCTTTCCGTTAGCCGAAATGTGCTGGAGAATATTTTTATGAGCCGCAACAGTTGTTCGGTGTAAAGGCTGTGGAAAGTTATGACAAGTACTTAGGGCTTCCCACGATTATTGGGAAATCCAAAACCCAAATTTTTCGTTTTGTGAAAGAGCGAGTGTGGAAAAAACTCAAGGGTTGGAAAGAGCGAACTTTGTCCCGAGCTAGGAGGGAGGTCTTAGTATTGGTTGTAGCACAAGCAATATCTTCTTATGTGATGTCATGTTTTATGTTGCAAAATGACCTTTGTGATGAGGTAGAGAGTATGATATCGCGGTTCTATTGGGGTGGTGATGTGTCCCGCTGTGGGCTTCATTGGATTAAATGGGAAAAACTTTGTAGGCCCAAATTGAAGGGTGGCCTTGGGTTTAGAGATTTCAAATATTTTAATTTGGCCCTGGTGGCGCATATATAAGTCCCCGAAATCTCTTCTTGGGAGAGTGTTCTAGGTAGTGTTCTTCCCTACGGGGTCCATATTTGAGGCAAGAAAGGTTTACCGTCCAAGCTATGCATGGACGAGTATTTTGAGGGCAAGGGAGATGATTCAGAAGGGGAGTTATAGGAGGATTGGTAATGGTTCGAAGGTGCGAATTTGGGATGATGAGTGGTTACCAAATGGTCCTCCAATTATTTATCAACCTAGTGTGGTTGAGGAGCTTGGGATTAAAATGGTGGTTGATCTTCTTCTTCTTGAAGGTGGGATCGAAAGGCTCTGGTTGAATGGATTTTTAATACACTAAAGACAAAAAATATTTTAGTGGTCCCTTTACCTCACCAACCGGCGGAGGATTCTCTGTTTTGGAAGGGGATGTCAGTTGGGTTGTATAGTGTGCAATCAGGTTATACTTTTCTCCAACATGAGGCTAGCCAAGTGTCACCGTCATCTTCCTCGGATGTTCAGCTTGATGCGGGAGTGTGGCAGTTGTTTTGGAAACCACTGATATTCCAAGAGTGAAAGAGGTTGCGTGGAGTGTGTGTTCAAATGCTATAACAGTTCGCTCAAAGCTTCGGCAGAGAAGGATAGATGTGAATCCATGTTGCCCTTTCTGTGGTCTTGAAGAGGAAACCGTAGACCATGTCTTCCTTAAGTGTCAGTTTGCTCGTTGTTGCTGGTTTATGTGCAGTTTGTGGGTGCGAATTAAGCCTAGTTTGACGTTCCAGGAGTTCATTACGCGGGTGGTGCATGGGCAGGAGCTATGGGTTGTGGCGGAGGCGGAAGGCCTAGTGTATGTGCTATGGGAAGCAAGGAACAAGTTGTTTTTTGAGGAAAAATAGGTTACAGGTGCTGGTATTCTGGAGCGTATGCGCTCCATGGCCATGGTGACTACGGCGAGCGGCACAGGGAGTGTGGGAGGAGGTCAGTTGCGAGTTGTGTGGCATCGTCCATATGCCAGCATTGTGATAATTAACGTCGACACTTCAGCAGGGAGGGATACGCTCGCGGGCTTTGCCATGGTGGCGAGGGACAAGTATGACGAAATTCTAGCAGCTTTGTCTACTTATCAGGTGGTGGTTCTCTCTCCGACGATTGTAGAAGCTTTTTGTCTCTAGTGAGAAATGGAGCTTACATCTTAGTTGGGATTCTGGCGTGTGCAATTTGAAACAGATTGCCTCCAACTCTACCATGCTTGGAAGAAGGGTGTAGGTGAATCGCATTTATTTTATATTATTCCTGACTGTTTTTCTTTTCGTTCTTTTTTTGATCGATTAGATCTTTCTTTTGTTCGTAGACTTGGGAACTCTTGTGCTGATTTTATGGTCCGGAACGCCTCCAACCTTTATGATGTTGTTTGGTTAAAGGGTGGACCTCCGAGATTGTTAAGCCTCTTGCAGGCGGATGTTGTGGCTTCGCTGTCGGCTTTAATTTTTTTCCTTAATGGATATTGTTTGGATCAAAAAATAAAAAACTTATTGACTCTATGTATTGGATAATGCAATTTTTTTTTTGAAAATGATAATGAAACTTTGTTGTTGTATACTTTTGAGTTTTTTCTTTCTCTCTTAACTTTAATTACCTAATTTAGTCATGATAGCCGAATAGTAATAATGTATGGTAGGTATTAATCATTTATTGGCTTTATGTATTGAATAGTGCAACTTTGCTGTGCCCACTTTTGAGTTTATAGACTTTTCATATTGACCATTAGTCTATTTATAAGAGTATCTCTAATGTTAGTTCTTAGAGCATCTCCAATGCAAGGTTCTTAGTTCTTATTTTTGAGTTAAGAACTAAGAACTGAGTTCTTAACCATTGGAGGAGATGACGTGGAGTTCTTAGTTCTTAAAAATAAGAACTAGGTTCTTATATAAGATGTTTTACTTTTTGAGTTCTTAGCATGAAAAGTTAATTTTTTCTCTCTCATTCATCAATTCATTTAATTTAAATATTGAATTAGGCATTTAAATTTAAATCAAAATTATATGAAAGTAAAAAATATCACTACTATAATGATTTTGTGGGACCAAATGAATAGTGCTAAGAACTAAGAGCTAAGAGCAACTCCAACGCTGGTTTCTTAGACCAGTTGGAGTTGCTAAGGAACCGTTTCTTATTTTTTGCAGCATTGGAGCTGATCTATGTGGCAGTTTTAGTTTCTTAACTACAGTGCAGAGTTCCTTGGGCAAGGAACTCTGCTTTTTGGTTCCTTAACATTAAAAAGTAATATTTTCTCTCACTTGCTTCAACTGAATCCAGAGGGAAACGAAACAGAATGAAGGAAATCAACACAGTGCTTGCTCTTAAACCAGAATTCCAGAAATTTTATTCAACAATAAAATAAATACAAAATTATAATGAAATGTTTTAGAAGAAAGAAGATGTACAAATTTATTTACAACAGAAGATAAATTTTTTTACATAGAAAAAAAATAAAAAAACACAGAAGCTGAAAGGGAAGAACAGGAGCTCCGATCCGGTCGTTTTTGCTCCGATCTGGAAGGGAAATGAGAGAAGTTCAATAGAAGAGTACAGGATCTGACGAAAATCAACAAAATCAAGAGAAGTACAATAGAAGAGTACAAGATCTTACCTCAAATCGGCTTGCATGTGGGGGCAGATTGAGGCTCTATGGTGGCGGTGGTGGTTGTTTGGTGGCCGGTGGTGACTGCATGTGGTTGTTTGGTGGCGGTGGTGGTTGTTTGGTGGCCGGATTTCGTGAATGGAGAGGGAAGGGTTTTGGGGTTTCATGGAGAAGGGAGGGGGAAGGGTTTTAGGATTTCTTTGAAGAGAGGAAGGGAGGGGAAATGGTTGTTTGGCGGCGGTGTGAGGGAGAGAGATCGAAGAAGAAGCTGAGGGAGATCAGAGGATGAAGAAATCAGTTTTAGGTGAGGGAGAAGAGAGGAAAAAGAAGAGAGGAAGGAGAAGAAGTGGACGGCTAGGGTTAGGAAGGGATGAATGAGGGGAGAGAGTGGAAAAGTTGTTTATATAGTGGGTGACCGGCTGGAACCGGTTTAGACCAGTTGGAACCGGTTTTCTGCCCGTTTGGGCTTGGTTTGACCGGCCTGGCCGGTTTTTTTTTCTCTTTGGACTCTTTTTTTTTTAAATCATCTTTGGAGCCCAATTTTTTTTTTAAACTTTCAGCCCAAACATTAATTCTTAATTAATTAAAGAAATTAAAAGGAAATAATTAAATTTAATTATAGTATTGATTTAATTTTAAATTTTAAATCTAAATTGGGTGAAAATAAATATTATAAATTAATGTTGTATGGTGGGACACGGGTGGGACCCTTCAAATAGTAATTTAAGAAACCATGGGTTGGAGCAAAATCTGGTTCAGTTCCTTAGGAGTTCCTTAAGTCTGATGTGGCAGTACGGGCCCACAGGAATAGTGTAGAATAGTGCTGAATAGTGTGTTAAGAAACCAAATAAGGAATTGTGGGTTGGAGTTGCTCTAAGAACTCATGGTTGGAGCAAAATCTGCATAGAGTTGCTTAAGCACATGTGGCAGTACGGACCCACATGAATAGTGCTAAAAACTAAGAAATAAGAACTAGCATTGGAGATGCTCTTAGATCATCTCCATTGCAAGGTTCTTAGTTCTTATTTTTGAGTTAAGAACTAAGAACTGAATTCTTAACCATTGGAGGGGATGATATGGAGTTCTTAGTTCTTAAAAATAAGAACTAGGTTCTTATATAAGAAGTTTCACTTTTTGAGTTCTTAGCATAAAAAATTAACTTTTTCTCTCTCATTCATTTAATTTAAGTATTGAATTAGCATTTAAATTTAAAATCAAAATTATATGGAAATAAAAATATTAATATAATGATATTGTGGGACCGGATGAATAGTTCTAAGAACTAAGAACTCATGGTTGGAGCAAAATCTGCAAAGAGTTGCTTAAGCACATGTGGCAGTACAGACTCACTTGAATAGTGCTAAGAACTTAGAACTAGCATTGGAGATGCTCTTAGAGGTGAGTTCTTAAGCTAAGAACTAAGAACCAAGTTCTTAACTATTGGAGATGACTGACGCGGAGTTCTTAGTTCTTAAAAATAAAAACAAGTTCTTATATAAGCAACTTTGCTTTATGAGTTCTTAGAATTATTTTTTTTTTCTCTCATCCAAATTGCTTTATTACTTTATGAGTTTTTTTTTTTATGAAAATAAAAAAGTATAAATAATGTGGTGTGCTAGGACAATATGAATAGTGCTAAGAACTCAAAGTTAAAAACTTGTGGTTGGAGCAAAATATGAAAAAGTTGCTTGAGAGTTGCTTAAAGCACATGTGGCAGTACGAGCACACGTGAATAATGTTAAGAACTATTCATTATATGAAGAAGAGAATTACTGGCCACAATGACATTATGGCTCTAAAATTGGACATGTCCAAAGCGTATGACCGCATTGAATTGTCCTTTCTTGAATTAGTGTTACAAAAAATGGGTTTCCCTACGAGTTGGGTAAGTCTCATTATGAGTTGTATGACTCCAGTGTCTTTCTCTATTTTATTGAATGGTAACCCTCAACCGAGCTTTTCTCCTCAGAGAGGTCTTAGACAAGGTGACTCATTGTCTCCATACTTATTTATCCTCTATGGAGAGGTTTTTTCTGCTATGATTGAAAAATCTGTGGTTTCTTCTGATACAAGTGGTATTAAGATTAGTCGGCATGCGCCTATTATATCTCACTTGCTTTTTTGGAGATGACAGTGTGTTGTTTGCACGAGCGACAGTGGAAGAGGCCCAATGTTTGAAGAACATCCTTGGTTCTTTTGATCGAGCTTCAGCAAAGGATCAATTTTGATAAGTCTATGCTTTCCGTGAGCCGAAATGTACCTGATAATCGTTTTAATGAGTTTAAACAGTTGTTGGAAGTAAAGGCGGTTGAAAGCTATGACAGATACTTAGGTTTTCCGACTATCATTGGTAAGTCTAAGGCTCAAGTATTTAATTTTGTCAAAGATCGTGTCTGGAAAAAGCTTAATGGTTGGAAGGAAAAGTTTTTGTCAAGGGCAGGACGAGAGGTTCTTATTAAATCTGTGGTTCAAGCCTTACCCTCCTATGTTATGTCTTGTTTTGTCTTGCTAGATGGTTTGTGTGCAGATATTGATCATATGATTTCTAGATTTTATTGGGGCGGAGATCCAACTCGCTATGGTGTTCATTGGACAAATGGGAGAATCTTTGTAATAGTAAGGAGGAAGGTGGCCTGGGGTTCAGAGATTTTAAAGCCTTCAATATGGCCTTCGTGGGAAAGAACTGGTGGCGTATCTATACTCGTCCTGAAAGCTTGATGGCTCGTGTTTTTAAAGTTGTGTATTTTAACAGTTGCACTATGAGGGAGACAAAGAATGGGTATCGGCCGAATTATGCATGGACTAGTATTTTGAAAACGAGTTGTATATTTGAGCGAGGACTGTGTGGAAAATTGGGGATGGAACTCGGGTCAATATTTGTTCTGATAATTGGGTGCCGGGAGGTGCGCCTCTCATTTACCGCCAGGATATGGTTATGGAGTTGAATCTACCAAAGGTGCTATGCTTATTAATCATGACTTGCACTGTTGGAAGAGAGATTTGATTGAATTTGTTTTTAATCCAAGCACTGCAGCTAGTATTCTTTCCATTCTCTTGAGTGTGCATGGAGGCCATGATGAGTTCCATTGGCCTGGTACTAGTGATGGACAATAGACATCCAAGGAGGGTTATGGCTTTTTGAGAAAGTTGTTAGCCCGTGATGAAGCATCTTCATCAACCACGGTTACTTTTGCACCAAAGTTCTGGAAAACATTCTGGGCATCCTGTGCTATACCTCGCTGCAAGGAGACTTGTTGGAGAGTTATCTCGGGTTACTTTCCTTTGAAGGAGCGGTTGTTCAGACGCCGTGTTGATGTGGACCCTAGTTGTAGCTTCTGTGCGGTGGAGATGGAAAATGAGGATCACTTTTTTCTGCATTGTTCAGCAGCAAAGCAGGTATGCTTTGCGTCCCAGCTTGCCATTCGAGTGGACCTGTTCACGTTGTTCCCAGAATTCTGGTTGGCAGCGATGGAGCTTGACGGCGACGAGGTGCTGGCCATAATTCAGTCCACGGTTTATGCACTATGGGAGGCTCGGAACCACATCTGTTTTCAGCAGCATGAATTCGTGGTGGAGGGGGTCCTTCGACGTGTTGGCAGCATGATGGAGGAGGCTCTTGTTCGTGATCGAGATAGAGGGCTAATGGTAGCCTTGCCCGCGAGGTGGAAGAAACCAGACCCAGTTATCATTAAATGTAATTTCGATGCTTCTTTTCATGAGGGTGGTGGGGGTGGTGGCAAGGAATAGTGAAGGGGAGGTCATGGCAGCAGCTTGCTCATTTCCTAACTCTAGTATCTCACCCCTTTTGGCTGAGGCGATGTGCATGAGATGAACGATGCAATTGGCAATTGACTTAAGCTTCTGCAGGGTTTGTTTAGAAACGAATTGTTTACAACTTTTCAAATATTGGCAAGCAAAACAAGACGGACGTTCATATCTGAGCTCTATTATCCAGGATTGTCGCTTATTACTTTCTTCTTTTGATGTTGTAACTGTTTCTTTTGTTAGACGCACGGGTAATACCGTTGCGGATTTTCTAGCTAGGAACGCTGAAGCCTATGCTAATCTAGTATGGGTGGCGGAAGTCATGTAGCCGCTTTTCCTTTGATTATTTCAGATGTAATGACTCAGTTGCCGGTTGGCGCTCAATGGTACATTTACTTTCAAAAAAATAAAGTCCCGTTCAAAACCTCGAAACCCCACCTCAACCATTCATCGTTCACGATAAAAAAAGAAAAAAACCATTCACCATTGCCAATGAATTTCACAGTTTTCTGGTTGTGTTCATTATTATTTGCTGTCATGGGCTGCTCCTACGTTGTGGGATAGTGTGGTTTGAGCTGGCAAATTCCTCATAGCTGCCTTTTTCTATTTTTTGGGCTTCCTGCTGTGCCATTTATGGCAATACCTGTGTTGAATTCGGATCTGCTATGCTCTTGATGCCCCAAAGTCTGGTGCTATTCAAGACTCTTGCAAGAGAGAATCATATCCGTGTGTGTCCTAGGACTGCCACAGTTATAGTACTGTCAAAAGTGATTCTCTGGAATAGCTTTTTCATAGTATAGTTTCATGATTTTCCTTTGTTTTGGTCTTTTCTAGTACACAACTAAATTTGAAATGAACCTTTGCAAGGAATATGAATGGAGGAAAAAACTACGGTGGACCACTGACTTGGGTAGTGTAAGTTTCAAAATCAATTACTGGCCACAATTAAATATGGAAAAAATAATTCTAAAGTCTAACTATTTTGGGTGGCTGAAAATTAACATGGTAAGTTACCATTTTATCCTGTCAAATAAATAAAGTTTTATTTATATCCCTCCTCCATAATACCATTATATCCCTACCCCATATTACCATTGTATCCCCTTGTGTTTAGCCTCTCTCCTAACATTACCATTATACCCCTCCTCCTTTACCCTCTCTTCCCATCTCCAATTCTTACTCTCAGGTTCGATGCCGCCTCCGATGAAGACTATGGTGTACTCCAATGAAGTCTTCAATGTCAGGTTCTCACTCTCAGGTGTTCTCACTCTCAGGTTCTCACCAAGACTCCGATGAAGAGTATGGTCGACTCTGATGAAGACTCTCACTCTCAGGTTCCCCTCCTCCTTTACCATTTCTTCCCATCTCCAATTCTTACTCTCAGGTTCGATGCCGCCTCCGATGAAGACTATGGTGTAATCCGATGAAGTCTTCTGTAAGACCCACGATTTTAGAATTAAATAAATAAATAATTTCCAGCTCACGCATAGGATTCTGTGTAAGCGTGAGAGGAACTTGACTTTCGTTTGATGGGTATAGTACTATAGTCGATACAATTTATAGCGCAAGTATTATTCGTTTACGCATAGGACAAGAACCTTAGGAAAAGATTAATTTAACCCTTGGAACACTATAGGAATAAATTCCAAAAAAATCTTCAAGAGGAATATAAGAATTTCTCTTATTCCTTTCCATAACAAGCGTTTCGATACGAAACCCTGGAATGTACGAAGGTCAAATTCCAATACTCGGAAGTTTGCCGAAACTGAATCACTAATAGTTCAAGAAACCTAAAATCAACCGACGATGAAGACTTTTTCTATTCGGAGCTGCAAACGAAGATTCCACACGCGTACACCTATTTCTCTCGATGTTTCTAATCTTTCTTCAGAACGAAGTTTTCTCATCGGACATCAACTGCAAAAAGTAACTTTTCGGGTAAAATCGATTTACACCGACTTTGGATCGTTTGATTTAATTCCAAGAAACCTGTTTTGACTTCTGGAATTCTGTCGCCAGAACCTATCTTAGAATTCACAGAGGAATACGTAGGAAAAATCGGAATCGCGAAATTTTCATTTTTCCGCATTTTCCAAATCCTATAAATAGCAAGAAAATGAAAAAAAAAAAACAAAAAAAAACCTCACAAACACACACACAACCCGCGAGCTTCAAGGGAGGAGGGGGAGAGAAAGATTTTCGCCGATTCTTGCCTGATCGTCACACAGTTCGTTGCTACGCGTAGGCCTCGAGGTACTGATGCTTTTCCTTACCTCTGATCGTAAATTCTGTCGCTTTTCTCTATGTTTTTCTGTGCTCAAAGTTTTGAGCTTTTTGTAAAACTGTCCAAATAACTTGATTTCTCTATCTAAACTTATTCCCTGCGTGCCCCTGAGCATGTTTAGCGGATTACATTTCGCCGAATCTCGCCGAAATGCCGCCGAACTTCAATTCTGCTCATAATACCCATTTTTGGCTAAAGTTCCGTCCTTTGGGCTTAAAACTCTCGACTGAGCTTAGCGTTAGTAGGATTAGTCGTCATAATTCTGCTCATAATACCCATTTTTGGCTAAAGTTCCGTCCTTTGGGCTTAAAACTCTCGACTGAGCTTAGCGTTAGTAGGATTAGTCGTCATAATCGTCGTTGGTGTCGACCCCATTTAATTTGATTTTCGAAATTATGATTTTGAGTTTCCGAGCTAAAAATATTGACCAAAATACCCCTGCGACAGTTTTCGACCCCTATAATTTTTCTGAGAGTTTCCCTGGCCTAGATATCGCCTAAGAATACCTAGGAATTGATTTAGATCGAATAAAAAGTTCAGAAACCCTATTTTTGAAAGTGGCCGAAACCTATTTGTTAGGGTACCGTGTCCAAAAATAATTTTTGGGTCTCTATGACCTGAGCCATTGCGTAGCTCTTTCAATTGTCGAAATTTTGGCTCCGGTTTCGTGTCATTCCGAGTTCTGTAGCTCGAGTTATGCTCGTTTTAGCGAACGAAGTCTCCGCTGTCAATTTGTGCTTAAATAGGAACTCTGAAGCTTTAAAATCTTTCTTTACGATTTCGATTAGTGTTATTAGATAGTGTTGTTTCTAGTGAGGCTTGTGTTGATGATTGTGTTTCCTTGTTCTAGGTTCACAACTTCCATGCACAACTTCTACTCACGAAGGTAAGGGTAACTCGGTTTTAGCGCGTCTTTGAGTCTTGCATGCTTTTATCGCACTGCATGCGTTTGAGATGAAGTTGTTTAAACTTGATTGGCAATTGATTGAAATGTTAGTATGCTTTCAATGTTGTATGCTTGCTTATGTTGACTGTTGTTGAGGCTTGTGCCAAATGTTTTCTAAAGGCTTCGGCCGAGTGAACTTATTGAGACGTGTGTCTCCGTTTTCTGAGAGGCTTCGGCCGTTTACTGGTTTCTGTCATTGAACTGAGTTGGTATGTAATTGAATTGATTTATGTTGGTTGATAATATGAATAACATGTGGTTATCCTATTTCGATTATTGATTTTGAGATTGTTGTTTGAGTGACTACTGAGTTGGATGAGATGTTTTAATTTGCTTGAAGTGGCAGTGGAGTGGATATTTTCACATGACTGTCCCGTCTTTCGGGGCGTTATCAAGTGGTAGTGGAGTGAATATTTTCACATGACTATCCCGTCCTTCGAGGCGTTATCAAGTGGCAGTGGAGTGGATGTTTTCACATGACTGTCCCGTCTTGTGAGACGTTATCAAGTGGTAGTGGAGTGGATATTTTCACATGACTATCCCGTCCTTCTAGGCGTTACTTAGTGACAGTGGAGTGGATATTTTCACAGGACTGTCCCGTCTTGCGAGACGTTATTGTTTGATTGATATTGTTGAGGATTATTGATAACTGATTTGTGTTTATATTGTTGAGGATTATTGATATCTGATTTGTCGTTATATTGTTGAGGATCATTGATATCTGATTAGTTGTTATATTGTTGAGGATTGATGATATCTGATTTGATGTTATGTTGTTGAAGTTATTGTTATCTGAATTAACCTATGCTGTTAAGTTATTGATTTCTGAGTTAGGTTATGTTGTTAGGTTTTGTTGGTATCTGTTTTAAAACCATATCGTTGATTTTGCTGATATGCTGATAGGTTTAACTCTGTTAAATATATGATTCGATTTCATGATCGTTAGGATGAGTTGTCATCTAACCTGAATTAAATTGGTAGCTTACTTACCATGGCATGTATTACATTTGAATAACATGCTTTTATCTTTATTATGTGGTAATTGCATGGAGTTAACCCTTTCTGTTTGTTATTTGTTGTCTGGGCGCTTAACGCTATTAGGCGATGGGGAGCCTTCCGCTGAAGCTTAGCTGTTCGAGTTGGAGACCGTGACTGTGGGCGGTCGAGTAAAGGTGGATGAAACAGTTGCTTCTCCCTTTTTGGGGGACTATGTCTGAGTTTCTTCCTCCATCTGAAAACTCTGTTGTTTAAACCTTATTTTCGCCACTTGTCTAAGTGAGCGTACTTATTTTGGAACCCCGTTTATGGTGTCGTGAACTACTCTATGTTATGTATACTATTATGTCGGGAAACAGGTTATTTAAATAAAGTTATGTAACGTTTCCAACCCTATGGTATTTATTCTTTTCATTTTCAAAAAAAATACCCTTGGATTTTAGGGATTGCAGAATAGTCCTTAGACTTTGTTAGGTTACTAATGTGACTCCTCAGTTGAGAAATTGGGGCGTTACATCTTCAATGTCAGGTTCTCACTCTCAGGTGTTCTCACTCTCAGGTTCTCACCATGACTCCGATGAAGAGTATGGTCGACTCCGATGTAGATTCTCACTCTCAGGTTCTCACATGGCCTCCGAAATAAGGGTATGGTGATGGCCAGAACCCAGAACTCTGTAATTCACCATGGACGATGAGGACTATGATGATGTTGACAATGGGTTAGTCTTATTACTCTCTTCTTTTGATTCACCATTAATCACTTTACTGACAGTGATTGAAATGAGGGTTTTCCACTAAGTATAGCAAACAGGAAATTGGTGCTAATTTAGGTTAGATAATTTCCTAATAGATCATAAGATATTTACCTAATCAAAAGAGAGAATGAAAGTTGAACGGTTCCAAGTTGAACCATAATTTGACTATTTAGGTTAGATAATTTCCTAATAGATCATAAGATATTTACCTAATAAAAAGAGAGAATGAAAGTTGAACGGTTCCAAGTTGAACCATAATTTGACTGGGTATAGATATTGGCATTTAAAACAACCTACTGATCAAATTCTGTTGAGAGGTTGATTGCAAGATCAAATTAAAAACAACCATAATTTTAGGTGTTAAGTACGAACTATGTTTTCCACTGATCATTTACTTTGAGAATAGTTCCCTTTTGAGAGGTTGATTGCAAGATCAAATTAGTACTTCATTTGTTTCCTTCTATGTACAACAATCCACCGAGACAAAAGTACCTGAACCCACATTGCTGTCATATACAATGCAAGCAGGCGGTTTTTGGGTGCATTCCTTGAAATGCATACTCACTGAAGATGAATGTTATGACCTCCAAGATGCTCTTTGCTTCTTGCTTGATGGACATGATAACGCTCCCCAGAGCTTCGGAATGGGAAGACATCCTACTCAGACATTCAATGGGCTTATTAGTTATGAAACATGTTAAGTATTATTGAAATGACTGAATTTTGTATTTGATTCCAATTATGCATTTTACAAGGTGAAGGTAGCTGCAAGAAAATCTGGCACTCTCTTCATATTAGGTATACTGTTTTGAGGATAGTTCTTTTCTTTATATTCAATATTCAGATTCACCAGTCAGATTAGGTATTGTTTTCAAGGGTGATTCAATGTAGTTGAATTTCGGCAAAGGAATTCTCCATCTTTTTGTTTATATGTTAAATGATCTGTATGTATAAATAATACAATCTTACAATCTTTAAATAGTCTGGTTTCTATGATGGTCTTGTTGTTTGCGGTTGCTCTCTTTGGTTTAGATAGACTTGTGTTTGCAGAGTTCTTTTTAGTTTTTTTTTGTCAGATCAAGTGTACTGGCTTTCTCTCTGTTCAGTCTGTTGGATCAAACCAGTCAGCAAGGGCTCTCAAGCTTTCACATGGATTTTTCCCAATTTCTCTTTGTCATGGTGGTTTGTTTCGGAGAAGGAAACAATATTGTATAGAGGAGAATGAAGAAGGACCGGGAAGAAGAAGATCTCTTCTGACCGATCTGATAGTATTTCAACTAATCAAAAGTTGCTATCTAGGTCCTTCGCAGAGGCCTTCATTCATAAATGGGGAAGAGAATTTTTTACAGATTACAGATCATGGGAGCAATAGGCTTAGGAGTAGGAGTAGTACCATAGTACAATATGTATCAATATATTGTATTTGCAGAAACACACGCCACCAGAAACACATTTATGTGTGATATTTATTTGCAGTTTTGTGAACTTTGCAATTAAGTTAAATTGTGAGCTACTCCAGATTGTAGTTATTGGGTGTGTACTATTTTGTGACAGTATCCGATATTCAATTTCATCAGAGGAGTCACGAGAGAGAAAGAGAAGTTTATCGTGATATATTGAAGGAGGATAAACATCACATATTTAGTTTGTGAATTTGGCCAAGATGGTTAATCTCGTAATAAGTCAAGCTGTTATACTTTGAATCATCATCATCACCTTAGTTTTGATAACCATGATAAGGCAAACAAAATAAATGACTCAGGTGTTCCAATGACTCACTCACTTACTTGCACTTACTTAATATTCACAAAATGAAGGTTATAGTTTTGATAATAGCATTCGTAAAAATTCAAAATAATTGATTTATTTTTTCTTTGACTTCTATCTTTGAATCTCTAATTGTGTAGCAGAAAAGCACTAACTTCGGCTCCGGTAACCAAATACATGACGCAGTAACCAAATAATCTTACCCGGTGCACCAATGTAAACCTGCAACTATCATGAATCTTCGGCCCAAATAGGTTCCGGTTTCCATAGGTTCCGCCCAAATAAGGAAATTCAAGTGTGATTCAAAAAAAAAAGTGCACCAAAACTAGGACACTTATAACTTACCATATTCCATAGGAATATTCCATATTGGGCATATTGGGCCACCAAACAAGGTATCTTTAACTTTATGAAATCTGCGACAAAAAAAAAAACATTATGGAATCTTTAACCCAATAAGGAAACGAAACCCAACTTCAACACTAATCATAATGATTTGTTCAAAATATGTTGTCAGTGGTTTATTAACCTAGTTATTTGTCACATTATTTTTACTTATTATTTACTGGTTAAGTTTTATATGAAATAATTCATCATGTTTGTAATAAGGTTGTGGCATTTTCTTTGCATTTTGCTATGATTTTCAATAAATCATTTTATTTCTGTTGCGATAACCAAATAGTCCTCTCGATTCACCATAATTGTACATCGGATTACCCAATCAAAAGCAGTAAAATATTTTTTTTAAAAGAATTCTATCTCCAACAATTGATGATTCATATTCTTTTAAAAGCATAAATTGTGCAATAAAAAAAGTGTAAAGATTTCCTTTACTTGCATATCCTTTGTGCCACAACAAATCACTTATTATGTGGTGGTAACCATATAATACACCGATTTAGGCGTCCAGGAACATGAGTGGTGGTTTAAGAATGATTTGAGAAGGTTTAAACAATGGGTAAAGACTCAAGATGAAGAACACGTTGAAGATTGAACCCATAACTAATGATGTCGTGCCCAGAACTTCCCCAAATGTCCAGATTGTATCCTCACACACCAAGAGGCATAATTGAAGTTGTTTTGGACATAATGGTGGAGGATTTCCTGAACAACCAAAAGGAGACAATGAAGAACAAGTTCAATGTTTTTAGGGAAAATTACGAACTAATTATATTGCTACAGATGATTAAAGTTGTTCTTAAGGTGTTTAATTGATCCTTAGGAACTACTACCAATGTTCTTAGCCTAGTTATTGTAACATAATAGGGTCTAGGCTATCTATATCATAACTACTTAAAACATCATTGACAGATAATCCTTATCCTAGGTAAGTGATTTTTAGGATGAAGCAGGTGATCCTTATTGCCACTAATTATTCTAGTGTTCTTAACCTAGTTATGTGTCACATAATATGGTATAGGCTAACAGTATCATAAATATTTAATTTCTAAGATGATCTCTAACTTAGGTATGTGTTTCTTAGGATGATGTAGGCGATTCTTAATGCCACTAATTATATTGTTATAGATGGTTAAAGTTGTTCTTTAGGTGTTTAATTGATCCTTAGGATAATTCCAGTGTTCTTAACCTAGGTATTTGTCACATAGTATGCTTTTGGATAATTAAGTGTTCTTAACCTTAGGATAAATAAGGTTCTGGCAGTGAAAAGCAACCTCAAAATGACAGTTCTGGAATTGCCAGAAAAAGACTCAACGGAGTTATGAATCTATGGCGGCAGGGTTGGCGGAGCTCCTTGCTGGAGATGAATGACTAACGTATTAAGATTCTCCTCGCTTCCAGAAGATCATATGTTTATGAATCGTCGTAATCGGATTTCGGACGAAAGAGAAAAACACTTTTTTATAATATGGATAAGTTAAATTATCTCAAGAATCAATTACTTGTGCTAAGAATCACTTTAATCGTTATAAGGATCAATTACTACTAGAAAAAAGACTTTTCACATTGGTTTTATGTCTGCACAATTTCACATCGGTTGTCTGTTATAACCGATGTGGTAAGTTCGTTTTCACAATGTGAAATATACACATTTCACATCGGTTATTTGTGAGACCGATGTTAATTCGTTTTTTTTTTTTTGTATAAAATACATATTTTACATCAGCTTATATTGTAACCGATGTAAAATCTTATTTTTGAAAAGAGAAATTCATTGATAAGTAATAAGTCTTGCTTAAGAAACTAAGATCATGCAAAGTGCGAAAATACTATTGATCAGAAAAGTGCTAAATAAATGAGAAGAAATAAAGTGAAGGACACCACACTACTAACATTGGAGTTTGAGATCACTGAAGTGTTAATTAGTATTTCAGGCAAACAACTAAACAAGGCAACCATTCTATATATCATTCATACTGGGGATAACATTATAACAAGGTTCTCATTATAAACGGAGGATACTCATCATAATTCATTGGACATGATAACAAGGTTCTCATTGCGCATTCAAAACCTCAATTTCAAAATTCAAGATAGAGTTTGGTTGTATACCCCAAGCAGGAAAGCCATCAGCAGCATAAGCATAGTCAGGAGAGCACCGGAGACGAGCAACTTTGAACCCTGTAAATAGATGCAATAATACAGAGATCAGCTGCAATCTATGATATAATGTAGTTGAGAAATATAAGCTAATTTAGAAACTACAAAGCTGCTATCTGTTGCAGCCACACAAGCAAATAATCAGCATACTATTCTCTCCATCAATATCACAGATAGTTTTTTGACAGCAAAAGATGAATTTTATTGATTGAAAAACAAACCTTGGGAAGAAACTCTCCCAAGTGATCAGATTCATTTTGCCAGGAATACATGAACATGAAAAAAACCCACCAGCAATGCACTATAATCCCACTGTGTGCTAACTCCCATCAACAATGCACATGTTTAGTCGAAGCCACCAACACATGAATTCCAAACCGACCCAAACATTAAAACAGGACATGCCATATTAATAAACCTTTTCATGCAACCCACCAAGGAGCATTATCATGCATCAGATGTGCAAAACATGGCCCTAGCACAGTATAAAAATTACAAAGCATACCAAAATGTAAATTTAAACTTATGACGAAATCCCACCATCGCAAAAACCCATCAAATAGTGGCAGCAGCATATACCAGACCACAGTGCAGCATCATTTATAATACAGGGTCAAAAAAAAACCCATGAACCTGATAACCAACTCATACCAGAAAACAATACACAATGCAGAACCACGAATAAATACCACAATCTCCAATCTATTGACCTCGGAATTTAGAACTTTAACTACTCTACAAGGGATCAAGCATGAGCCAATACAGGGAATTCAGACCGTTTAGGCACAAACTTGATTACATACCAGATAAATTCTAAGGTTTGAGCAAGTCAAGAAAACAAGTTGCCCAAGTGTTTCGCAAATCATACAACTCTTGTCCTGTTAATGCCGTTGGATCATAGATGGTTGATGAAGTGATTTTCTTTCCTTCAAACAACTTTTTAGTATAACAGTGACCCTTAACCTCTGTATCAAATTGTAAACTCACATTTTCCCCTAATATGTGTAGGCCAAGTGCTAAGCAGACATCTACGGGAGTAAATGGCACTAGCTTATTTTGTATTACAAAAGCCAAACTTCGTTCCTCCCACCGAATGGTTAATTCTTTTAGCAAACTCCCGTTGATTTGTAGATGTTCAGGAATTTGCATTAGCCAGTTAAATGGGGTCTGCCGTATTTTCGACCTTTGACGTTCTGTGAGTTCTCTGTTCACTTCCAAAAGAGGACCTGGATAACATCGGTGCCGAACACGTGTCTGGGAAAAATAAGGCAAAGTCATAATTACTAGAAAATGAAATAATCATACACATAGTTACCATGGAGATAGTGAACTAATTAGGTGTTAACTCAAGCAAGAAGGCCAACAACTTATCCTACGTACAAGCCAACAAACAAACAGTATTCAGTTGTATGCTAACTGCTTAACTAACTTGAGTGGAAAACTGACTTGAGTTAATTATTGATAACACTGGTGATTCCAGTGAGTGTTATTGATCTGAAATTGAGATTACAATTCAATAGTTCAATTTGTAACTTCAACTAGGGATTCAGGGAATTACAATGAAATTGGGGAAGAACACTGAAACTAGGGTTTCCTAGAGCTCCCAAATATCTCTCTGGTTCCAAAACCAGTATGTAAACTCTAAGGAGATCGCTTCAACTGCAAGCTACCGCCCCTTTTATACTACACAGTTGCACACTTGCAACTGTTAACTACTTCTAACTGCCTACAGCTGGCAGCAGCTGTCAACTAACCAACTATTTATTTATTACATTTCAGTCCCTGCAGAACTATTGAAGCTGGGGTAAGATGGTTATAATATGGATAGCCTGAGTTACCTAAATCGAGAAGGAACGCACTAATTTTGTCATTTGTGTGTCTGTTTGGTAAATATATGTAGAACCTACGAGTGAGTAGTTACAGTACAGATGATTTTCAAAGTGCTGGCAGAAATCCAAGTTCAGCTTCAGCTTCATAATCTAGTTTGTTGCATCATAGATATGTATGCCAATGATTACACAAAATTGCTATGTGTGATCCATATATATATATATATATATATATATATATATATATATATTTGGTACCAGTTCTACCATTGACATTATTCACCAGAAATTCAGTTAGTAAGAAGACATAACTTAATACTACAGAACCGATAAATAGGCAGTAGTTCAGGGTTTAGGGTTAGTAAGAAGACATAACTTAATACTACATAACCGATAAAGCAAGTGAAAAAAGTAGCAATCCTCAGAATCCTCAAAGCAGTGCAAACCTACAAAGAGGGAGCCCAAGCAAGGAAAAGAATAAAAACATGCAAAAAACTACATATAACTATGGTCATAAAACACAAACAAAACAGGCACATGATACATGATAGTATAGTAAACTTGGAAAACTTAACATTGGATCTTGGATAATAATAAATCTACTACTGTAGTTTAACACAATAGAAGAATAAAAACAATGAAAAACAATGTTAAAAGTAGTCCAAAAGAGGTTACAAATTCTATCAGTGAGCTAAGGACAAAGCAAAGGACAAATCATAGAGTTCACCCATAGAGTTTCAGCTAGAGTTTCACAATTAATCCATCACTTGTCATGATGAATATAATAAGTTTATGAGCCAAAATCAATCATAGGGAGAAGTTCGTGAGTAGATTGTGGGTATCAAAATTGACTATGAGGAAAAAGAAAAAGATGTTGACCTAAACATGACAAATTCTTAATTTCTAGCATAAAATTCCATAACTACACAAGCCTACTATTAGATAGAACACTAGACTAGAAGAAGACAAGTGAAGGTGCATGCTGATTCTCTTGTGTAGAACTACAGTAACTAAGGGTTTGAAATGCAAATCGAAAAAGGAGTAACTAACCAGGTTTGGAGCCAACGACGGGTGGAGGCCGTAGGGACGACAGAAGACGACGGAGAGGAATCGGAGTTGTAATGTGATTCGATCGGAGTTGCAGAGTTGCAGACGGAGGACGATCGGAGTTGCTCGATGAAGAAAAATGAGTTGCAGAAGGGATGAGGTGGAGGAGGGGTATAAGGGTAATAATGCAAAAGATAAAAAATACAAAGGGATATAATGGTAATATGGGGAAGGGATATAATGATAATATGGGAAGGGATATAATAGTAACTTATCCTAATTTATTCACAACCACTCATTTATTTTTGAGTTTCTGATTATTTTTTCCTAATTTTCTGTGGCCTAAACTGCTGGTGCAAGTTGCACCACCTAGGTAAGTGGTTCACCCTAGCTTTCAACATGAATGGAATTGAATTGATAGAGTTATGCATATGTCACTTTTTAAGACTTGAGTTGCTATTAAAGAATTGAGGGAGATTGGAATCATTTTACTTTTACAGAGTTTTAACTTGCAATGGGAAAATTTTATTTGAGGTAAACAGTGCAATTAGCATAAGATAATTAAAATCAGTACAACTTGTGGTACAACTTGTTTCCTCCACTTGTTCAGCTTTGAGTCAAACACTACATATAAAAACTTCCATATATTAATACCAAAAAAATCTAACTTAACTTCCTCAGCAACAAGTATATATACCAAAAAAATCTAACTTTTCTAAAACAATATAAAAATGCTGTCAAAATAGTCTCTTCCAATGAGAGCTGAAGAAATCTTGGAAAAATTGGCAGCCTTGAGCACATTCAAAACATATGAGATGGATCCAAATCAGCGAATATCTTGAGTTGCTGGATGTGAGGAAGCATTGTTAGGAGCTTTCCCTTCCCTAATATTCTTTAGCATCAAATAAAAAATATACATTAGCAGGCTGTGCTAAAAAATTCAAAAGAAAACATTGTGTGCTTAGGTATTATATAAAAAATTTACCCTCTTCAATTGTTTAGCTTGCATCTGTGACTTTGCCCTTGCTTGTGCTGAACCATGTTGAGTTTCTTTTTTAGCAGAAGGTTGTGTTCTACTCCCTGAAGTTCCCTGCAATTTGAAAAAGTACATATTAAGCACAATATGTGTGTTGATTTTTTAAAGATAAAAGAAGTATAAGAGAGGAGTATATTAAGCACAAATACTTGTCTTCTTTTTTTGGCTTTGACTGGAGCTCTTTGGCACCTCCTTTTATTGTGTCCTAGATCTCCACAGTTAGAACATTTGATTGTGGAGAGTCGTCTTCTTGTATTTGACGGTGTATCTTCATCTTTTTCTCTTCTTCGACTTTTTTCGGCTTTCCTGGAAGCCTACGTAATGGAGGCGGAAGTAGATCTACTTCCTCCAAAGTATTTGGATCAGGTAAGGGGTTAACCAAACCAGAATATATAAGTCGCAACATATTTTTCTTTGCTATAGGCCCAGTTTGGAAGAGCTTATTTGAGCTTATCTGACAGCATAAGCTCTTATGCCAGTGTTTGGGAGAGCTTATGCAAACAGCTTATGGTCTGCCATAAGCTATTTTCAGCTTATTTTCATAAGCTACTCAGGATAGCTTATGAAAAACAGCTTATGCTTATACACAGCTTATTTTTAATTTATTTCAATAAATTTTTAAAAATAGCTTATAAATAAGCGCTTATGTCATAAGCGCTTATGACCATAAGCGCTTAATTAAGCTGTTTATCCAAACGGGGCCATAATACACATCACAATAGTCCTCCACCTTTGCTCTTATATAAATAATGGCGAAAAAAAAATATGAATAATGCGAAAAAAAAAAATTAATTACGAAAAAGGGGTGAAAAAAATGATATTTACAAGAATGGTGTGTTTCAGGCCAGCTCGGAGCTTGCGTGGCAAGAGGCTGGGATATGCTACACAGCACGCGTATCCCAAGCACAGCATTCGCCCCATCTCAACCGAATCCAATGCACCATCAATCAGTCAAACATCTTTCATTCCCAAGGAGAGAATCACAATCTCTTGGCATTTATGGCATCCGCCCCAAAGCAAGCGCATTCATGTCAGGTGAAACATGATGGCTGACCGGAGACAGGAAGCAGCTTTGTCACTGGATACGCGTGATACGAGGCGTTGGCAGTTGTAAGGAATCCGCGTGATACGAGGCGTATGCCTTGCTCCCGCTTGACCTGAAGCGCATGCTTTGGGGAACAGAAGTGACATGAGCTGCACGGGGGAACAGAAATTGTACCTTGCGAGTCATATGAGGCGAATGATTAAAAAAGTAATAAAAAAACAATATATTACTCACACTGCGAAGTCATTATGCTCACACTCAAAAAAACAAAGTTACAATCGAAAAAAAATTTGTTGAGCTCATTTTGAATTCCAAAAGATGAACCAAGTAATTGCTTGTGTGTATTACAATGGTAGATATTATGAGGGCACTAAAGGTATGACATTTGAAGGTTTGAAGAAGATGATGCGTTTGAAACACAACATCACATTCAACAACTTGAAAAAGTTAATTCATGAGAAGTTGAAGCTTGGAAGTAACCAAGTTATTTCCTCCGTGGGCTTTAGGTATTTGTCCTCATCTGACCCTGTTCAGTATACAGGTCTCGTGATAGTGGATACTGATGATGTGGGGATCATGATGGATATATTTACTCAGCAGTGTGGCCACCAGTCAGTGGTAACCATGTTGGAGCTTTATGTTCAAATTGATGAGGCAGGAAGTTCATCAGTACCTGTTTCAACGAATCCTACAACCACTCATCCGACGTTGACAGACGAGGGCGTCACACAAGTGGAGATCCATGAAGCTGAACCAGAGAATGTTCCTACAGTTAATTTAGATGATGATCATGATGATCTCCACCATCACCTTATTGACAATCCTGACATCATATATTCAGATCCAGAGGGAAGCAAAGATGAAAGAAGGCTTCAAGATTCCGATGGAGACTCATCGGACTCAGACCAAGAGGGTGGACAACATACAACACCTGATCTCCCTGTTAATTCTCAAGTGCACGGTATATTCAACCAACTTATCCTATAAATTACTGAATAATTTAATTATGCATGTACTAATTTTTGTTTTATGTCCAGCTATCCCAAACACCACACCATTTTGGAATTCTGCTCCACACTACTCATATATCAATTGGGATCACCCAGATGAGGAGACGGATTTTTTTCCTGGTAGCGATGTGGGTGGATCATGGGAGTTAGGTGATGATTTGTATGTTGGTTTGCGTTTTGAGAGCAAGGAAGATGCCAAGATGGGCCTTAAGTATTATTGTTTCAAACGTCATCAAACCTATAAGATACTCGAATCCAAACCAACTTATTTTACTGCCAATTGTCCCAATCATTTGGATGGATGCCTTTGGAGGATGAGAGCACGCATGGACAAAAATATCGATAAGTGGGTTATATCTAGGTGGGTCGGCCCTCATACGTGCGTCAATCCGATGAGATCGCAGGACCACACCAAGATGACTTCCGATGTCATATGCTCTTACATATTGGGTATGATTGTTGTCATCTATATAATTTCCTTGCTCTTAAAAGGAATATTAACTTATAATATCGTTAATATGTTACAGGCATGGTAGGTGGTCGGCCATCTGTCCCCATTGCAGCCATACAGGAGAGAATCAGCGGGGAACTTAACTACCAAGTGTCATACATGAAAGCATGGTTAGCGAAGCAAAGGGCACTTGCAAAGGTGTTTGACAATTGGGAAGAATCTTACGCAGAGCTCCCAAGATGGCTTGGTTATATGAGTTCATTTTCCCCAGGATCCTACTACTATATTTACACAGATGCTTATATCGGTGCGGATGGTTTTGTTGATGGTAGTGTTCGCAAATTCCGTCGAGTGTTCTGGACTTTCAAATAGTGTTGCGAAGCTTTCAACTATTGTAAGCCGATGATCCAGATAGATGGCACTTTTATGTATGGAAAGTATAAAGGAACGTTGTTGATTGCCACCACTCAGGACGGAAACTCTAACATTTTACCGATAGCTTTTGCAATAGTGGAGAGTGAAAGTACGAGTTCATGGGGTTGGTTTTTGCGTTTGATAAGGCAACATGTTACTTAGAAACAAGGTATATGTTTGATATCAGACAGACATGCAGGCATCAAGGCCGCGGTAAGGGGTGCGAGAAATGGGTGGCAGCCTCCAAATGCTCATCATGTGTATTGCATCCGCCACATTGCTAGCAACTTCAACCATAGGTTTAAGAATGCAAAGCTTAAACAAGAGCTGGTTATGATGGGTATTTGTTTGAACTCAAATATATGAGTTTTATTTTTATAAACAAAAAGACTAACATTTGTCACTTGTGCAGGTTACGAGCCATGTTTGTACCTTTTTGAACGGAGGTTGGCCAAGTTTCGACAGACTAGCCCTGCTATCCAGGCATGGATTGATGGAATCAGTAGGGAGAAATGGAGCCTCGCCTGTGACATCGATGGTGGTAGATTCGGCCACATGACAACCAACCTTGCAGAGTCTGTTAATAAAGTGTTCAAGGGCGCTAGGAACATGCCGATCACTGCACTTGTCAAATGCACATATGCCCGTCTTGTAGATTACTTTGTTCAAAGAGGCATTGCTGCAAGAGATCAACTGCAGGCCCGCCAGGTATACTGCCACAAGGTCATGGTCGCATTAGCCAAAAATCATGAAAAGGCAAGTGCTCATATGGTGCGCACGTATAACGTGGAGCGAACAAGGTTTGAGGTCGAGGAAGGATTCAACCAGCGTACGCATCGTAATGGTTATAGGTGGAGTGTTCGGCTAGACGAGCGAACATGCGAGTGTGGACGTTTCCAAGCCTTCAAGTATCCATGTGATCACGTGATCGCGGCATGCGCTCGACAGTCCATTAACTATTATGATTTTGTTGACCCTGTGTATAAGTTGGAGACTGTAAGGGATGCGTATAAAGCTGAGTGGTGGGCCCTTGGAAATGACTTGAACATTCCTCCAGCAGGTGATGGCCCTCGACTTGTTCCAGACCCCACCATGGTGCGTGTTAGAGGTCGTCCGAGGTCAACTCGAATCAGAAATGAGATGGACCTGACAGAGCCTCAACCGAGCCGGCGAAATAATGTACTCCAGAGATGAACTCTTTTACCCTGTTGTAGTTGATGTACTATCTTTGATTGTACAACCCATGATGTATAATAAAGTTGTATAAGAATGAAACATCATTATGAATTCTTGATTTAAAGGGGGAACACTTTTTTTTAATTGCAAACCACATAACTAAACGATGATGCCATACAACCTTCAAATAACAAACATTTTATTAAAAAAAAAAAACCAGAAAGCTTAATTGGAAATACAAAAAAAAAAAAAAAACATCAACTTTGGTCTGGGTTCATGGAAGGATCATAACCCGACATATGGTAGCCTGTGAGGGATGTCTGGTTCAAATCGAAGTCAAAGGCTGCCTGTGTAGCACGAATCTCAGAATCTGGTGGATGGGCATGCTGCATCTCCGGTGAAGCACCTAGCAAATCATGTAAGGCCCCCCATCCACGCTGGGGGCTAGGTGGGGTTCCCCAAGATGAGGGTATTGACTGGCCATCTGGGGTGAACCACGTGTCAAGCTGGGATCCATCTGGTTGCGCCAGCGGCGCTGAACCGTGGTAAGGCTGTGACTCTAGAACTGGCGCAGGTTGGTAATACTGTTCAAAATCACGGGACCCACTACCACTGTAATGTTGCTCTTGTTGGTAAGGTTGCTGAAATGCGAATGATGCCTCCTGTTGCTGAAATCCTGAAGCATCACCATGTCCCTGATACGAAGACCCATCACCACTATAGTGGTACGATGTGTAGGAATCACCAGTATGGGTGGGAGCCGACCAAAATTTCCCGGAAGGCAGCTGTTGGGGTATATCAATTATAACTGGTTTCGCTTTTTCTTTATGTGTTTCCCGCCGGGAGAAATCCTTTCCTTCTTGCCTTCCGAGCTTTGGGTGAAAATTTTGTGCTACCTCAGGGATCTGAACAGGCTCCATTGGCGGCGCTTCTAGCGGGGGAATAGTGATCCGCCCCATCTCCTCGCATAACGCAAGGCAATGCATGGCCCGCTTCTGAAGGTTATCAATTGTGTACCTCCCTTGTCTGATCAGCGGCAGCCCATACCAGATGTGATGGATATTCGCAGCCTACAATTAGAACAATATAAAATGTAGGGTAGGGTAAGCATTAAGCATAAATTATATTAAAAAAATGTATAGATTAACATAAATTCAATAGGTAAGCATAACATTACCAATTGACCCAATGCTGCTCCTTTACGTGTTAGCCAGCGACGAGAGTGTTGTGAATACCACCTCATGTATTGATCACTGCCTTGTGCAAGCCTTATTAAACTAGGGCCTTCAGCCAATTGGTGTTGTTTGTTTTCCCAAGCTACAATAAAAGGTGTCAACTTATCAACCCAATCCCAATCATGTTTTCCCGACAGTGACATGTCATGCACCTTATCGTCTTGGAGAGGTTTGTTAGGAACATGTTGCTAAAATCCAAATTGTTGCATCACCCGATCAGGCTGATGCCATTCAACAATAAAAAATGATATCATGGGTGCAATACATCTCCACAAATGCATGTTGTCCCGACATATTAGAGATAGTTGCTGCAAGAGACTATGTGGATAAGGCATCCACACAAACTACATCCACAAGAAGGAAGAGTTTAGACTTGGACAAATATAATATCGCAGTCATATATCTTTAATGACAGGTACTCACTTGTTCAGTTTTAAGTGTGTCAAGGTAATGCCTCCAGTACGGCAACTGATACTTTATCCAGTCAGCATCTTCTCTCCACCTATATAATAAAAATAAGTTCGGTTAGTATAAGTTAGGATGATCAACTATTCAAATTTGAAGTAACAATTGGTTTCATACCTGGCTCCAAGAGGGCAACCTTCTTTGATAACGTTGAGTTCTTTGAGGGGGCCAACATCAGGAAATCTCGTCCAGACCCAGAACTGGATGAGTTGTACACAACCATCGATCTCCACACGTGAGATTTTTCTTGCATTACACATTTCCTTATATAGATGGGCAAGTACCGCAGAACCCCAACTATATTTTCCAGCTTCCTGAAAATTCCTCAAAAGAGGAAGATATCTCAGAGGAACATGCGACCCGCTATGGTCAGGTAAGAGAAAACCTCCAAGCATGCGCATGATGTATGCCCGTGTAAAACATGCCAAATCATGAGGATTGTCAATGAAGTCTTGCACATTGTTAAAATTCTCATTTATCCACTTCATTTTCAACGCACCTCCTCTAATAGCTTCTGCTGGGGGTCTCTTTCCTAAACATTCTTCAACGATGACAGGCCAATTACAAGAGGTGGGACCTGTGACAACGTCACCATCAATCTTCAAGCCCAACTGAACTGCAATATCTTGAAGAGTTATGGTGCATTCTCCAAACGGGAGGTGAAAAGTGTGCGTCTCGGGACGCCACCTTTCAATGAACGTTGAAATCAAGGGAGGGTCTGGATAAACATCTGAGACTAGCGCACAGTGGTAAAAACCCGCAGCTTCAAGGTGACCTCTGATTGCATTGGGAACGCTACGTATGAGTCTCTCATGCACAACTCGTGAATCACGTGATCGTCGAACTTTGAGAATTTTATTTGTTTGTCCATTCCAGACTTTATCTGAAATGTGTGCTCCTTCCCCAGTAAGATACAACAAACTAGTGTTTGTGGGCCCAGGATTGATTGCCAATTCCTCTGTCATTGAAATTTTACAGAAGCTTGTAATGGGATTAACAACTTTACAACTATGGAAGAAACTAAGAAGGAATGGGAATGGAGAATAAGTGAAGTGAATTTATGAAGGTTTGGAGAAGAATTGAAGTGAAATTAGGTAGGTTTGGAGAAGAAGGAGAGTGGAATGAAGGTGTTGGGGCGAATTTACTTCTGGCGGTCCTTTTATAGGGGTTTAAACCGCCAGAAATGCTTGATCATGCGCTTCAGTCAAAGCGTATCATGCATACGACTAGGTCCACGCGGATGCATGTTCCCTGTCTCCCTGTCCCCCTGTCACCTGGCCGCCGTGATAGATGTGCCTTGACTTCGCTTGGTCCCAAACGCATGCCTTGACTTCGCTTGCTTCCAAACGTATGCCTGTCTCCCTTTCTCGCTGTCCCCCTGTCGCCTGGCAGCCGGAAAAGATGTGCCTTGACTTCGCTTGGTCCCAAACGCATGCCTTGACTTCGCTTGCTTCCAAACGCATCGAGTCAAATGCGCATGACATGATTCAGAGATTCTCCTTGGGAATGAAGGGAATCTCTGACGGATTGATGGTGCACTGGATACGGTTGAAGTGGGGCGAATGTTGTGTGCTTGGGATACGCGTGCTGTGTAGCGTATCCTACCATGTTGCCACGCGGGCTCCAAGCTGGCCTGAAACACATCATTCCTGTAAATATCATTTTTTTCACCCCTTTTTTGTAATTAATTTTTTTTTTCGCATTATTCATATTTTTTTTTCAATAATGGCAGCTGCACCATGTTTGCAAGGTAACCCACTTATTTGCCATGCCTTGCAGTCAGGGCCGGCCCTGGGTCTGTGCAAGCAGGCCCACAGCCCAGGGCCTCCAAAAAGAAGGGGCCCAAAAAAAAAATTTCATTAAACTTTCCCCTGAAATAAAATCTAATTATAATAATTAATGTTCAAAATGTTATTAATGACTTGAGCTGGTCTAGTGGTTAGTAAGGTTTCAAGAGGTCAGTTGCCAAACGAACCAACATAATGGTTCTAATGAAATTTTGAACGTTGAAATTCTGATTTCACTCTACAGAATCTTGCATTCTCTATTATCTTGTTTATTTCTACAACAATCCTTGGTCCAATACTTTGGGGCCAAGTTGAAATAGAATGAAACTTACTAGAGAATCTCATCATGATTTTTGCCCTCAATCAATCCACTAAGTTCAATATAGACATACTTCTCAAATTATCTATCCACTGATTGAATGACTCACATACATTATTAGTAATATGTGGACTTTTACAACTTTCATGAAAAGCATGTCTAGTCCAAGTGTGCAAAGGGATAGCTAACAACACCCCACCATAAGGTCCTTTCAAGTGGCAACCATCCAGCCCAAAAAATGGTCTGCAGCCTTTAACGAAGCCATCTTTGCAAACCGATAAACATACAAATATTCTCTTAAAAACAAGCTTTTCTTCTAAGGAAGTTCGATCATGGAAATTTAACTTGACTATGCTGCCCCTATTTTGTTTCTAACAACAACTGAGCAAATTTAGTTATTTTTCTGAAACTATTAGCATGAGAACCTTCAAGTTCATCCCTTCCCTTCTTTCTTGCCCTGTATAATTGCATAGGCTTGGCTTCAACTCCAAATTTGGTGTTCAATTATTCATTGGACATTAGTTCATAACTCATTAGGATCAGCATTTAGAGATCCTTTTAGTTTTCTTGCAATCCAGGTTGATGTTGCACTAGTCTTCTCAGATCGCCTAACGCAAGTATGCTTGGGTTCATAACTTTTGATCATAAATGCTACACCATCCGGGGCAGGAGAAGCATGGATTCTTCAAGGACAACCGTCCGAAGCATAAATGGCAGTCACTCGCGCTTTCTCATTTTTCACCCTTATAATGTCAAAATTCTCTTGAATTATAAAATCCCTCAATACATTCCTAAACTCATTTACATCAACAAATAACATGAACCTTTCTAAATGAACCTTGCCATCATGATCATATTCCAAAAAAATCCCTTTAACATTCTGAACAACATTAAGAAATTCTGGTTTTTCCATATCACTGCCACTGGCAGAATTTTCTCCCTCATCCATGTCAATTTCTACTTCACTTTCTTCATCAGAAGAGCAATTCTCATCATCCATACTTTCACTTTCTTCACATTCTTCAATATTGGTAACATTATATTCTTCATCTGTGTCGGTGTAAAACTGTTCAATAGCTGGCTCATTTGGACCACACTCATTTCTAAAGCATGTGTCATCTTCATAACTAGGTGCCTGATCTAGACCATCAAACACACTATTGATCATGCTTTCACTGCAATTGGAATAACATCATAAATCATAAATAGTACATAGGTTATCAAGAATAAAATGTAAATTACTTATCATGCTTCAGAGTATTAATCCCTAAATATAATGAGAATTTCTTATACTTTCCTGGGTTTCTGTTGCTACAATTTTTTATATGTGTGGTAACTGGAAGTGTATTTACAGGCTATTGAAGATTCTACACGTTGATAATACACATAATGGGATCGTTGGAATGCCACCAAACACTGACAGACATGTAATTTGGCATGATCAGCTCATTCTTATTTTTCTTGTTTACATGTGCAGTGCAATTAATATTAGCACATAGCAATTGAATATATACGGTTCAATATCTTGGTTATTCACACACTTATGATACTGATATCAGGTCTAGGTGGGTGACTTGGTCTGTCCAAAGTGAAATTTCAGTCTCATACAGCAAAACAAGTCTTAGGTGTAAGTGTAACAGTGTCTATGAGGAAAACAAGCCTATGCAATTAAAATAATACTTCAATGAAAGTTTTTTATATATTTACATAATTAGATTATCTCACAACTCACATCCACTTGAAAGAACTAGCCTTTGAGTTCAGTAAGTAATGCTCAAATTCATCAAGTCCATTGGAAAGAAATTTGAATATTTTCCAAGCGCAAGCTCTTCATTAGTAAGAGATTAAACATAATATGATCAACAAATTAAACTACATCATGTTCTTACTTGAATTTGATAAAATATATCTATATTTCATTGATAATACTTGACTAGACTACAATATATATAGATTAACAAAGAGATTAAAACAAACTAAATCTATCTAAACCTATCTCTAATTAAATAGATATCATCTCTATTTAAATAGATACTAATCTAAAATAGATAAACAAATTTTAACTATATCTCTATGAGATAACACTAATAATAAACTATATCTTAATAGGTATTCAACACTCCCCCTCAAGCTAAAGCTTACTTAGCTTTAAGCTTGTAACAAATCTAACCCAAGAAGAAAATTATCTTAATAGATATCCTTAATAATGACGGTCTTGGCGAATCTCTGAATTGAATAACCTTTCAAACTTCTAGTAAATTCATGGGCAGGCAAAAGACAACTTCTCATACTTGATCTGGCTGAAACTGATGCAAGACAAAAACCAATTCTTCTGGAGTGTCGTAGGGTAGCTGAGCCAGCAAACAAGGGCGAAAAACCAGCAACAATATGCCCGAAAACAAAACAAGGCTGAAACAACAACTCACCAACAACAACCACACAGAAATAAAACACACTTGAGGTCAATCGATTAATGGCTTCTAAGACAAACAATGGTGTCAACTTTGACACAGACAACTCTCAAACATTAGAGAGTGGGCCAGCGCAACTCGCAGCTGAAGCCCTAAAACCAAAACCAATAACTCTCAACTAGAGAGTGGGCCAGCGCAACTCGCAGCTGAAGCCCTAAAACCAGAAAACCAAACAATCGAGACTAAACAAACGAAGGTGACATTGTCACCTTCAAAACCAAATTGCATAAAGTCAGCCAAGATCAATATAATAAGAGCATCTCGAACCATGAGACACAAACTAAGATCTCAAACAGCAAGAAACATCGCTCGCAGATGAGAAAAACACACCAGACCCATGAACCAAACTGGAAGAGGAAGACTGGACGACCATTAACGGTGGCGCCACAACACACGTCAAATAGAAGACCTTAAAATTCAAATCTGGCCGAAACACAAATAGGACCAGCGAGAACAATGCAGCGGAGCAATACAATTAGATTCAACCTGATGCTTCTGCCTCTCCCAAAAACATTAGCACAAACTGGATTATGGAGAAATAGGAAAGCAAAGGAACGATTGTTGGATACTCCAAAACACGCTGCTATTAAACAATCACCATAGAAGCATCATTCTTGGATACAACCTCCACCAAACCAGCAACAAGGATAACGATTGTCGGCGGTGGTTGACTGTGGTCTCTATTAGGATATTTAGCAATATCCAACACTTCCCCTCAAGCTATAGCATACATGTCATATGCATAGCTTGTAACAAATATAATTAAGATTTAACAATATCCAGATCCTCCCCTCAAGCTAGAGCATATATGTCATATGCATAGCTTGTAACAAATATAATTAACTTGAGAAGCCGCTGCTGCCGGAGAGAGAAATTCCCAAAAACAATCCAAAAATCTTTTCCAACTCTAAAACCACAACTATGCCAACCAAAACCATGGGAATATGCTAGACCCTCCAGCCGTATTGGGAACTTGACATCACATGAGCCAACAATGTTCTGATTCTTCTGAATCTTGAAATCCTTATATTTGTGAAACTTTTTTTTTTTTTTTCGTGAAGGTAGCAGCCCATGATGCAATTCCCATTAGCCAGCTTCCAATGGAATTGAAAATTCCAAACTCAAAATACCACACTTGCCAAATCCAATAACAGTCGTAATGTGGCATATGGTTGCATAGCCACAATTTCAAGAAAAACGCTTCCAGATCTGAAAGCAAAACCAGATGAGTCGTCATTGGCGGCAGCGACGGTCAGTGGTGGCAGGAGGCGATCCAAAAAAGAGCAAAGGACACCGAATTCCTCTTTAGCAGGTGATCTTCAAAACGCATCAGCCATGGAGAAGATAGAAAAAACAACCAGAAATCAAAGAGGGGTTGACTAACCAGCGTGAACAGTGCACAATGAGGAGATGTCAAAGTAGGCCCAAAACATAGGACCCAAAAACCAAATAGCGGAGAGAGACATCACGAAAGCAACTACGGTTTCAAGACAAAGGGGAGTGTATTTTAGAAAGAACGAGGCCGTAAGAAAACGGCTAGAGTTAACAAGCGCGGAAGCAGAGTACGAAAAATATATCCAAAGAGATTTGGAAAGTAGCCATGAGGGGGCTCACGGGGGAGGAGCCCCCTCACAGCGGTAGGATCGAAACTTGCTCTGATACCAACTTGAATTTGATAAAATATATCTATATTTCATTGATAATACTTGACTAGACTACAATATATATAGATTAACAAAGAGATTAAAACAAACTAAATCTATCTAAACCTATCTCTAATTAAATAGATATCATCTCTATTTAAATAGATACTAATCTAAAATAGATAAACAAATCTTAACTATATCTCTATGAGATAACACTAATAATAAACTATATCTTAATAGGTATTCAACATTCTTCAATACAACAAAATCAATAGCTTCATTGAGTTCAAAATTTGCATTATCTGCATAATAGCCTCAAGTTCAGACCTTCACATTAATTTACCTACTGCTGATTACAACTGATGAAAGTGACTAGACAATGAGTTAGCAGAAATATGAAGTAGGTTCTGTATCAACAAAAAATTATTGGTCTGTAATTAAAACCAACAAGTACTATGGATTTATTTCAACCTTTAGAGCCAAATTTTGCTTCTTTATGCTTAGCAATCACTGTTTCTAGCTTCAAAATCCGGTTTTCAAGATTAAATGGTACTACACTCACAATTTCTCCTTGCATATCAGCAACAATATCCTCAGAATTATCCCCAGAATTCCCTACTTGACATGTTCCAAACTTGCAAGTAAAATCAGGAAGTGGGCCAAAAGATAAATCACATTTTACCTCCCTAGTTAAAGCTGGTGACAAATGCTGTGAGCTGTTTTTGCTTATCAGACAATGATCATGGCCTTTCATTGTATCTCCTTCCTTGCCTGAATTCAATTGCTTCCACCAGTTGTAGTACCTAGAAGTAACCTTTGGTTGGGAGGAACATAATGCAGGGCACAAATTTATATCCATGATTGGTTGGCTATAGCTCATCCAAGGATCCTTGTTACTAGGATCAACCACTCCAGGAATGTCTTGATCCATGCCAAACTGCATAGCAACCCGATTTGGTCGGTAATTCTCTATACACCCCATACCTACTAGTTCAGAAACCCTCAAACATCGACTAAACGCTTGCAACTCATCATCAAAACATGGGTTATCACACATCCACATATCCTTTTCATTATAAAGGTAAAGGGGTGGAGAATTTTGGTATGGACGCCACAGAAAGCCATTTCTACTCCCAGCATCATCAAGAATCAAATTCAAGTTGTTCTTTTTCAGCATTTTCACTCTGTCCCATTTAGCCATTATGGGTTGCCCTTGCCTAACTGGACATGGATTTGGCTGCAGTGCTGGAAATCTCTCCAAAGCCCACACTTGGACCAGCTGAAAAGGAGCCCACAGTGTGACTCTCAACTTCATTGTTGCAGCACTTCTCACACTTTTGCTCAGTAAACTCAAATCCCTGTAAATACTAGCTAAAACTGCAGGTGCTAGAGCTATTCTAGTCCCTCTTGCTAAATGCACAGCAATAGAAAAAACAGATTTCAAAATGGTGTCTTCTGATATAGCAGGAAAAACAAACCTTGACAACCACATAGATAAGAAACCCTCATGCTCCAATTGGCTTTCATTGTCCATGAAATGCTTCATCCATTGGGTCTGAGTTGCCTTTTTAGCTCTAGATTTGATAAACATGCTTCTCAATGCAATCAGCTTTGCTTCTATTTCCTTCTCCTCAGTGGTTTCAAGAGGACTAGAAACAGAACCTCCCATGACAGAGTAACCCCAACAAGCTTTCATGTCTTCCAATGTCAAGGTTGCTTCTCCCCAAGGGAAGATGAATGTGTTGGTCTTGGAACACCATCTTTGTGCAAGAGCAAGAATCAATTCATCATTCCTGTTGATCTCATATGTAGAGGCTTTGATTGCATGGTGTATGCCAGCTTTTATCCATATATGTCCATACCTGAGTTGCATGTTCTGTACCCATGTTTTCCATTTTTTGTGTGGCATTCTCCATCCATGATATCTCACTTCCTGAGCTACATTTGCATGGTTAGAGGTAAAGGGAGGTAGTAAATCACAGCCATGGATGGAGCTTGCACAAGGTTTTATAAAATAGGCTATTCTCCTGGTTGGGCTGCTTCCACCTGGTGAAACCATCAACTCTTCTCTTTTATCGATTATGTCCTCCATTGATGCTTCTTCATCCTCCATTTTTTGAGTCATTGAAAGTTACTATGGTCTCTGAGTGAATGAGTGAGGGCATGCAAGTGAAGAGCTTCTTCAGCTTGAGCGATGGTGAAAATCCCCAATTTTTACATGGGGAGTGATGTAAAATTTTGGGATCAATTTTCAATGATAATTATGATATTAGCATATAGATTAGCATAGCATGCGTGTCTACTGTCTAGGGGGAACTTGAAAGTTGAAAAGTCTTTTGCAGCTTACTACTATATTTTAATTTTTTAATAATAGAAAAAAGTGTGATTAAGATTTATTCTGATATCTATCTATCTCTCTCCATTGCATTATTCTTTTGTTTTTTTTCAAATTTCTATATTACATTATTCACTTGCCATTCTAAAATTCACTAAAAAGAAATTTCAATATTTTTTTCTAGTGGACATGAGTATTATATTTACTCAAATTATATTCAACACAACTCATGCCGAAGATGGACTCGTTGTGTATTTGATTTCCATTACCAATGTGATGATATGTCAGTGAATGATATGTAAATATCTTCATAAACAACTTATAATTTTGAAGGTTTGTCTTGATCCGTGATGTTAACCAGAGCCGAACTCACCCACACATTTAACTAAAAAAAATTATGTTAAAAAGAAGTGTTATTCAAAACAACAAAATCAATTGCTTCATTGACTTGCAAAATAGGCTCAAGTTCCCTTCACATTTCTTCACCTGCCACTACTTGCTACTAGTAAAATGAAAATGATTACCAATGTACCAAAAAAAAAGGGACTATCACAATTCACACCATTACAATCAGTCATCAATCAATCAATCAAAGAAACTGTTTGTCTATTTTCCAAGCTTTGGAGGCTAATTTAGCTACTTTAAACTTAGCAATCAATTTTTCAAGCTTAGAAATCCGGTTTTCAAGATCGTATCCTGTTATGTCCACTGTAGTAGAACCAGAACCTTCATCTTCACCTTCCATGTCAATGTCATTGAGATAATTTCGATCTGAAGAGAGGTTTGGGTTTTTCTTCTTCTTCTTCACTATCCTGAACTTGTTGGCGTTGTTGCAATGAGCTGCTGCAATGTGGTGGTGGTGGTGGTTGTTGTTCTTGTGCTGCAGCTTGATCTGGGTACGAAGAAGCTTGAGAGAATCAGGTACCTTCTGCTTGTTGTGGCGAAGACGCTGTTGCAGTTGGTGAATTTCGCAGAGCTTCTGATTCTCCATGACTCGCCGTCGGCACCGCCATTTCCTCCCGTCACTGCGCTGGCACCGGAGATGCTCCGGCGGCACAGACTCCTCCTTCGCCGTCATAATTTGATTTTTGGAGAGCAAGAGAAGCGTGTTTTTGAAATTGCACTTTATTGTTGGGAAGATAGACAAGAATAAATAACCGTGAGATTGGCATGGAAATGGTGTGTGTGTGAGAGAGAATTGGAAAAGGTGGGATCATTCATTGACAGCTGGTTAATTAACATTTTCCATATCCTACTATGTGTAATTTCCATCATTATTAATAACTAAAATACTAATTTTAAAACTTATAATTATTTATTAAGCTTAAATATGTTTTAGGTCTCTTTTATTTTTGTGGATTTTAGTTTAGACCCTTCTAATTTTTTTTTTGAAAAATACCCTTAAATGAAAAATAATAGTGAGCTTTCGACCCCTGCTGTCATGTTTCGTCTAAAATATGGTGACACAGGTAACAAATGCTTATGTGGCTATTTGGCGTGTCAACTAGACATTAGATAAGGCAGCCAACATGAAAATTAAATATTTATAATTGGAAAAATTATGTTATCTTAAATTTGTACATCAATGGAAAATTTTAGACAAATCTTTCCTCTATCTAAACATTCTATCTTTTATAAAAAAAAAAAAAAAGACTATAGATATTCCAATAAACTCATGTTCATTAACTCATTGCTCCTTTCAAAAATTAACTCATAATCTATAAATTATCCATTGCACTAAAAATAAATGAATTTCAATATTGTTCTTTAAAATTACTCATGATCCTAACCCTTCATTTTATTATAAATCAATGACCATAATTAACAATCAATTTACCCTCAGGTGACTTCCTTTTCACTCTTGTTTTGAAGTCCGACACCCAAAGTTCCACGAATTCATCCCCAAATTCCTCAATTCGTGAGAAAGAAATCTCAATCCGTAATCCACTCCACCTAATGTCTACATTTACCAAGTTTGGTGTCTCATAGTTGAACTTCATCCCTTGCTTCAAATGATTGTTACATTGGTAATTTGGTATACCATGTTGGATGGATCCTATCAAATATTTACCAGTAAACAAAACAATTGTTACTCCTTAAAATACTTTAATCAATTGTTCTTCAACACAAGGAAATCAAGAGCATCATTGACTTAAATATGCCCATATATAATAGCCTCAAGTTCAAGTCATTCAGTCTCTTAACATTTCTTCACCTACTGCTAATTACAATTAATTAAACAAAAGCCATTAGCAATGTGGCAAAGAAATTATGTCTAGTTTTTAAACTTTGGAGCTTAATTTGTCTGCTTTAAGCTTTGCAATCAATTTTTCCAGCTTAGAAATGCGGTTTTTAAGATCGTATCCTGTTATGTCCACTGTAGTAGAACCAGAACCTTCACCTTCACCTTCACCTTCCATGTCAATGACATTATCGCGATTTGAAGCGAGCTTTGGCTTCTTCTTCATCTTGTTGGCGTTTCTGAAATCAGCTGCAATGTGGTTGTTGTTCCTGTACTTTTTTCTGTACTGGCGATTTTTCAGGCGGTGAAATTCGCACTGCTTCATGTTCCCCACCACTCGCCGCGGGCACCGCCAGCTCTTTTTCCCGTCCCTGCGACTGCAACGGAGATGCTCCGGCACAGCCTCCTCCTTCTCCACTGCCGCTGATTCATTTCCCATCATGTTAACTGTACTAATTGGGAAGAAATAGAAAAAAACAAAAAACTGTGCTATGTTAATATGTTATCAAATGATGACTCCAATTTTGACTTCAGCACTATGGATTTTAATTTTATGTTACTAATTGTAAACTTCACTCCTCTGTTCTTCATTTTGAGTTCAATTTATTGTTTTCAAACTTTGTTAAGCACAAAAAGAACCCAAATTTACTCTATCAAAATGCTAACCTTGTTGAGATGCTTTTAGTTTCTGTCTGCTAGCTAGCTGCCTTCTAACAAGAGAAATTGTCTTGAAATGAGGTGGTGGAGTGAGTCTCCATGGATGGTAAACAGTAGAAAAATGAAAAATAAATCCTTTCCTAATATTTGGGTGTGGGCATCAAAATGGGGATCAGCAAAGGAGCACAAATCTAGGTCCTTTGAATTTCTGCTTAAGGTTTTATTTACCGTGGGGAGACCTTAGACCCTCAAAAATATGATGGGCCCAGCTCAAAGGGAATTTTCACAAACAAAATATGGGTCGAATCAAAGTTAGTCCACTTGTTTTCAAATTACTAAAAGGGCTTTCACTAACCAAAAGATTTACTCCTACTTATTAATCTATAATAATTTTAAAAGTATAAAATTGAGTATGGAAGAGAAGTTATTGTGCACCCTAGAAAGATAAGAGAATTTCATGTTCACTTGTAGTTTGGACTTTGGACTCATTGTAATAGTTTTGAAAACAAAAAACTCATTATAATAGTGATCAAGGTTTATCTGCACTTGACCTATCATTATACTTTGTAACCTTGATCAGAACACATTGTTACAAAACTTTTTCATGTCTGAATATATAAAATAAAAAAAGTTAAATTATATAAATCACCTTCTCTTATCATTAGTTTTTTTATGGTGCCTGCTAGGGTAGACAACTTTAAAATTGGTTCACCGGTGGATCAAAGGGTAATATTGACTTTTCCTCTTCTCTATACCTTTCCCTTCTCCATCTCTTCTTCAAAACACAAGGAGATCAATTTTGAAGTTGTCCACCCTAGTGGGCACCACAATCTAAAAGTAATTTATACGGTGTAAAATTAAGCTCAACAATGTAAAATTTATTGACATCCAATCATGTGTTCAATGTGTGTTTAGTACCTTTAATATTACTCACATCAGATAACACCCACCAAGCTTAGTCTTTGAAATGTGATTGACTACAATCTAAATGTAATTGAGCTTAGTTTTTAAACAATAGCAGTGTAAAATTCACTGACATCCAATCATTTCATCAAATTTTAATGTGTTAGAGATTATTGATGGATAAACCTACATAAGGTGCCAAGCAATTGATAACACCATAATATATTGTATTAATTTATACAGTTTAACAAGTTTCAAAAAAAAAATTTATACAGTTTAACTTAATATAGTGTATCAAACGTCCCTGATATATAAACCAAACAATTAAAGTGCATTTTCGTCCATTATTCATATTCTTGCTCTCAATTTGATTCATATATATTGAAACGACTCGTTTTAGTGATATTGTGGGTTTAAGTTTTATGGTTAATTATTAATATCATTATTAGATATAAGAAAATAAGTTAAAAAAAAAACTAACTAAGAAAAAACCACTGCAGCCCTTGTTACCAATTTCTAAGTTTTATAAAAAAAAAATATTGAAAAGCATGTCCCTCACTCTCTCACGCTCCATTCCCGTTCCTTTTTCTTTACGGTTGAAAACCCTAGTGCGTTAAGTTTCCTCCACGCACGCCACGAACGCCCTGCACCTTTCATCTCCTTCATCAAGAGCCGCCAAGACACCTTCCGTCCCTTGATCCTATTCGCGCTCCATCCTTCTTCAGTTCCGTCGCCAACACATTGAGGGGTGCTGCGACTGTGGGCTCCAAACATGATAGAGACGATGCGTTGAGCCATGTCGTAGTGGGGGTATGCCTTAGATGTAGAAGTTTTGTGCCGTAAAGAAGAGGTGCACTGCTGATTTCATTGAGATGAAGCCAATAAACCGCAAAACCTCCTTCGCTTGTCGCAGCAACAGTAAAGAGAGCAAAGGGTCTTGAAGTAAAGTATGTAAGTGATGAACAATGCGGAGAAGGTAATTATTTGTCATAAGATAAGCGGAAGATTATGATTTGCCATTATGTCATTCCTAAGTCTGCATAAATCTGAGTTTAAATCTCTTATGTTGCTTAGTTTTTCCCATCGATTCAGTGAGCAACCAAACGAAAATGGAGTTCCTATGGTTGGTGTGAAATCATGGCCCTTGGAATGTCTAGTTGGCAGCTTGCATGTTATTGCTCCAAAACGTTTTGTCACGGGAAAGAAACCAAGTCAGGTGCATTATATATATTTGTGTTTTGCATCCTAATGATTATACGGCCATGATGCTTTCTCATGGTGTATTGCTCTTGATCATGAACTGAAAGTGAAATCTATGTCTGATTATGTTTAGCTTTAGATGATACAAAGAAAGATGCAAATGGCTTGAATTAGATTTGGGTCATCCAAGGATTTGCTAGCTACTAGCTCATTCGAGTATCTTGGAGATGTCGGGAGCAATCGTTTTAACTCCTCATACTTGTGAGTGATTTTCCAATCACTGTGACTTACTTTTAATAATTATACAACTGATGATTTGATTATTTTAGCATATTGCATATTTATTTAAATTGGGGAAACATGCTTTACAATTCGTGAATTATCTGAAAGCTGGTTTTATGAAAATGATCTGAGTCTGATTCTGAACTGACATGAGAAAACAATTTATATTACCTTGATTTTGGAAATTATGTGAAACTGAGGTTATGAACTTGGAAAGTTGATTTTGAGACTTTGATGAGACTTGAACTGGTTTGAGAAAACGGTTTTGGGGATCCTTGATAGAACCCCGTAGCCGTTAACGGAGGTAACGGCCTAGGTGCACCTAGCTAGCTTGATTCCGGGAGGAGAGGGCTATCCGTTAGATGGAGCCGCCAGTGCACGGAAAGGGCTATCAACGAGATGTAGCTTCCCCCGATGATATGATACGATGCGACATGTGATATGAGAGAGGAAAGGGCTATCCGTTAGATGGAGCCGCCCCTATCGGAGAGGCCATCCCTTAGGAGGAGAGGGCTATCAACGAGATGGAGCCGCCTCACGGTTCTACATGTGTGACCCTATTAAATTATATTTCTGATTTTGAAATGCTTTCATATGAATGACATGATTTTTATTCAGTTTCATTGAAATTGTTATTTATAAACTTGACAGTTTGATCATCTCTTATTTAAAATGATTCTTATTAACTTTGTTAATATTATATATATTACACACTCTGAACTGACAGTGAAAAACTCGTGCTTCATATGTTTCCCCTTCCTGTTCATGGTGGTTGTTAAATCCTCACTAAGTCTTTGTGACTTACCCCATTCCTTATTTCCATCCACAGGAAACTGAGTAGCAGACTGTTGTCAGATTCAGGTCGTTCGGCTTATTTCGTTTATAGGCCTCATTGGAAGGTTGTCATTTAATTGTGTCTGCTGTCGGTCTTTGTCATTCTGCAGCTATAGGGGAGTCTTTGAGGGGATTCAGTCTAACTTGTTATTTATTGTTTAAATTTAAGATTTAGCACATTAGTGCTGGATTTGAAATTTATGTATTCTTGGAATTTTAGTTATGATAAATCTCAATAAAGGGAGCCAGGAATTGAACTGAATCAGGAATTGAGCTTTAGGCAGACATATATTCTTATTGAGTCAAATTAGAGGGGACCACTCAGCTGAACCAACACAAATAAAGGCACCAAAGTTCTTTCACAACAACAGAATATATAGAAGTTTGCAAAATGAAAGCTACTTGCCCCAAATCATTTTAGTTAAATGCTTAATCTACAGTATATTATGACAGAAACACCAAATAAATGTAGATATATATAAGTATTACTTCAAGTTGGACAAATCAAATCATGAAACTTTTTCATTATAACTTCTGTTGCTAGACAGGAGAAAAAGCAAAGAACCAAAAAAATCATAAGTAACATTTAATCAAGACCACCCATTGCATCATTCTCAATTCCCAATTCTCACCACCTTCCACTATGTTCCCTCAATTCTCTCCCAATGCATAAAAGGAAACTACATATGTTAACAAAAAGTCTTTTTTGTCTGATGAGCTAATAATTTTTCAAATGTACCAAACCTTTGTATCTTTACTTTTGTAATCAGGCTTCCAAATTACAGTGCTTTTACCCAGTTATACCTTTCACCTTGAGTCCCAGATAGCCTTACTTTGTCACTTGACAACTTTGATTCTTCTATCCCATTTGCATCTTCAAAATCTTCCTTCAAACTCCCTAATGAAGTTACAGTGTTATCTTTTGAATGTGGCTTCAATGTCATTTTAAATTTTCCAAAATCAGCAGAGGAGGTTGATGAGTATTGATTTGCTTTCAAACAGTCTTGGACAGAATTTCCAGAAGGAACCATTTTCAAACGTTTAGGAAGAAAACCAGGAAGTACATCATCAACAACATTTTCCTCCTTCACAGTTTTTAAGCCACCATCACAAGATTTTCCAAAATTAATAGTGCTAATAAGTTTGGGAGGGAGCCCGGGTGGAAAATCAGCACCATTAGCAGTTCTGTTTGCTTTTGCTTCATGAGGTCCACATTTTGATGGCCTTGCACTTCTCTTCCTCCGCACAATGTTCTTAGCAAAACCTGGATGATACCATACTGATTGGTTCCACCATCTTGCATAACGCATAGTAACGTCTGCCTCAAAAAGCCTAGCTGGAAAATAAAAATTCCTATAAGCATTGGCTTTAGTCCCATTGCATAGAGGCACACAACCAGGAACATCTTGATCCATTCCGAATTGCATAGCAACTCTATGTGGGAGGTACTGCATTGTAGTCGAATCAATTCCAACAAGCTCGGAAACTCTAGTAAATGTAACAAATGAGGCCAGATCTTTATTCAAATCAGCCTCAAACTGTACATGGATTTCATTTTCTGGATAGAGTGCTCTGTACTTACCAGCATATCTCACATATGGGCGCCAAAGAAAATCATCCTCGGCTGAATTTAGTGCTACCCTCACATTGTCAATTTTCATGGCACTAACCTTGTGCCACCTAAACAATGCAGGGTCTCCACAGCTAGTTAAATTGGGTTGTGGCTGCAAACTTTTGAACCTCTCCCAAGCCCAAATTTGAACCAAGTGAAATGGTGACTCAAGAGTCACCTCAAACTTCATGGGCAATTTATCACCAACTACTGGAATTTTTGTAAAATCAACCATTGTTTCTTTCAAAATACCCAAATCCTTATATATGCTAGCCAAGACTGCAGGTGCCAAAGCAATAGGATTACCTCTAGCAAGAAGGATAGCAATAGGGTAGAGAGACTTCTTTACCATGCATTCATGAGGAAAAACAAACACTGACAACCAAGTAGCAAGGAATGCTTCATGCTCCATTTCACTCCCACTATTCATAAAAGTATCTACCCATACTGATGCACGAGCCTTACAATTTTTGCTCCTACAAATTTCTTTTCTTTCAAGAAGCATTTTATTTTCTGCCTCTCTCATTTCTGGGCTCCCAAGTGAGGTGAAAACAGGGTCACCAACAACAGGGTAACCCCCCAAAACCATGACATCCTCCAATGTGATTGTGGCCTCACCCCATGGAAACACAAAGGTGTTTGTCTTAGAACACCACTTCTCTGTAACCCCAAATACCAAGTTACGATTTTGCAATATGTGGTACCTAGTACTCATGATAGCTTCAAAGATGCCTACTTTTTTCCACACAGCTTCATACCTGAGATGAAGGGTATCCACCCAAGTAACCCATTTCTTTTGGGGTATGCGCCACCCATTGAAATTGACTTTCAAAGGCCACTCCTTTGGTTCAAACATGGGTGACAAATAGGATGAGAGTGTCTCAGAACATGAACATGTTCCATTAGTGGAGGTAGCAAAGGGTTTCAGAAAATGGGCTGTTCTGAAAGTTGGTTTGCTATCACCAGCAGGTGAAACCATGAAATCTTCCCTCACCTCCATGATGGTCTCCGATGGTTCATTCATGGTCATGGGTATCATATGAAAACCACTATGCCTCAAAACCACTAGTACTTCAACAAGAGAGAATGTGATAGCTGGTGTTGGTATTGAAGACCCAAATATTCAAAATGGTTGTTTGGTCAGGTCCTGAGACCCTTGCAGTGATAGCTGGTGCTGAAGGTGACAATAACCAAAAATGGGCATCAGGCAAACAGTACTATGGTGCAGTGTTATCATACTCGGACCGGTGATCGACTCGGTCGAGGCACTGGGTCAATGAGTCAATGGTTCAACCACTGGGTCATTGGTTCGATTGTTTGACTCGGTTTATATTTAAAAAATTATAATAATTTAAAATATAACCTTAGTATATCATATATATAAAATAATATGCATTCTTCCTAACAAGAAGCAAGGTGGTGTAGTGGAAACTTGGATATCATTTGAATATCATTTGAATAACTCCTAGCCATGGCAATTTTTTTAAATAACTCTCAATTGAATATCATTTGACCAAATAATTAACATTAAATGTAAATTAATTACAGTTTGACCATTAAAAACAGTTTTGACAAAAAAAAAGGCAAAATCAGAAAAAAAAAAAAAAAAAAAAAAAAAAAAAAACTGACCGGTTCATCAAAAAATCGGCCGAGTCGCCGACTTATCTCTTGAATCGGCCGGTCCAAACCGGTATATACCGGTTTGATTGCTTGACCGATCTGATTGATGGCTCGGACCGGTAAGGGGTCCGGTTCCCGGTTCAACCGGTCAAACCGGCCGGTCCGGTCCGAGTTTTATAACTATGCTCTGGTGTATGCAACATTACCACAAAAAGCATTACTTGAAAGGAGGAAGCTTGTGCATAAATGAAAAACCTAGACTACCCTTTTGTTTCTTGCGGCTCCACAAAACAAACAAGCTTCCCCTTGTAATTTATTAAGGGGTGGTCTTGTCAATGTGTCGCCTGACCTCTGATGAGTGGTAATGGAATTGCACAAATGGGGTGAGAGTGAGACTATATTATGGCTTTACTTTGTTATTTATTAAATCGCTTAATCACTAAGCACAACAACCAAAACAAAAAAAGGTATCTATCAAAAAAAATCACTTAATCACTTCTATATATACTTTTTGGATTAGACTAATCAATTCTACATAATGTTGACCTTTTAAACTAATTTCTATATTTTGTCTTGCATAGTGATGGTGCGCTCTTTGAACGACATGTGAAACGTGTTAATTTTCGCCCTTTACCGCTCCATGCCCCACCATAGTTGATATAACACTTTGTGTAGCGAAATCTTTTCACCTAAAGTGACTACGTAAAATTCAGCATGACGAAAATGCCTTCAATTTTAATAGAAACACCATTTCTATTATCACAAAATTATCTCACCCTCAAAATTCTATCATTGTTTTTGTTCCAAATATGGCTTGACGTATTTGTGTTGAAGGTACAACAAACTTCGAATATCTTGGACCAGGATTCAGCACTTCTTGATCCACCATCTATATTCTTTCAGAAAATAAAATAAAAAACTTAGTTTTATATTAAGACATTTAATACTCCTACTTGTAAAATTTAAAAACATACAAATGAGAGTGGTAGTTAGGAACGTGAAATAGAAAAGAGAATGAGAATCACCTTAAAAAATGATACCTTCACAAAAATATGTAAAACTTACTTATTATATAAAAATAATAACATGAAAAATACAAATTATAAAAAAAATTGAAAGTAAAGATTGAGAGGGCGTAGAATAACTTACCAACACTTGAGAGAACTTGAGGATGCGAGTTGAGAGATTAGGAGCTTCAGTGGTCGAGTACTTGAAAGTAGCAGACCTTATATAAGGGTTTAAGACCGCGACAAAATGTCAATGATTCGTAGTAAAAATCGTGAATTCCATACGTCGTTTACCATGGCAGCATTCGCAAAAAATCACGCGAGTCCCCCTACCACACAACCGCACCACTTGAGAATCTTGTGCTTCCCTCCAACAATGATTCGTCCCTTGCCACCTAGACGTTGCAGCCTTGGGAAGGCGCATATTTCCCTTCAATTCGCACAAAAAATACAAATCGTTGTCCCCTGCTACCTGCCGCCTTGACAAGGCGCAGATTCCCTACTAGACTTTTGACCTCATGCGCATAAATTTATGCAAATCCCACACCACCAGGCCCATCAACATCCAAGGTGGCCCAAACTACCCATTTTCCATAATTATTATTTTTCATACCTGTATTTGCTATTTATTTTTTCGTGTTATTTAAATAAATAAAAAACCTATTTAATATTACTTTGTGATTTTGACATTGCATTAGATTATATGCCAAACAATGGGCTTATGTTCTGGCCTACCCAAACAACCACACTGCCCATAATCATCCTAGTCGTTTCAAAAGACTCACAAACGAGTAAAGGTCGTGTTGGTCGGCAAGGACAACAAAAAAAAAAGAGGAAAACCCATCCAAAAGTAAATTTGCCAAAGATATGACTAAGTTACTGAAAATTAAAAATGTGACAACATAGCAAAGGTTGAATACTCTCGAAACTACACAACTTGAATCAATATAACTGCAAGTTTGATCACTCTTTTAGCTAAACATTATTCATTATTGCTCACATTTAGTTATTCTATTCGTAGAGAATTCTCTCTGAATGTCTTTATTAGCTTGAATGTCAGAATGTTATTTACAGGTACTTCTACCACCGTGAATACTTAAAATTGTGACTAATGTTATCTTAAATTTTTAAGTGAATAATTAAATTAAAACAACTTTTCGTGTTCTATCTAGAAAGATAAATTAAATCGGATGTAAACATAGTAATGAAAACTTTTTGAGAATTTCAATTACTAGACTACCACTTATCTACATGGCATCAATGACCATCAACTAGAAAGAAGAACTATTAAACTAGTCTGAGTTCACTAAAAAGAAATTGAAATATTTTCTAATGTGCAATAGATTTACTCCTTAAAATTCTTCGATCAACTGTTCTGCAACACAAGAAAATCCAGAGCTTTAGCCTCCAGTTGAGTCATTCAGTTCCAATTCAAAATGCCTAGACAGTGCAAAAGGTAACAATAGCTGAAAATGGACTATAAGGTAAACTGTACTCTTCTGTATGCAAAATTACCACAAAAAGCATTACTGGGAAGGAAGAGGCTGGTACATGAGTGAAAAACGCAGATTACCCTTTTGTTTCTTGCGGCTCCACAAAACAAACAAGCTTCCTCCTTGTAATTTATTAAGGGGTGGTTTTGTCAATGTGTCGCCTGACCTCTGATGAATGGTAGAATGGAGTTGCAGAAATGGGGTGAGACTAAAAAAATAACTTGAGAGTGAGATAATATAGGTCTCGTTGACTACTATCTTATGGCTTTACTTTGTTAATTTATTAAACAGCTTAATCACTAAGCACAACTACCAAAACAAAAAAGATATCTATAAAAAAAGCACTTTTTTTTTCACTTAATCACTTCTATAGATATTTTTTGGATTAAACTAATCAATTCTATATAATGTTGATATTTAAAACTAATTTCTATCTACGTTTGTCTTGCATGGTGCACTATTTGAACGGCATGTGAAACGTGTTAGTTTTCGCCCTAGACCGCTCCATGCCTCCATCATAGTTGATATAACACTTTGTTTAGCGAAATCATTTCACCTAAGGTGACCTGATAAAATTCAGCATGACGAAGTGGCCTTCAATTTCCATAGAAACACCATTTCGATTATGACAAAATTATCTCACCCTCAAAATTCTATCATCATTTTTGTTCCAAACATGACTTGACATGTGTTAATGTCGAAGGTACAACAACTTCGAATTTCTTAGACCGAGATTTATCACTCCTTGATCCGCTATTTACGATACTTTCAAAAAATAAAAATAAAAACTTAGTTTTATATTAAGACATTAAAATGATACTTGAAAAATTTAGAAACTTACAAATGAGAGTGGTAGTTAGGAACTTGAGATATAATGAGAATGAGAGTAAAATGAGAATTAGACACCTTCAAAAATGATACCTTCACAAAAAAATGTAATACTTAGTTATTATATGAAAATATAAGCACGAATACAAATTATAAAAAAAATTGAAAGTAAAGATTGAGAGGGTGTAGAAAAACTTACCAACACTTGAGAGAGCTTGAGGATGAGAGTTGAGAGATTAGGAGGTTGAGAGGTTGTGAGGTCAAGTGGTTGAAAGTGGCAGGCCTTTTATAAGGGTTTAGGACCGCCACAAAATGTCATTGATTCGCAATCAAAGGCGTAAATTCCATACGTTGTTTACTGTGCCAGCATTCGCAAAAAATCACGCGAGTCCCCCTACCACACAACCGCACCATTTGAGAGTCTCGTGCTTCCCCCCAACAAGGATTCGTCCCCTGCCACCTAGACTTTGTAGTCTCGGGAAGGTACGGATTCCCTTCAATTCGCACAAAAAATGTGAATGGTCGTCCCTTGCCACCTACAGCCTTGGGAAGGCGCAAATTCTCTACTAGATTTTTGACCTCATTCGCACAAATTTATGCAAATCCCACTTCACTAGGCCCATCAACATCCAAGGTGGCCAAAACTACCTCATTTCCTTTTTTTCATACCTGTATTTGCTATTTAGTTTTTTCACATTATTTAAATAAAAAAACCTATTTAATAGTACTTTGTTATTTTGACATTGCATTAGATTATTTGGTAACCTATGGGCTTCTGTTTGGCCAACCCAAATGACCACACTTCCCATATTCATCTTAGTCGTCTCAAAAGACTCACAAACAAGTAAATGTCCTGTTGGTTGGCAAGGACGACAAAAAAACAAAGAGGACGTTCATCCAAAAGTAAATTGGTCAAACATATGACTAAGTTACTTGAAATTAAAAATAAGACAACATAGCAAAGGTTGAATACTCTTAAAACTACACGGCTTGAATTAATATAATTACAAGTTTGATCACTCTTTGAGCTAACATTATTCATTATTGCTCACGTTTAGTTCTTCTATTCTTAGAGAATTCTCTCTAAATGTTTTTATTAGCTTGAATGTCAGAGTGCCATTTGTAGATACCTCTACCACCATGAATACTTAAAATTGTGACTAATGTTATCTTAAATTTCTAAGTGAATAATTAAATAAAAACAACTTTTCTTGTTCTATCTAGAAAGATAAATGGAATCGGATGTAAACATAATAATGAAAACTTTTTGAGAATTTCAATTACTAGACTACCACTTATCTGCATGGCATCAATGATCATCAACTAGAAAGAAGAACTATTAAACTAGTCTGAGTTCACTAAAAAGAAATTGAAATATTTTCTAATGTGCAATAGATTTACTCCTTAAAATACTTCGATCAACTGTTCTGCAACACAAGAAAATCCAGAGCTTTAGCTTCAAGTTCACTCATAAAGTCCCAATTCACATTTCTTCACCTACTGCTAATAACAACTAATGAAATGAAAGTCAGGAGATAACAAACCACCACACATACTGAGTCAGCAAATGCAATCAAAGAAACTGTTTGTCTATTTTCTAAGCTTTGGAGGCTAATTTGGCTACTTTAAGCTTAGCAATCAATTTTTCAAGCTTACAAATGCGGTTTTTAAGATCGTATCCTGTTATGTCCACTGTAGTAGAACCAGAACCTTCACCTTCACCTTCACCTTCACCTTCCATGTCTTTGACATTGACATGATTTCCATCTGAAGAGAGGTTTGGCTTCTTATTCTTCATCTTCATCTTGTTGGAGTTTTTGAAATCATCAGCTGCAATGTGGTTGTTGATCTTGTGCTTCTTCTTGCTCCGAAGCTTCAGAGAAGCAGGTACCTTCTCCTTGCGGTTGCGATGAAGCTGTTGCAGGTGGTGAATTTCGCACCACTTCAGATTCCCCATCATTAGCCGCCGGCACTGCCATTTCTTCTCGTCGGTTCGATTGCACTGGAGATGCTCCGGCACAGCCTTTTCCTCCGATGAGTCTTTTCTCATCATTCAATTTTTGTGGGAGAGTTGGGATGAAGTGAAAACTAGCGAAAAGCGCATAGCAAGGAAATCGTGAAAATTGGGAATGTACTAGTTAGTTATTTGATGGGAGAGTGTAGTGTACTACTTATTATTGGGAAGAAAGACATGGTAATAGCGTGACATGTAATTATTGGCAAATATATAATGAGGAGTGAAGAGAGAAAATGAATAGAGAGAAAAAAATGAGAAAAATAGTAGATTATTTGAGTTATTTGGCATGTGAGAAATAATAAATAAAGTGAATGGTAAGGAAGAGGGAGTCATTTCTCATTTCATTTAGATGAATATAAAGAGAGAATGGAGAATGTTACGTGTTTCGATCGGCTAAAAAGATGAAAAAGTTCAATAGCGTCTCAATAGACCCAAAGGACTAGTAACTAAACGAATGTCATAGTGGATTGGGTGACTTAATAAAGGAACAACGAGTCCCAACTAGAGGTCGCGAGCGGTCACATAACGACTGAGAGCACAACAAGCAGGCAGGGTGACATAGAGCTTGTTAGAATAGAATATTAGAATATTTATTCTTTATTTATTATGATGTAATTACACATGTAATCTTGCTTAGATTTATTCCCTAGTTAACTATTAGCTTAGGACCTTTGTATATAAATACTCAGTTAGTTATCAATGAATAACACAGAATAAATTCTTTAATGGTATCATGAGCTGGTTCCGATCCTTTGACATAACCTTTACTGTAATTATTATTTTTTCCTTTCGTTGTCGTTGCTGCACCTTCTCCTGCATGTGTCGTCGTCGCTTGAGCTGTCGTCGTCGCCCTCTACTCTTAGAGCGTCGCAGCCACCGCAGCTCTCACGTGCGATCATCGTCGTGATTGAGTCGTCGTCGCCGCCCTCTCCTCTTAGAGCGTCACCGCCGTCGCTGCTCTCACGTGCCATCCTCGCCGTGATTGAGACCCCGCCGCCGCGCTCTACTCTTAGAGTGTCGTCGCCGCTCTCACGTGCGATTCTCGCCGTGATTGAGTCGCTCTCATGTGTTCTTCGTCGTGATTGAGCCGTCGTTGCCCTCTACTCTTAGAGCGCCGCAACCACCTTTCTTTTTATTTTTATTTTTTTTAGTTTTCCCTCTGATAACCCAAGGTTCTATGTTTCTTTAGTGTGGTAATTTGCATGTTTGGTTGAGTTTATTTGAGTTATTTCATTAGTTTTAGTTGAGTATTTGCATTATTTTAGTATTTTGTTATTTTAATTAGTCTTATTAGTTTTTATGATATCTTTCTAGTTTTTGTTGGGATTTAAATGACTTTATTCTAGGATAAGATAAGTTTAATTTAGTTGTTATCTTATAATTATCTCTAATCTATTTTTATTTGCTTTGTTTTAGAGGAAGATTTGAAGGAAATCAAGAGAAGATGAAGATATGGAGTGGCTGGAGATTTTGGCATCAGATCCGTGCGAATTCAGCTTTTTCTCGCGCAAATGCTTGAGCTTCATGGTTGCTGGAATTTTCTGCACGAAAACTCGCGCCAATCCTTCCCTGTTTCGCGCAATTTTCATGCTGTTCCAGTTCTGCCCGAATTTTCATGCTATTTTTAGTGTTTTACGGCGCAAATGCGCCAAGCTCTGCTGGAAGGTTATAAAAACACGGTTTTAACCTAATTTTGATTATTCTTGGACGTGGAACACACTTTTGAGACTCTTTGGAGGCAGAGCTTCAGATTCTTTAGGTTCCTTTACAGGTTTCTACTGTAATTTGGATGTTGTGTCATCTTCTTCTTGAATTTTTCTCCATGACTATGAGGAACTAATCTTCTTTTGCATTAGGGATAGATGAAGTTACATCTTTGATTATGTTTGTATTCGTTTCAGGTTTTATATGAATGACTATATTTCGTTCTTGAATTTCTCCCTTGCTCTGATTGTTGTCTACTGCGCATAGATTGTTTTACTTGTTTCTATACAATTGGGAAATTGATAGGAACGAGGGATCTAGAGAGAAATTGGATTTCGGTCTCTACGCCTTAGGGATAAGGGTAGCAATAAATCTGTGATTGTCTGATATTGAATTGAATCTCTAGTTAATTAGGATTAGGTACTAAGGGATTAGCTATCACTAATTAACTAGAAGGAGAACTTGACTAAGGAATTAGTAAGTAATCACATAGACATAACACATTGAACGGGTTTAGTTGAATTCATATGTAACTAGAGCGGGTACAGGTATAACAAGGGTAACTGATTCAATTCCCTAGTGCAGCTTTTCTCCCTAAGTTTACAAATCAACAATCGTTTATTTGTTTTTCTCGATTTCTTTTCGCAATAATCACAATCAATCAATTCTCTATTTTTATCTTTGTTTTTTAGTCCTTACAACTAAATTGGTAAATTTAGAAGTAAACACACGCAATCCTTGTGTTCGATAATTAAAACCCCGGGTGAAACTGTACACTTGCAGTTTGGCACATCACCCCCAAACACACAAAAACAAAAAAAAATCCTCCTGCCGCCGCTCCCACCACTTGTGCAACCGCCTAATCTTATATTCTAACAGAGTCAACCCTGCAGAATCATGCAATCCTAAGTCAAATTTATGAGTTCTACTAAGACTCGAAGTTTCACTCTATTAAGATCTAAAATTCTAAGTGGTAATCAGCGCACAAACTACCACCCTAGCATGGCAAACCTCTTTCTCAAGTTTTCATTTTCCAAACTATTTTTCAAAATAAACATGCTTTACTAAATTTTATAAAGCTAAATCAACCAGGTTTCCTCTGAATTATCAACATTTCAAAATAATAAAACTTGTTAATAAGCTTTGTCATAACCAGAATTCTAAGAAAAATATAAAATAAAAATCTACAATTCAAGTGTCAACTCTTAAAATAAAACAATAAATAACAATTCAAAATAAATTCACGTAAGACTCTCTACAGATGTAGAATCAACAAAATAAAGTAAAAGAGACCAACAATAAAAACATGTTTCCCCAATTTTTAATAATAGCATAATGAGATGAAATAGTTAAAGTAGCATTTATAGATTAATAAAAATATGTCATAATGATATGATTGAAAACACGATTATTCCCTTTTTAACCCAAAATTTTGCTTGATAAGGTTTGTCGATACAGAGCAGATTGTGGAAGGATTATCGACACATGTCGAGATTTGGCCTAGGAAGGGCCAGAAAAGCACTAAGTTATATTAATAAGTTAAGCCGATCGTGAAATTCGACAATCACCATGCTTGAAGCGGTTACGGAGAAAGCAGACAGTTGTGAACACGTGTGAGCGCCCACGATGCAAGAAAAACGGTTAAGAGCGTGTGCCTTCACCCACGACGCAAGCTACCCACGATGCAGGCAAGCGGTTGAGATGCCTGCCCATTCCCACGACGCAAGAAGCTTCTGGAGCAAGTATGGGATCGTGGAGTGACAAGCCCACTAACCCATTCAGCAGAAGAGAAAAAAACCGCCAAGGACATGTGAAGCAATGGAGCACTATAAATAGGAGAATATCATTCAGAAGAAGGGGTTCTCAACTCAACTCCAAAAACTCACTAAAAAACTCACATGTCCGCATCAAAGAGACTTCAAGAGCCTAACGTGACGATGAATGAGTATGTTGCAGAACCAGTCATTTACCTTCCCTGCATTTAGTGCTTTCAAACTTGTTGTTTTGTTCGATTTCCTTTTGATTTCCTGTCGATTTCCCGCTTGATGTAATTTCCCTTTGTTTCTAAGTCGCGTTTCCTGTACTTTGCGTTTTGTTTAATGAAATTAAGTTTCCAGTTGTTGTAAGTTGTTTGTTTTGCTTAAAAGTTAACGTTTCACTCTTGTTTGTCTAAAAACACCCTTTGCACACAACACTTTGGCAAGACGTTTTCTCAAAAGAACCCCCTAATCTTAAACTTTTTACAGTCGAATTTGGAGAATGTTTGTTTACCAAATATCACCGTAAACAAATTGGCACGCCTAGTGGGACCATTTTTGTGAAAACTAAGTTTTAAAGAAGTGTTTTGTGTGTCTTTGTTTAGTGCATGCTACTTGTTACCTGTTACTTGCTTGCGTGACTTGTTTCTTATATGCACTTGAGGAGTGGTAAGACTGTGAGTATGACAAGTAATCGAGGCAGAACCTCCCCCCAGGGATCTAACGTGGTCAATCAAAGTAGTCCTGGTGGAAGCAGTGGTAACAACAATGAAGAAATACCCTCTGGGATGAGTTCTGGCACCACCATGCCAACTCAGAGCATAACAGTGTCTGATGTGGCAGAAATGCCCATTTCAACGTCAGTTCAGGAAATGATACCTCCAACGGTGACGAGAGGAGTGGCCAACGTGCCTCAAACCTCGTCCATGCCAAATGTCTCCTTACCCGCGAGAGACATGCCTTTTGGCATGCCTACATCCATGATGCAGGGCTTGCAAGGCAATTATTCAACGTTTGCTGAAAATGTCCTCCCCTTTGGGGTACCCCCTTTTGGGGAAAACGAGACAATGCTGAACTTAGAAAGTTGTGTTAGCCCTCCTGGCTTTACTACATGGCCCAGTTCACAGAATTACTTGTCTACAGGCATGAACTCAGGTTCACTTCAAGCCATCAGGCAACAAGTTGATGATAGCAACCACGAGATGGTTAATATACTATCTCGACAGATGGGGAAATTATTAACCCTTTGATTCAAAATACTAATGCTAATAACCAATAGTTAGCCCAACAAATGGGGCGTTTGGCTACGGTGTTAAGAGCCCAAGTCGAAGTTGCGCCTTTACCAGGGATTGAACCAATCCCGCCTGTTGCAATTCCTGCGCGTGGTCCAGTGCCACCGCTTCCAAACATGGTGCAAAACCCTTTGTTTGGAGAAAATGACGGAGTGCAACAACAACCCCAGAACCTGTAGATGGTGAACAGGAACGAGCACGCTGATGGAGTTTTGGAAAGAATTCGACACCAGAATGCTGGGGGCAGCAAAATGTTGCAGCCATAGTCGAACAATTGTTAAACCAACATGGTTTTAATGTGGGTTTTGCGAATAGATCCCATTTTTTCTCAACCTTTACTGAAGAAGTTCTCGAAGGCGAGCTTCCTCGAGGATGGAAGGTCCCTAAGTTTACTAAATTCTTAGGGGACTCAGGAGAGTCTAAGGTTGAACATGTAGCTAGGTATCAAATCGAAGCAGGGGATTTAGCCATCAATGAGAATTTGAAGATGAAGTACTTCCCTAGTTCTTTGACTAAGAACGCATTCACATGGTTCACAACCCTTGCCCCAAGGTCGGTTCACACGTGGGCTCAATTGGAAAGAATCTTCCATGAGCAATTCTTTAGGGGAGAGTTTAAGGTGGGCCTGAAGGACCGGGCGAGTGTGAAGAGGAAAACGGCTGAATCCATAGATGATTATCTGAACAGGTTCAGGATGCTGAATTCTCGATGTTTCACTCACGTTCCAGAGCATGAGCTGGTTATCTTGGTCGCAGGCGGCTTGGAATATTCCATTAGGAAGAAACTCGACACGCAGTACATCCGAGATATGTCACAACTTGCGGACAGGGTGAGGCATGTCGAGTTATTGAAAGCTGAAAAGTATGATGAAAAGGCTAAGACTACCAGCAAGTGGCCTAAGAAGGAGAAATTAGCATATATCGACACCGAACCAGGGTGCCGAAGCCCATGCGTTTATCGTGAGATCTCTTCTGATGTCGATATCAGCGATATCAACTTGGCTGAACTCCAGCCAGGAGACCCCTATGTTTGCAAAGTGTTAAAACCTTATGAAAATAAGGCTGGAGAAGAATCTCCTAAGGATAGCACTCCTGCTGTGAAAACTTATACTTTTGATGTAACCAAATGTGATGCAATTTATGATATACTTGAGTCTGATGGTTTAATTGTGGTCCCTAAAGACCAAAACTTTCTTCTCTTGAGCAGAAGAAAGGGAAAAAGTATTGCAAATATCATAACTTTTTTGGTCATTGGACCTCACAGTGTGTTCGTTTCAGGGACCTTGTTCAGGGAGCGTTGGATTCTGAAAGGCTCAAGTACGATGAGAAAGCCAAAGGCCAGATGAAGATTGATTCTGATCCGCTACAAACAACTGAAGCCAACTACGTGGAACCACTCCATATTTGCATGGTTGATATCTCTGAAAGGCTTGATTTAGGATTAAAACTTGGGGAACCAGAGACCAAAGATGTGGCAGTTGAGGAACCAGAAACTGAAGAAGATGTGAGCCTAGATGAAGTTTATCCTAAAGCTGGAGAGACTCTTGTCGAATTTTTATCTCGAAGCAAAGATGGAGAGAGAGAAGTCATGATGTACCCTACATGCAGTGCTGTGTTCGATAAGTCAGCAGCTAAGGCTTATCAAGATTCCGAGATGAAGAAACATTACCAAAAGAAGGTGCCTGTTGCCAGGAGACTCAAGTATCCTCATGAAGAGCTGGTGGAGGTTTCCCAGGAACATCATGGTCAGAAGGGCCAAGATCCGAAAGGAAAGGACAAGTCCTACGTCCCCAATGTTGGTTTGCCCAGGAACCAATGGTTTAGGCCAGCACCTCCCAAGCCAAAGCCACGCCAGAAGTGGCAAAAGATCGACATAGGTCAAGGATCCTCCTACATCAACAATTCGCAGGTGTCGCGAAATTACTCCTATGGCTCTAAGAATTACTATGCTCCAGAACAGATGACCAGAACTCAATTTCGACGTTTTTTGAGAAAAAGAAAAGCTGAAAGAGAGAGGGGTGGCAAATTCCATCCGCTTTGGGACATAAAGCCTGAAGATAATCCAAGTGACAAGTCATGTGTGGCATCAATCATCAACCAACTTGATCATGCTATCAAACAGGGAATGACTATGCCAAACCATGTCAAAGAGAAAGCAAACGTGGTGGCTGAAGATGAGGATGAAGATATGCTGGAGGACTTCGACGACAGTGACGAGGAAGACCTCAACATTATCTGTGTAGTGTCCATCTTACCTGCTGATTTCGACCGAATATCAGAAGTCACTGAAAGCGACGGGGATTACTATGTCAAAGAAGAAGCTGATGACAATCCCTTATGCTACTATGTAATGCAGAAGGGGGCAGTCGAGGACGAAAGAGATATTTTCCAGAAATCCTCAGAACACATGAAAAGCCATTTGAAGCCCTTGTTTGTATGGGCCAAAGTTGAAGAGAAGGGAGTCAACAAGGGGTGGAGCTGCAATTAATCTGATGCCCAGGTTCATGCTTAAGAAGCTGGGTAAAACTGAAACTAACCTGATTCCTCATGACATGGTCCTATCAGACTACGAAGGAAAAACGAGTACTTCCATGGGGGCAATCATGTTAAACATAACTGTGGGAACAATAGGCAGGTCAACCCTCTTCATTGTTGTGCCTTCTAAGGCCAACTACAACTTGCTGCTAGGAAGGGAGTGGATACATGGCATAGGGGCAGTACCTTCTACCTTGCATCAAAGGATTTCCATTTGGAAAGCAGATGGTGTAGTCGAGAATGTGATGGTGTAGTCGAGAATGTGCAGGCAGACCAAAGCTACTATCTGGCAGAAGCAGGTTACATCGATAAGAAGAATTTTGAAAAGAACTTGGCCACAATTGCTCCTCTAGACACAGTGGCCAACCAGTATTTTAATCCTTACTCAGAATACATTAATACAAATGTATGGCAATAGAAAAGACACTCTTCAAAACGGTTTCAATTGAATTTGCAGGAAATACAAACCTCAACAACCAACATATCAAAAAGGCCTCTTGTTCCACACTGCTTTCATTCATAATAAAATGCATCATCGATGGCTTATGAAGCACCTCTTTGGCTGTAGAGCTATTAAACATTCTTCTTGCCTCAATTAGTTTTAATTTGCTTCTATTTCCTTATGCTCACTCGTCTCGAGAGGGCTGAATAGGAGCTCCTATAACAGAATAATCCCAACAAACCTTCAAATCTTCCAATGTGATGGTTGCTTCTCCCCAAGGGAAGATGAATGTGTTGGTCTTGGAACACCATCGCTCAGCAAGGGCAAGAATCAACTCATCATTCCTGTTGAAGTCATATGTAGAAGCTTGGATTGCATTGTCTATGCCAGCTTTTACCCACAAATGTTCATACTTGAGTTGCATCTTTTGGACCCATGTTTTCGACTCCTCTGGTGGATTTTGCCAACCATTGTATCTTACTTCTTGAATTACCTCTGCATGGTTAGATGTAAATGGAAGTGAAAAATCACAGAGTGACTCTTGGATGGCAAAAGGTTTCAGAAAATAAGCAATTCTGGTAGTTGGGCTTTGAGCTGAATATGGCTGTGAAATCATCAATTCTTCTCTAACATCAATAATTTCCTCCACTGTTTCCTCTTCCGATTGTGGAGTGCAAGAAAAATGAATGAGTTGATGCAAGTGAAGAGCTTCTTCAATTTGAGCTTGGATGAACAGTGGCTACATGAAAATGCAAACAAAAAAGAACTGTGTGAGTTGATAATGATGGTGCAATTAAATTGAAGCAATTAAGTTACTACTACAACTGAAACAATTAGTTAACAATTTTTTTGAAGCAATGTCATAAGTAACTAAAATGGGGAATCAATACATATAAAGAAAAGAAATGCAGATAGCAGCCCCCTCCATACAACTAACTACTAACTCAAAAGTCTTGAAAGTATTTAACTAGAAGGAGCATTTTAGTTTCAATTCCAAAGAACAAGGCTACCAGAGGATTTTTTAAAAGAAAATAAGCTACCAGAGGTTAAGTTCTCACTGCTATCTTTAATTGATATATGTGGGTTTGGAAAAACAGTTTAATTAGGTGCCCTTACTCATAAACTAGTTTAAAATTTCATAGGTTATTTTGAAGAACTTATAAAAATAAGCTCAAAGCAACTAATAAGTAAGTCATAAACTATTTATATAAGTACTATCAAACACTTATGTTATAAGACATGTTCAAATAAGCTCTATCAAACACGGTCATTTCATTTATTTATGTTTTTGCTGTTGACCGATGTGCCCACAACCGGTATTCCTCAGACTAATCCCTTGCCCCATGTAGAAGGTTGATGAATGAGTTATTTTCCATTCATATGAGTTGGAATTCGAACTCTCAATCATGCTTAAAAGAGACAAAGCTAAATCACTGCATCTACCCACTTGATTGCACTTCATTTACTCTACAACTTGTTAGGATTAACAGAAAGAAGAGAATTGAGAATTGAGTTTCTAGGTCAAAACACAACAACTTTTTCATTCATTCAATTGACCTATCTCTATTTATACAACTACACATGACACCTGTCAATTAACTCTGATGAGTCAGCAAGCAACACTCAACAATTCTATACAAGACTAGTGAACATAGCTAACTCTAACACCCTCCCTTAAACTGAACTTGCAACAAGCAATTCAGTTTACCTAATCACGCTACACATTCCCAATTCAGTCCTCAGTTTTTCAAACACATCCACCTTCAAAGGCTTAGTCATAATATCTGAGATCTGTTCATTGGTGTTGCAGTAGACCAACTCTATTCTTCCTTCTTTAACAAGATCTCTCAGAAAATGATATCTAACATCGATATGCTTACTCCTTCCATGTATGACATGGTTCCTTGAAAGCTTAATGGCTGAGCTATTATCACAGTAGATATAAGAGCACTTGTCCTGGAAATGACCAAGTGAGAAAAGAATTCTTCTTAACCAAATACATTGACAAGCACATGAGGCTGCTGCAATAAACTCCGCCTCAGTTGTTGAGAGACTAACAACTGCTTGCTTCTTGGAGGACCAAGCAATGGAACCATTCCCAAGTAAGAAGACATATCCAGAGGTGCTTCTTCTATCATCAATGTCACCAGCATACTCACTGTCAGTATATGCAATCAGATCTCTGCTTCCCCTCCTTCTATACTGCATGCCCAAGTCAATGGTGCCATTTAGATATCTAAAAACTCTCTTCACTGCTTGAAGGTGCATCTCAGTTGGTTTTTCCATATATCTGCTAACAAGGCTCACTGCATACATCAAATCTGGCCTGCTAACAGTCAAGTACATCAGGCTACCAATCATCTGCTTATACTGTGTTGCATCCACTTCTGCTCCTGTTCCTCTCTTGGTCAGCTTTGTTCCTGGAACAACAGGGTTCTTTACTGGCCTACTCTCAGTCATGCCAAACCTCTCCAAAATTTCTCTTGCATACTTGCATTAGCTAATGAAAATTCCTCCAGAACTTTGTGTGACCTCCACTCCCAAAAAGTCACTCATATCAAACTCTCTTTCCATGGATGTTTTGAACTCTCTAATCAAAACACCACTGTTACCAGTAAAGATTAAATCATCCACATACAAGCTCACAATAAGAATCATGTCATTTTCACCTTGCTTTACATACAGGGTGTGATCAGAAGGACATCTAGTGAAGCTTTCTTTCTGGAAATATGTATCAATCTTGCTGTACCAGGCCCTAGGAGCCTGCCTCAGGCCATACAAGGCCTTGTAGAGTTTGTACACCTTGTTTTCAGCTCCTTTTACCTGATAGCCTTGTGGCTGATCCACAAACACTGTCTCACCTATCTCACCGTGTAGAAAGGCACTCTTAACATCAAGTTGAAACACATTCCAAACTTTAATAGTAGCTAGAGCTAGAATGGTTCTTATGGTGTCCCACCTAGCCACTGGTGCAAAAACCTCAGTAAAGTCGATTCCTTGTTGTTGGGCATACCCCTTTGCAACAAGTCTAGCTTTATGCTTCTCCACCTCTCCTTTCTCATTAAGCTTGGTTTTGTAGACCCACTTAACACCAATGCTCTTAACTCCTTCTGGAAGTGTAACCAGCTCCCATGTATTGTTCCTTTCTATTGCTTGAATCTCCAAGTCCATAACCTTCCTCCAATGTGCACTCTTAACAGCATCTTGAAATGTCAAGGGATCAATGATAGAGGTCAAAACTGAAAGACTATACCCCTCATCATACTGTTCTTCACCACTCACAAATTCAATGTATCCTTCATCATCCAACTCAGCACCGCTTACAAACTCTTTCATCCAAGAGGGTTGACTAATATTTCTCCTACTCCTCATGTCCCTTTCTTCTTCACTTCCTGATTGAACATTGCTGTCAAGTCCAGTACCATTGTTCATTGCTGCATTAATGCCATTAGTAGATTCTGCTGCTACTGTTTCTCTTGTTGCTGTTTAACTCAGGTTTGATGGGTCCACAAATATCGGAATGGACCAATTGAAGTATGTGGGTGGCTCTCCATGTACTCTTTTGTGGAAAAGGATCTCTGTGTTGCTTTCCTTTCAAACACTCATCACAGGTACTTCCTTCTTCAGTCAGCATAGGTATGCCTTTCACCATGGTTTTTTGAGCCAGAGTTCTCAATCCACTTGCGCCCAAATGACCATATCTTTGATGCCATAAGTCCTTCTCATTCATACTAGTCACCTTATAGCAGTTTGAGACCAAGACTGTTGCAATAACCGCAAACATCCTATTAGAGGACATTTTCGACTGCATAATGAGACCTTTCTTTGGATGGTATACTCTGCACCAGTTTTGGCCAAAGGAAATGCTAACACCCTTCTCTTGAAGTTGCCCTACACTCAGAAGATTGTTCTTTAATTATGGTATGTAATATACATCTGTGATAACTTGATTCATGCCTCCAATTTGAAGCTTTATGTTTCCTTTTCCCTTCACAAGCATCCTTGAGTCATCCCCAAGCCTCACAGTAGTTGTAAACTCTTCATCAATCTCATGAAACCATTCAATTGTTCCACACATATGATTGCTGCAACCTGAATCAAGAAACCAAACCTTTCTTTCAGCTGAAGCATCCTTCTGATCAGACCTTGCCATTAGCAATAGTTCTTCATTATCCTCACTCATTTCAGCATAGTTTGCACTCTCCTCCCAACTTGGGCACTCATATTGAAAGTGACCAAGTTTATGACACTTGTAACATTCCACAGATTCCTTGCTAAAGGAACCCCTTCCTCTGCCACGACCACGAGCTCCAGATCTTCCTCTACCCCTTCCTGATCTGCCAGCATTCGTAGCTCTTAAAGCTTGTTCCTCCTCCTTATAGCCTTTCATCCTCTGCTCATGAACCAAGAGACTGCTCTGAAGTTGATCCACTGTGAGAGTGCTTACATTGTTGGATTCTTCAATGGAGCAAACCACATAATTGAACTTTTCAGTCATGGATCTCAGAATCTTTTCAACAATGAGGGTTTCTTCCACTGTTTCTCCTTGAATCTTCAATTTGTTTGCAATAGTCAAGGTTCTTGCAAAGTAATTGTTAACAGACTCACCTTCCTTCATGCCAAGAATTTCAAATTCTCGTCGTAGGGCTTGCAATTGGGCTCGCTTCACCTTGTTGGAACCGTGATACTTCGATTTGATCGATTCCCAAATGTCCTTGGCCATGTCTTTGCACAAGATCGTCTCCAAGATGCTTCTCTCAATCGACTGGAACAAGTAGTTTTTGGCCTTCAGATCCTTCAGCTTGTGTTCATCATGTGTCTTGGTTTGCTCTGGGGTTGGATTTCGCGGCAAGGGTGGAACTCCATCTTCAACTATTCTCCAATACTCCTTGGAACGCAGTAGATTTTCCATCAACAACGCCCAATGATCATAAAACCCATCGAACTTTGGTACCGCTTGTTGTGCGTAACTCGAATTATCCGCCATAGTCGTCACCTCGTCTTCAACCTTCGCCACAAACGATCGCTCACTCTCGTTCAAGAACTTCGGTTCAGGCCCCTTTCGGGGCTCTGATACCAATTGTGAGGATTAACAGAAAGAAGAGAATTGAGAATTGAGTTTCTGGGTCAAAACACAACAACTTTTTCATTCATTCAATTGACCTATCTCTATTTATACAACTACACATGACACATGTCAATTAACTCTGATGAGTCAGCAAGCAACACTCAACAATTCTATACAAGACTAGTCAACATAGCTAACTCTAACACAACTCACAATAATCCCACTCTTAAAGAGGAAATAAACAAATAACATAATTAACTTGCGAAATGGAGGTGATACCCAATACTATTAGTAAAATAATTAGGCATGCCCGGAACGAGCTTGTGTTCAGCTCAACCACACTGCCCCTGAAACAGATTCTCAGCTATGCAGCATCCTTACAGCCTCCCTCAGAGGCCGCTCCTCCCGGTGCCCCTTCCCAGCTCCAAGCTTCCTGGTCTCGCCCTACACCTCGTATGTTCAAGTGTAATTTTGATGCGGCGGTGCAACAGCTAGGACACAATGGGTTTGGTTTTGTGGCTAGGAATTCCCGTGGTGAAGTGCTTGCGGCTGCTTGCACTCCTTATGGCTAGACTTTATCCCCTACGGTGGCGGAGACTTTGTGCCTACGGTGGTCGCTTGGAATGGCTCGTGATCTTGGTTTTCGGCGAGTTATTTTTGAGACAAATTGCATGGTGTTATTTGATGCTTGGCGGCGTGGAGGTGGCTGCTCAATTTTTCATGCTTTGATTTCGGATTGTCGTTTATTGCTTTCTAGTTTTGATGATATTTTCTTTAATGTTTGTCTTGCGAATTGGTAATTCTGTTGCCGATGCCTTAGCTAAGCTTTCCTTTTGTTTGGGTGATGTTGTTTGGATTGAGGAGGTTCCTCCAAAACTTATTGGTTTAGTCCAATCTGATGTAATGGCTTCTATGCCGGCTGTTTCTTCTTAATTGAATGAACTACTCTTCAAAAAAAATAAATAATAATAAATAATAATAATAATCATCACGTACCATGTCATTGAGATTATTTTGATCTGAAGAGAGCTTAAGCTTCTTGTTCATCTTATTCACCATTCTGCAAACAACAATGTGCTTAATCTTCATCTTTCTCGCCATTTTGCAAACTGGCACAGCAACGACGTCGTACTTGCGCTTGTTCTTGCGGTGAAGCTTCAGAGACTCAGGTACCTTCTTCTTGAAATTGCGATGACGCTGTTGCAAGCAGTGAATCACCCACATCTTCTTGTTCGCCATGAATCACCCGCTGGCACCGCCATTTCCGGTCGTCGCTGGGACTGCACCAGAGATGCTCCGACACAGCCTCCTTCTTCTCATTTTGCACCATGAATTTGGATGTGGTCGTGGGTAAGAGCGTCACAGAATGCAGGGAAGGAAATGGAAACGTTTTTTGTAGTGAGGCCTGAGGAGTGTAGTACTTGTATTATTATGAAAGAATTAATCAATGGAGCTAGGCTAGCTGGCAATAGGTTTGTTTCACAAAATTGGATCTTAGTTTCTTTCTTTCTCAAGGGTTTGTTGGTACACTATCTAGTATCCTCATCAGGTTTGTGAAACCATCAAGTCTGAGTCTTCCATCCTTGATGGTTCTTTCATTTCATGGGTACCACACTATTGCTCTAAAGTTTTAGTCTTTAATTACAAAATATAAATATATACTAACAAAAGAAAATCAGAAAATAAGAATAAACAATGTTGAATGTCTAAAAAATACAAAGTCAAACACAAAATGGTCTAGTTCAGTCTCTTAAGCATTTAATTTAGGATATAATTTCCGGGTGTATAAAAATGATTTGAGAGAGATATACCTAGTTAATTTGATATTAAAATTTTAAATAGAATAGTCTCACCATTGTTGGGTGTGATGCGTTAAATGGCTCGTTTGGTACACCGTATTAGACATGATAGTATAAGCTTATACAATACATTATGGGCTTATCCATTGTTTGGTGCTCACATTGTATTGTATAAGCTTATACATCAATCTTCTCTTATACATCAAAATGATGGATTATTTAATCCACCCTATAGATGATGGATAAGACATGATAAGAGTGCAATGTATAAACTACTTCAATATATTTAATCAACCGCCACTACAATCACCCTCAACCACCACCGCCTCCACCACTACCACCACCACCACCGTCATTTCCACCACCACCACTGTCGCTGCCACCGCAACCACCCACCACCGCCTCCACCACTACTACCACCACCACCATCACTGCTGCCACCACCGTCGCCGACACCACTGTCGCCGCCACCACAACCACCACCACGTCGCAGCCACCACAACCACTGCCGCCGCCACCACCACTACCACGCTCTAGTCATCGTTATCGCCACTACCACCACACTCTACCACCACCGCCACCACCACCGTCCCCCATCACCGCCGCCACTACTGCCACCACCATTGCCGCCACCGCCATCGCCACCATCGCCACCACCATGCTCCACCACAGCTACCATCATTGATACCTTCATACCACCACTATCGTCGCCCCTCCACCACCACCGCCACCGCCACCAACACCACCATCCATCACCACTGCCACTACCGCCGCCGCCACCACCACTAATACACGACCAGTGTTGCCACCAAATTATACAGTGTATGACCAAACGATGTACAATATTAAATTTTTATCAAGCCTTATCCTATCAGGCCTAGTACAATCAGGTCTTATACAATACAACGTACCAAACGGGGCCTTAGTAAAAAAATGTCTGCACAAGAAACAATATAGAATGTAATGTAATGTTTGCTGAGGCTGGCTGGAACATGTAAATAAGTAGAATATGTGGATTATGATGTGAAACCAATTTTTATTTTATTTTATTTTATTCATTGATTTTTAAACCATGAATAGTTTTTTTTTTCTAACACTAACTTTTTTTTCGGTGAAAGGGGTGGGCTAAAAGCCCAGAGAAAAAAACAAAAAACTACCACCTACAAGCCCCTACAATAATTGACCAAAAAATAAACCCTACAATACACAATTGAGGCATTATCCGAAGCAAAAGTTAAAGAACATAAAATAGGTAAAGATTCTAGAATCTTCTTATTTTCTGATTTTCATTTGTTAATATTCAACATTTTTTATATTTATTTTCTGATTTTCTTTTGTGATGAAGGGGGGGGGGGGGGGGGGAATCAAAGGAAAAAGCGAAAAACTATATGTATAGAAAATCCCTAAACTAAAACTGATGAATTTTTGTTATAGCGACTTGAACTAATGTTAAAATTCAATTGGAAAACTTTCAATTTTCATACTAGGATTACTGGTATTTTAGTGATCGGACAAAATTTCAACCATGTAAGCATTAATTGTAACATCATAATAACTTATTTCAAATTAAAAAAAAAAATTGAAGGACCAAAGGTTTGAAATTTTTTTACTGATCAATTTAAATTCACCCCTATATTAGAGGATTAAAAACATATTTAACAATGTTTAATAATTAAATTTTATAAATATTGTTAAGTTTTCCTTAGATTTTAAAAGCATACTTTTGCATCGCAAAAGATATAGACTTGCATTCACATGGTTTAACATAGAGTATTTATTTAGTATCTATCTATCTATCTATCTATAATCTATAATCTATCTATCTATCTATCTATCTATATCTATAATCTATAATCTATATAAAGGAAGAGTTTTTCAGCCTTGGAGGGCAATTTGATAATTTAACAATCCATTGCACTACAATATGATTTTCAGCATGGATATTTTAGTAAAAATGTATATTATTATTCAAAGATTCAATCTCAACCGTTAGTTGCTTTCTGATCCTGCTGCCTTCTATCCTCCCAAATCATTTTCAATTTCACTACCGTTTTATCTCCCAAATCACACACTTCTGTTACCTTCTTTATTTCCCACTTGAAAATTTACTCTCTCACATTCTCCATTCACTTTCTGCTGTTCTCTGCTCCTTAAAAATGCACATTACTCCCTCACAATTGTTTGATCCTTTCCAATTTCTTCCGCTCTTGCGTTTCAGCCGTTTCTAGCGACACTTACTCTTCTCTCTTGCGTTCCAGCCGTTTGCATTCCAGCCATTTCAAGTGACATTTTGTTGAGAGAAAGAGAAAACTAGAGGTTTGAACGTCCATGGATATTTAATTGATTTAGTCCACCACTCACAATTTATATTCAGGGCGAGAGAGATGGAGAGGTGTATTTGACATTCCCATTTCTTCTTAGTAATCGGTTGAAGTTGGTTAAAGGTTTTTGGTTGCTGTCCCCTGTGCACTGCTCTCCATTCTGCAGTAAGATCGACAACACTCTCGACGCATATCACAAACCCGTCAATTTCGCCATGGCCTCGCCGTCTTATCCTTCCAACCAGTAAGCCTAACATGCAATTAGTCTTCCGTCATCTCCTTAATTCTGTTTTCCATGCAATTTTAGTCACAATTCTCAAATCTTAACTGATAGTTCATGATGTCTTATGTTATGATATGTGTCTTCACATTTGTTCTATGCTCCTTATTTTTTAGCATTACTATTTGGTTTCAATTGTTTATTGGTTTTAAATGTGAAATTGTGGATTCATGAAGCATGAGTCCAAATCCAACCTTTTGTGATTCCTTATCAGATACACCACGCTGATTGGTTTTGGCCAGCGAAGTAAGGGTTCTTTCGGAAAAGAGAGAAAGACATGTATATGATGAGGAACTGCTCACGGTTAATATGTGTATTGAGGTATGTAGTGTGTGAAATAAGAGCCAAAAATCCATGACAACAACTGTTCAACTTTTTAAGGAAATATTAATAGTTACTATCAATTTCTTGCAGCATCGTGGGCTATGCGCTGGGTTTGGAAGCCTAATTATTGACATCTTTTTATCTACTCATTAACAAGCATAATTTGTCTGCTGGAGTAAGGAGTGGTCAAATGAAAAGATGGAAATTTGCGTGCATTACTTCTGCCTTGCAATATGTAAGTGAAAGTATTATGAACTAACTAGATCCATGGGGCTTGCTTGCTTCTTTTTCCTCCTACACCTCCTCTTATGCACATTATAGTTATCCATTCCACACAGGAGATCATGATAAATGAAGCCCAGTAGTCAGTAGATTAGACAAACAAATGAGAGTGAATTTACTAGCTTGCTTGATCTCAAATTCACGATGGATTTCCATTAATTTCTCATTACACTTGAGTTACTTAGGAGTTTCTCGAATTGGGAAAAGGAGAGCTCAAAGATAATAATCACAAGGGAGCAGCCTTAGTTGAAGCTGTTCCTAAACTCATTAGAAAACAAACCCCTCTCACTGTCAAGCAGTTTTTTTTATTCCCTTTTCTCTATTACCTCTATACTTTCTACTCTTGCAAATAGTCTCAGGTTTTGTTGCTTCACTTCAAGTGTATCTTTCTTAACTTGATGCAAGAGTTCAAAGCCAAGTTTTCTATGTCAGATATATATACTTTAGGTATAACTTTGTGAGTTTAGAGAAGTTCATTAAGAAGAATTCCATTCTCAAAGACAAATTACATACCTTAATGGCTACTTCCCGCCCCTTCGTTGCTTAATCGACAGGTTTACGTTTATTCTCAATGGAGACAATGCAACCAATATCAACCAATCTGGCAAGAAGACAATATTAGATGCAAATTTAAAGAAGCTTAAATTATACTTGCCCAAATTGAGAAAAATGAAGCTTAAATTTAGTAGTGAAGCCTCACCTGTAGGCAATAGCTATATCGTTGCCGAATTTCTCGAGCGCTAAATGTTGATAATTTGCCTCTTCTGTTACAACAGCATTTGCAGAATCACAATCACTCACTCAAATTAAGAAACGAAACGAAAACGATAGTTGAAATGTTACAAAGGGAATTACGGTGAACCAGAAGCAACGATAGTTGCAGCGAGAGGGACAATTGAATCCCTCTGTAATTGAACCAAATTAGTCGCTGAATACTCTCTCTGTTACATGAATATGAAATTTGGATTCTGAAGGTATGAAAAACGGTAGAAAGGGGGGTTTGAATAACGTTTTCAGTACAAAACTACCACCTTAAAGATTTTAACAAATCTTTTCGAGAACTAAGTGCAAAAGATAGAGATAGAAAAGCACACAAGTATTTTATCCTGGTTCACTTGATAAATCCCTCAAGCTAATCCAGTCCACCCGTTAAGGTGATTTCTTCCTTCTTAGAATGAAGGCAATCCACTAATCAGATAATTGTTACAACTGCACTTGAAACCTACAAGTGACTAACAATACACTGACTTAGCTAACACTAAGATTCACTCTCTTAGTCTTCTCTAGGATCCGATCAACCTTGATCTCCTAAAGGAATAACCACTAAGATTCACTCTCTTAGTCTTCTTAAGGATACTGACCTACCCGGTCCCTTAAGGAAAATCAAACAACTGTTTGAGGTTGGTGTTTACAAGGGTTTGCTTCTGAGTAAGCTGAGTGTAAACTAAATAAATTACAAGATGAAAGAAAGCTTAGAATATTTTGAATATCTTGCGCGTGTGTTGCTTCTTAGTTTCTTAGCCGCTTCTTTCAATCTCCAGCCTCTATATATACTCCAAGGATTAGGGTTGAGCGTTGCATGGGAAATGCTACCGTTGGAGGGCAGTTCTGGAAAATCCAGCTTCTGCTGTGTCTGAGACTGTTAGGTAGGTCGTCAGGATAGTACATATGCTTTTGTACTTGGATAGCGACGCGACCTTTAAACCTAGGAGACTTCTGATCAGAGGAATGCTTCGTATTGGAACTTGTGAAGCCGGTTGATCAGAGTCAGAGGGAAAGCACAGATCCTCTGACCATTGTATCTTCTGATTCTGAACTCAGAGGGAAGAACATGGCCTTCAGAGTTTCTTGCTTCTGGACTTCAGAGTTTCCACTATTCAGCTTCTGGATCTTCAGAGTCTTCTACACCATCAGAACATCTGAACCTTCAGTGTTTCTTGGTTGTCAGAACTTCTGGATCATCAGAGCTTCTAGCGACTGAGTCCTCATCAGAGTTTGTATAGCTTCAGATCTTCTGAAGCTTTTCCACTGTTCATACTGAACATGGTGAATGCGAAAGCGTTGCTTGGGTTACCCTTTATACACAGTGCTTCTGATTTGTGTGAAATTGAGTCAGGGTCAGAGCCTGTAAATAGCACACTCAGAAAAACACATTAGAGTACCACAATTGTTCATATCAAAAGGTTAACTTGTAATCATCAAAACATAGAGTTGTACTACTAGATCAAAACTTGATCTTACAATCTCCCCCTTTTTGATGATGACAAAACTAAGATTTTTGATGAACAATTCTTAAACATTAAACTGAATTCACTCAGAGTTTAGAGATATAGAATAAGACTTATCCTGATGTGAATAGTTTATCTTGCTCATTCTGAATTCAAGTCACTGCTTGATTCTGAGCTTAGCTCCCCCTGAATCTAATACTTGATGAAAACGTTAGTAAAGTCTAGATTCTGAGCTAAATCATATAAGAGTTCAGAGTGAAAAGCTTATGACATAGATGAAAAACGAATAATCAGAGCGCATAAGTGATCAGAGTCATGGACAAGGTATCAGAGTCTTGGGTATCAGAGTCAACTTAGAATCACTTCAGAAGAAGTGAAATGTATTCCTTGTATTTGCCCAGTGACACATCTATGGTCATGAAGGTGGAACTCTTAAAATCTCCAAAAGAAAAATAAGTCACACTAACACATCTTACACATCAAAAACTGGGTTTACTCCCCCTTTTTGTCATAAGCAAAAAGCTCGGGGTGTGAAAAACTTAGCTTGAAGTACAAGGTACTCCCCCTTAGAGAAGGTCTAAGTTTAAATAAAATGAAGACGATGTAAGAATCAGAGTGAGGCGATAATAAAAAGAAGAGTTAATGCAAGGGATGAACGTTTACCACCGGTCAAGTGAGTAAATAGAAGGTTCAGTTACCAAGAACTTAACCTCGAGAAACTGTAAGAGCATTAACTTTCAGAGAGAAAGTGAAGCCTATAAAAACGTTGGAGAGAAAGGTAAGCTTCACATCTCGAATAATTTTCAGTAAGAAAAAATGGCATCATACAGAATGGCATTAGAAGAGCTCAGAAGGAAGGCATTTGAGGAAGATATGTTCCTCAATATTAGGCATCCCGATGGTACAAAGACCATACAAGAGCTGACGAAGACACTGCTTGAAGAAGATCTTGGTCCAGAGATGGAGAAAGATCTGATGGAGTTCCTCTGCTTCGTGGAAGAGATTCAGGAGCTTTGCCAGCGGGAGCTGAATCTGCTGGAAGAGAAGGAGACTGTGGAAAAGAGACTCAAGACGACAGAAGATAGTCTAGAAAAAGATGATCTGAGCATCAAACTTGGCAACATAGAGTATGCATTGGATCGTCTGGAGAAGGAAAGAGTGGAGCAGCGCCAAGAATGCAGAAGAATGAGGAAGGATCCTCCATTCTAGATATAGGGAATAATGTATGATGGAAAAAAAAAATTATGATGTAAACATAGAACAATTATGAATAAAACAGGTTTTGCAAACATATGTGACACAAATATATATAGATATATGCAGATAGAATCACAAATGAACAAATTAAAATAAGTAAATAAACAGAGTTTAGATTAAAACAACGTTAAATAAAAAGGAAAGGAAGAAAAAGAAGAGATCCTAAGAAAAACTAAGATTTGTCAGTACGGCGCAGAAGTTCCATCATCATGTGCTTCATCTCAATCAGCATGGATTCATGAGTGTCAAGACGTTGTTCCATGATGTCGAGTCTGGATGAGCTTGTCGGAGTAGAGCTGGAAGGAACGTTCTGAGCAGCTTGAGGTTCTGGAATGGAAGCAGAAGCAGCAGGAATAAACATAACTGGTGCAAGTCGCTCTGCCTCAGCTTCAGCTTCAAGACGTTCTGCCTCAAGTCTGGCTTGTTCAGCCTGAGCTGCTGCTTGACGGGCAGCTTCTTCTTCTTGTTCTTTCTGTCTCTTGGCTTCTTCAATGGCTTCAAGAAGCTTGGTTCTCTGTTCTAGTTCGTGAAGAGCCACCCTCCTAGCAAACCTTTGCTTGGCAGCCTCAATGCTCCGACTTCCTTCTGCATGCAGTAGCTGCAGCATAACGGGAAACTGAGCCACCAGCCAAGTGCTCAACTCGTTCCACTCATCAGCCACATTTTCAGCATTCTCACTGAGGTCAGTCTGACCGTGCACATTGCGGAGCCTCAAGGAGGCTTCATGATTGAAAATATTGATGCACTCAGAGAGAGATGTGGGTTGAAGGTGAGTATAGGGAATGATGGAGAGGTTGGGTGCAGGAGAGGCTGGGTGATTGCTGCTATGAGCTTCAGAGGCACCTTGTGGAGAACCAATGTTAATTATGGGAGCATTGGGTTCAGAGGTTCCACGGTGAGGGTCTGAAGTTTCAACCAGAGGGTGAGGTGATCTAACCGAGGATTGGTTAGATACTGATTGTTCAGGTTCAGGGTCTGGTTGAATTGGCTCTTGTGGGTCAGGGTGAGCCTGTTGGACTAAGGGGTCTGCCTCTTGGATAGGATTGGCCAAGATAGGTTCATCTGGGTCAGCTAGACGTTCAGGTCTAGGGCCAGGATATTGCCTAGGGCTTGGACAGGTAAGGTAATAGTCTTCCAAGGCAGATACCTTCTCTTTCCTAACCTCCATGAATTTTCTAAGTGATTCAGAGGTATTGGAGGGAGGAGAGTCAAAGACATTGGTGGGGAAGGATACAGGTGTGAAGGCTGATGAAGAGTCTGTATCCGTGGTTCTGACAGCAGGACGTGCTGATGCTCTGGGAGCAGAGTGATCAGACGTTCTGGGTTGTGATTCTGTTGGTTTGGGTTCTGGTTGGTTTTGGATGATGGGTTCAGAAAGTAATGGGTCGTATGGAATGGTGAGGAGAGAGGTTGGATCTTCTGACCTAGAAGGTTGGTTCTGAAGCAAATTCCAGAGTGGTGCTTCAGTAGGAGAGGGTTGAAAGAATGAAGATCTTGGGGAATGTGGTGGAGTGGTGGTTTGTGCGGCTGGCTGGGATTCAGGAATAGGAGTGAGGGGATTTGAGGAGTGTTGGAGTAAGGCAGAAATTGGGAGTGCATCAAATAAATTCAAATCATCATCAGAGGTAAGTGCAGGCTTACTTGTATGTGCTGATGATCGAGTCACTCTGGCAGGAGGTTCAGTCCTTCTGACCTCTGCAGCAGCTGGTTCCACCCGAGTAGGCTTCACCACTATTCTGACTTTCTTCTGCTTCTTCTTTGGAGGACCATCCTCACTATCATCACCATCATCATCAGCAGGCTTGCTCTTCGGTTTCTTGACCAGAGGGACATCGGATTCCTCTGAGGATTCGTCCAGAACCATCTTCCTCTTGGTTTTCTGCTTGGGAGGAGAAGGAAACTCTGGAGCTGGTGGAAGTCTGCTGACGAAATCATCAAGGTCAATCTCGAATCCTTGAGCCCTGAGGTCTTCAACATAGCATCTGATGGCTTCAGGATGGTCTGCTTGAGTCCACAGAGGGTAGTCATTCAGAGGCATTCTTCTTCCTCTGATCTCAGAAGATGTGTCCTCATGAGCAGGAGCAATCTTCTTCTGGACTAAGCCCATCTTCTTCAGAGAGTTGGCGGTGAAGACATCGCTAACAATTGTGCTCAAGTCCTCTGTGCAACCAGTCTCGATCAAATCTTGCACCAAGTTGCTTTCAATGAGAAAGTCTGAGAGCAGCCTCCCAAAAGGGATATATTTGATGGCTGACTTGATGGAGGAGGTGGTGCGAGACTTCCGAATGCATTCCTTCAAATAGGAGAACAGGAAGTAGGGAAGGCAGATCTTCTCTTTGTCTTGTATGAAGAACAGCATCGCCTTCTGATTGAAATTGATGTAGTCTGGAGAACTGCCCTTTGGTCGTTGATTGATGCAGTTGAGCAGGATCTTGTGCCAAATTCTCAGTTTGGGGTGAAGGTCCATCACCTTGTAACTCGTCTTGCCCGGTTTGAAAGTGGTGTACAGGGCCTTGTTGACGATGTCCTTGGTTCTGGGTTTCAGCTTCGATTCCGTCAGTGAGAACCGATACCCATGAGCAGTTTCTGCACCTAGCAGATTCACGAATGACTTCTCCGTGATGATGATCTTCCTACCCAGTATGTAAGAGACCACCTGAGTGTCATCACAATCAGCGTGCTTCCAGAATTCCTTTACCAGCTTCTCATACACCGGTCCTCGAAGTCGATTGAAGTAGTTTCCCCAACCTTGAGCTTGGACTTCAGGACGGAGATCAAACCCATTTGCAGCCAAGTTGTCGAGGTTGAATCTCCATTCTGCAAGGACTTGGAGTTCCTCAGGAGGAAATACACAGTGAACGGCACAGCCCCGTTCTGCAATAGGAACAACCTGCTCTGGAGCTTGAGCTTGTTCTTGTGCTGGGTGCTCAGAGCCCCGTTGACCCGTTGCCAACCCGACTACCATGTGAGGGAACTGAGGTGCATCTGCAGTAGATCTTCTGGTTTGTCTCACCATTTTGAAGAGGTTGAAGGTTTGAGGTAGAAGATGAAGTTTGAAGGATGAAGAGAGATCGAGAGAGAATTCGAGAGAAAGGCGGTTTTGAAAAGCAGAGAGTGCGAGAGTGAAAACCGGAAGTGAGAGAGAACGTGTGTGTGTAGTGGGTTTTATCAAATAACCGTTGTTGATTCAAAAAGCACTTTAAGATCAACGGTTGAAAATTAAAGATAGATAGTAACAGTAAAATACACAATCACACACAGGAGATAAGCATATCTACACGCAATCACAACAGACTGTCACACGGGCACAAGGAACTATGCATCAGAAATTCTGACGCACGTGTTGTTGTCTCAGCTTCAGAGTCAGTACCAGTGGGCACACACACTCTGATTGAGTTACCTTCTGGACTAGACATCTTCTGATCAAGAAGTATCATAGTCAGAGGTTCTGATCTATCTTCACTCTGGACAAAAGTCCATGTTTAGATTTTTCAGAATGAAATTAAATCTATCTTCAGCTAAGGGCTTTGTAAAGATATCTGCCCATTGATGGTCAGTATCAACAAACTTCAGAAGAAGTACGCCCTTCTGCACATAATCTCTAATGAAGTGATACTTTACCTCAATGTGCTTTGCCCTTGAATGCAAGATAGGATTCTTGCTCAACGAAATTGCAGCAGTGTTATCACAAAAGATTGGGATATTGCTCTCAAGGATCTGATAATCCTCCAGCTGATGTTTCATCCAGAGCATCTGAGTGCTGCATATTGCTGCTGAGATATATTCTGCCTCTGCAGTTGATAGAGCAATGGTTGATTGCCTCTTGCTTGCCCATGAGACTAGATTGCTTCCCAGAAATTGACAATTTCCAGAAGTACTTTTTCTCTCTGTTCTATCTCCAGCATAATCAGCATCACAATAACCTGAAAGCTTATACTCTGATGTTTTCTTATACATCAAGCCAAGGTTAGTGGTGCCTTTCAGATACCTTAGGATCCTCTTAACAGCAGTTAAGTGGGTTTCCCTTGGATCTGATTGGAAACGAGCACATAAATGAACACTAAATAATATGTCTGGCCTAGATGCAGTTAAGTACAGAAGTGAGCCTATCATGCCACGATAGAGCTTCTGACATACTTTACCACTTATATCTTCTTTTTCCAGAATGCATGTTGGATGCATTGGAGTCTTGGCCACTGTAGATTCCAGCATATTGAACTTCTTCAGAAGTTCTTTAGTGTACTTGCTCTGATGGATATATGTTCCTTCTGGTGTTTGATCAACTTGTATTCCCAGAAAGTACTTTAATTCTCCCATCATACTCATCTCAAATTCAGCCTGCATCATCTCAGAAAATTCTTTGCATAGAGATTGATTAGCAGAACCAAATATAATATCATCAACATAAATTTGCACAATTAAGATATCATCTTTATAAGTCTTGCAAAAGAGAGTTGTATCTACTTTACCCCTTACAAACTCATTCTCCAGAAGGAATGAGCTAAGTCTCTCATACCATGCTCTGGGAGCTTGCTTCAGACCGTAGAGTGATTTCTTCAATTTGAACACATGGTCTGGTTTCTTTTCATCTTCAAAACCTGGGGGTTGATGAACATAGACTTCCTCTGAGATATAACCATTTAGGAAGGCACTCTTTACGTCCATCTGATGTAGAACTATGTTGTGATTTACTGAGAAAGAAATCAATAGTCTGATTGCCTCCAGTCTTGCTACTGGAGCAAATGTTTCAGTGTAGTCTATTCCTTCCTGCTGGCTGTAGCCTTGAGCAACTAGCCTTGCCTTGTTTCTGACTACATCTCCTTTCTCATTTAGCTTGTTTCTGAATACCCATTTCGTTCCAATAACATGGACATTCTCAGGCTTCTTCACTAAGCTCCAAACATCGTTCTTGGAGAATTGATTCAATTCTTCTTCCATGGCCAGAATCCAATCCTTGTCCTGAAGAGCTTCATCTATGGACTTGGGTTCAATTAAGGACACCAATCCTTTCAGACTCAGCAAGGTCTCTTCAGAGGGTCTGAAGGCAGATCTGGTTCTGACTGGTTCATCTTTGTTGCCCAGAATCAATTCCTTAGGATGAGCTGCAGTGATTCTGCTCTTCTTCAGAGTTTGTGAGTTAGAGGGACCAGCTTCTTCCTCTGGTTCATCTTCCTCTGGCTCAACTTCCTCTGGAGCTTTGCCTTTGTCAGAAACATTAATGCTTAAATCTGCAAACTTTTCAACTAGCTTTGACTGGTCAGAGTCAAGCTTATCATCAAATCTAACATGAATAGATTCTTCAATAGTCTTAGCATTAGTATTATAAAATCTAAAACCTTTAGATCTATCAGAATAACCAAGTAATAGACACTTAGAAGATTTAGCATCAAATTTATGCAATCTATCCTTAGTATTGAGAACATAACAAACACAGCCAAAAGGATGAAAATAAGAAATGTTGGGTTTTATGTTCTTCCACAATTCATAAGGAGTCTTATTCAGAATTGGTCTCACAGAGATTCTGTTCTGAATGTAGCATGCTGTATTTACTGCCTCTGCCCAAAAGTGCTTAGCCATGCCAGTTTCTTGGAGCATGGTTCTAGCCATCTCCTGAAGAGTTCTGTTCTTCCTCTCAACAACACCATTTTGTTGAGGAGTTCTGGGACAAGAGAAATCATGTGCAATTCCATAGGAATCAAACAGACTCTCAAACTTGTCATTCTCAAACTCTCCACCATGGTCACTTCTGACACGCACAATTCTACAAGCCTTCTCGTTTTGCACTTGAGCAATGAAGGTAGAGAACACAGCATGAGACTCATCCTTGCGGGTTAGAAACTTTACCCATGTCCAGCGGCTATAGTCATCAACGATAACCATCCCATATCTCTTGCCACCTATAGACTCAGTTTTCACTGGTCCAAACAGGTCGATATGCAGAAGTTCTAACGGCCTTGAGGTTGAGACAACATTCTTTGCCTTGAAAGGGACTTTTGTGAATTTGCCTTTCTGACATGCTTCACAAAGAGCGTCTGAAGCGAACTTCAGATTGGGTAAGCCCCTGACAAGGTTTAGCTTGCTCAGCTGAGAAATCTTTCTCATACTGGCATGCCCTAACCGTCTATGCCATACCCACTGCTCTTCATTAACAGACAGAAGGCACTTCACATTCTGAGCCTCCAACTCAGATAATCTGATCTTATAAATGTTGTTCTTCCTCTTGCTGTTAAACAGAACAGAGCCATCGATCTGACTTACAGCCCGGCAGGACTTTTGATTGAATATAACATCATAACCCTTGTCAGCTAATTGACTTATAGACAATAAGTTATGTGTTAAGCCGTCTACCAATAAAACATTATCAATGCATGGACTACTATCTACACAAATAGTACCAGTACCAATAATTTTACCCTTTTCATTTCCTCCGAAGCCAACTTCGCCTCCAGGCTTAAGTTTCAGCTCTCGGAACATACGCTTTTCTCCCGTCATGTGACGCGAGCATCCACTGTCCAGATACCATGATTGGTGTTTCAGTGGAGCTATCAAGGATATCTCATTTTCATCGTCAGAGTCTGGATCTCCTTCTGATTCTGAGTCAGAGTCAACAGCTTCCTTTGACTCTGTTCCTTTGTCTTTGACAATAGCCATGAGTCCTTGGACTTCACCATCAGAGTCAACATCCTCTGAGTCTGATTCATCGAATGTCACCATCAGACTCTTCTTGGTCTTGAAGTGCTTCTTTGGCTTCTTGTCCTTCTTCAATTTTGGACAGTCACTTTTGTAGTGCCCTGATTCTTTGCACTCAAAGCAAGTGACTTCCTTGATTGATGACTTCTTCTGACCTGAGGATTCAGACTTTCCTCTTGCCTTTCCAGAGCCTTTGAACTTGCTCTGCCTGTGCTTCCAGATGCGGTTGAGTCTCTTGGAGATCAGAGTCAGCTCATCTTCATCAGAATCTTCTGATGCTTCTTCAGATTCTTCTTCTTCAGCTTGAAGAGCCTTTGACTTCTCAACCTTAGCCTTTTCAGATTTGGATTTCAAGGCTATGGACTTTTTCCTCAGATCTTGCATCTCTGAGCGCTTCAGCTCATGGCATTTCAAAATGCTGATGAGTTCTTCTAAACTCATATTCTCAACATCTCTCGTGAGCTCTATTGAAGTCACCAAAGGCATCCAACTTTCAGGAAGACACCTGATGACCCTTATGACGTGATCTTTTGTTGTGTAGCTCTTGTTGAGAGGACGTATGCCAGCTACAAGCAGTTGAAATCTGGAGAACATTTCTTCAATGGACTCATTTGGCTCCATGATGAAGGATTCATACTTTTGGATCAAAGACAATGCCTTTGATTCTTTGACTTTCTTGTTTCCTTCATGAGACATCTTCAGAGAATCAAAAATGCCTTTAGCAAACTCACGATCTGTAATCTTCTGGTACTCCTCATAGGAGATAGCACTTAGAAGAATTGATCTTGCTTTATGATGTTGTGAGTACAGCTTCTTTTGATCTGCAGACATCTCTGACCTTGGGATCTTTTTGCCATCTGCATCAACTGGACGCTCATAGCCATCCACAATAATATCCCAGAGATCTGCATCGAAACCCAGAAAGAAACTTTCCAGTCTATCTTTCCAATATTCGAACCTTTGACCATCGAACATAGGAGGCTTTGCGTTGTAACCATCTCTTTGAGTTTCACTGGTGGTGGCAGCCATTGTTTTTCACACCGGCCCGGATCACTGAACACTGTTAGGTGTGGTAATCAGAACTTGCGCTCTGATACCAATTGAAGGTATGAAAAACGGTAGAAAGGGGGGTTTGAATAACGTTTTCAGTACAAAACTACCACCTTAAAGATTTTAACAAATCTTTTCGAGAACTAAGTGCAAAAGATAGAGATAGAAAAGCACACAAGTATTTTATCCTGGTTCACTTGATAAATCCCTCAAGCTAATCCAGTCCACCCGTTAAGGTGATTTCTTCCTTCTTAGAATGAAGGCAATCCACTAATCAGATAATTGTTACAACTGCACTTGAAACCTACAAGTGACTAACAATACACTGACTTAGCTAACACTAAGATTCACTCTCTTAGTCTTCTCTAGGATCCGATCAACCTTGATCTCCTAAAGGAATAACCACTAAGATTCACTCTCTTAGTCTTCTTAAGGATACTGACCTACCCGGTCCCTTAAGGAAAATCAAACAACTGTTTGAGGTTGGTGTTTACAAGGGTTTGCTTCTGAGTAAGCTGAGTGTAAACTAAATAAATTACAAGATGAAAGAAAGCTTAGAATATTTTGAATATCTTGCGCGTGTGTTGCTTCTTAGTTTCTTAGCCGCTTCTTTCAATCTTCAGCCTCTATATATACTCCAAGGATTAGGGTTGAGCGTTGCATGGGAAATGCTACCGTTGGAGGGCAGTTCTGGAAAATCCAGCTTCTGCTGTGTCTGAGACTGTTAGGTAGGTCGTCAGGATAGTACATATGCTTTTGTACTTGGATAGCGACGCGACCTTTAAACCTAGGAGACTTCTGATCAGAGGAATGCTTCGTATTGGAACTTGTGAAGCCGGTTGATCAGAGTCAGAGGGAAAGCACAGATCCTCTGACCATTGTATCTTCTGATTCTGAACTCAGAGGGAAGAACATGGCCTTCAGAGTTTCTTGCTTCTGGACTTCAGAGTTTCCACTATTCAGCTTCTGGATCTTCAGAGTCTTCTACACCATCAGAACATCTGAACCTTCAGTGTTTCTTGGTTGTCAGAACTTCTGGATCATCAGAGCTTCTAGCGACTGAGTCCTCATCAGAGTTTGTATAGCTTCAGATCTTCTGAAGCTTTTCCACTGTTCATACTGAACATGGTGAATGCGAAAGCGTTGCTTGGGTTACCCTTTATACACAGTGCTTCTGATTTGTGTGAAATTGAGTCAGGGTCAGAGCCTGTAAATAGCACACTCAGAAAAACACATTAGAGTACCACAATTGTTCATATCAAAAGGTTAACTTGTAATCATCAAAACATAGAGTTGTACTACTAGATCAAAACTTGATCTTACAGATTCCTACCTTCAACAAAGATAACATTTCTTCCTGTGCCATGTATGCGTATTATTTGAATTTTCATGTTTTCTTTTGTTACAAAAATGAAATCAGTGCTCTATAGTTAAGGCTTGGATGGTCCTTTATAATCATATTATAGCATGGCTTAAATTCCTTCCTTTGATTTGTCATTGCATGATTCTATATACTGATTTTCCATTCTTTTCTAGACAATATTAATGTTCTGATTTTGTTTTTCCGTGCACTTAAACTATATGTGGAAAATACTCATGAACTTTGTGTGTGTGTGGCATCACTTTTCTTTTCTTCATTTTTAGCTCCTTCCCGTTAACATGCTCAAGGTTTACTCGCGAAAGTTTTGAAACTATAAATTTTGATCATTCAATTATTAGTAAGCAGAAAAGCTTTGATACTTTTTGATATTTAGCAGACATCTCTTCAGATAGTGTGTTTGGATTTGATTGTGGGCACATAATAATAAATAAATAAATAAATAGAATGAATCTCTTCATATAGCTAACATTTCTTCCTTAATAATAAATAAATTAACCTTCCCCACTCCCATGACAGATAGCATTACAAAATGGAAGTGCATTAAAAAAATTGATCAGTTATAGAATGTGAATCACTTATATAATGGAATTAATAAAAATTTAGTACAAAATTAATAGGAATAGGAATTCGGGTAAAATCCTTAAAATTTAATTTCTTATGTATACTTAAGTGTGAAGAATATGAAGATGGATATGGATCTTGGTGTTTTAGACTGTTTTCGTGAAAATATTTGTAATCCTATTAATTCATAAAGTTCATGTCAAAGGCTTTCATGTTGTGCATCTGATAGAAATACTCATCTTTCTTTTTAGAAATGTTGATTTGAGGGATTACTTTTCTAAAGCATACGATTTTACAGCAGTCCAAATCTCAAACAGTTATAGACTAATTGCTATGTTATAGAAAACAGTTATAGAAATAATTGCATATTGTTAGTTATGTTTTCTACTTTTAATCTTGCTGAAAGTGTTTTGAGAGTCAGTTACATAATAAAGTGTTTTTAGGAGCCAGTTACAAAGTTTTAATGGTATTACACTTTATTAGAGTAAACTTTTGAGTTTCCATGAGTCACATTTCAGCTAATGTTTTGTTTACTTTTTATTGCTGTTGAAATTTCATGCTTCATGCACTTTGGTTACATGGTGATATGAGTAACTATTTTATAACGTTTCATATTTATTTTTATATTTATATTAATATTAGACTTTTTTTTTAACGTAATATTAGACTTATTATATATTAATTATTTGATTCTTATATATTGAGTTGTAACGAAGGGATATTTTTTCGTGTGTTTGCTTTGCCTTAAATTTTTAGGTGAGTTTTATGTGAGCTATGTCATTCTGGCCAATACTCTCCCATAAGTTTTTTGTTATGCTTTCCTCCTTTAATTAGTTGATAAGTTAAGAATAATAATATTGCTTATTTTGATGCTTACCAATAATTGTTAGAAGTAATTACTGATATTTCCTCATTTCGTTTTTAGGTTGACGCGTTCATGAGTTGTTGAAATTTTAGTATGTTTTAGGTTCGAATCTTAATCTCCTATAAAGTTCAATCACGAACTCTCTTCCTCTCGATAGTTTTTTCTTCCTTCTGTACGCTGTTCTAATTAATTGTTTTGCTTTCTGATTCTTCTTTCATTGCATCTCCAATTTCTAATTCTTCTTTTTGGCATTCATAGATGCCAATGTGTTGATGATTAAGCTTACTGGTAGAGTTTGAGCAGTGCATAAATAATCCATTTATTTATCCTCAATTATTTTCTTTTATTTCAAGAAATTTGTCAGAGCCATCATTATTCTAAGTTTTATTCTAAATGTAATAATTCAGTTGAAAAAAAAAAATCTCAGTGTCTATTATTAACTCTTATGTTACTTCAACTCTTCGTAATAAACTATTAAACTGTTACATGAAAAAATTAAACAATGTACCATTAAGATGAACAAAAACAAAAGAAAGCAAATAAATAAAATAATTGTGCGTCAATAAAAAAACAAACATGTTCATCACGAAAAGGAAAGCTTATGAATTTATAATTTCTTATATTAAAAATAAATTTGGTTATTTTATTCCAAAAATTATATTTGCAAAAGACAATACAAATATCACACAAACAACAAAAATGAACACTCCCCCCGTGCATCGCACGGGTAAAAAGTACTAGTGTTGTATAAAATAAAGTATGATAGTAGCAAGTAGAAACAACTGTTTAGTGTATGTTTAGTTTGGTGTTAGAGTCGACGTCATCTGATTTTACATATTTTAATACACTAATAAAGAAATTAGAATTTATTATGTTGACTATAATGTGAATCTAAGAAACATGATTTTGACATGTTAACTCCAACATAAATCCACATTGAGTTCAACAGAAATTAAATACACTATCTAAAAATGCTACATTCTTGAATTTTGACTTAGTGATGGAAAAGGTTCTATAATTTTGACTCAAAAGTGGACCGCCAAATTATATCATTCACACAACTTCACTTGGTTGTATTAGTTAAAACGGGCTACTTTACAATTTCAAACTTCACCTGCAACTATTGTTTCAGCCAGTAGAAGATAGTAGAATTTCATTCCAGAAATGAAAGAAACATATAGATGCAAAAGATTAAGGTTCATTAATTGAATGAGAATACTAGGAAACAGAGATGCTAAAAGGGAGCCAAGAGTCAATTAAGACATATACTAGTGTTTTTTACCCGCGCGTTGCACGGGGAATACATTTATTGTATTTGATAGGTCAATTAATACCTTGATCATTAAAAATATAATAAACAACTGATGAAATAGAAGAGTATGAAATGATGAGCAAAGTGGACAAAAAGTCTTAAATTAAAACCCTTGTTGCATAGATTGAACTTCGTACAATTGAATAACTAATAAAAAAATTGGTTAACCAAATCTCAAATTATGCAAAACATATTAGGGGATGTGGTTTAATGATGACTAATAAACAATAGCTGATTTAATCTACAATGAAAAAAAGAGAAAGATTCTTTATGTAAGTGATTATGCGAGTTCATTTTTTACACAATAAAATAAACTAAGTTTGACCCATATCAACATGAAGTCGTTTCACATTCTTCATGAGCCTAAAGACAATAATACAAATTATAGATATGAAGAATCACCAATAAAGCATTCATAACACATTTTAATCTTAGAAAAAAAAGAATGTACCGCGAAATTTGTTATTGTATTTGATACATTAATTAATACTTAATGAAGGTACTTTCTTGTTAAAATATATTTCTTCCCGTAGGAGAATTTAAGTCCTATAATAATTTGTACAAAAAAATTAAAGTGGACTATATTATTATGTAGTAAAAAATTAACATCAAACTATATTATATTATGTTTTTCTTGTAACAAAAAAAAATTCCGATGAAATCTTATTAACATTTATTTTTATGTAGAAATATTTTCATGTAAAATATTCTTCCTATATATAAAAGCTTTTAGGCTCTTTCTAATACATTTAGATCCAGCTTCTCCGTACTCTCAGGATGCCTGAAAGTCTTTTCTCAAGTCTATCTGGTGGATAATATCGATGAAGATGATGACACCCACCATACCTTGCTTGCTTCAAGGTCGATCTCTTGTATCCTCCTCCTGCCGAAGACTTTAAGAGTAAACCTTGCCATTTCAACTTTCATCGATCGAGTTTCAGTTGCTTTTTCTGTTGATCCAGGTGAGAAAGCTTACTAAGGCAACCTCTGCTTTTGTCTATCTCCCAATATAAGAAGCATGTTGCTTTGCTCTTATAGTAGTACTAATAGGCGTACTTTAGAACAAATTTCTAGCAAAGGTCTTGACAGTTTGGAACTGAAAGGTTTGGTTCATTAATAATATCTAGTAGTTTCATCATGCTATTCTGCTTTTGAGCTTGTTGTACTTACCGGAGCATTTCTGCGATAAAAAAATTCAGAATAGTAAAGCAGTCGTAGTATGCTCCCTTTACTTGCTCTAGTGCTCAAGTGATAGCTGAGTGCATACTGTTTGCATCTGAATTATATATAAAAGACTCTTAAAAACAACTACTTAATTCTCCATTACAAAGAATATACATTACATTAGAACCTAATTATTATTTGTCAGTGACATAAGTGTCGAAAATAATAGTAATGGAAATTTCGAATGGTGTGGATAAGGGTTAAAAGTCCAATCTCATAAGAAAGAAAAATCTCCATTTATATTAAAATCTCTCTCAGATTTCTCTACCTCACTATCATCACCGTTTTTCTTATAAATTATCCACAAACACACTCACAAATTCCACACAGTACCTAACATCATATGCAAATTTTGTTTTCACTGCAACCAGAGTCTATTCTCTGGCATAAAAAAGCACTTCATAAAGTAAGAAGGTATCACATTTTGAATTTAAATCTTTAAAATATTTATTTCTAATTAAAAAATCAAATGAAACTTGATTCCAAATCAGCAGCAATCCTAGGTGCTATTCCTAATTGTTGTCCAACTTTAACATGAATTAATATGAACTCATGCTAATTCAAATGAAACTTGCTTCCAAGTCATTAGCTTCCAGCCGTATCTGCATTCTAAGTAACAGAAAATCAAGAACTCATGAAGTGAGATTGATAGACATGTTAGAGTAGGATAGACTAAAGACCACCAAACATAATAGCAATATGTGCAACATTAATCTAGCTATGATAGTGCAAAGATAGCAATCAAATTTGCAGACAGATATGAAAGCCAAAGAATGAATTAAAGCCACTTTTTGGCTATGGCCTTCCAGTGGTTTCCATAACCAATCAGATCTATTTGTAAGGGGAAACTAATCACATGCTACTAAAGAAGATGAATGGAAGAAAACCCCTCTAGAAATATTAGATCCATTATATTTGTTGAACGGCTAAAACAACTCTTTGCTTTATGTAGCACTGTTGTTGAAAGTACAATAACCAAATCAAAAACATATGCTGATACTAAATCGTAATGTGATAATTACACACTCATGCAAGTAAGACTTCCAATCACACTAAAGTTTGATTAATTGAACCATAGTAGAACAATGATTAATTATAAAATCTAATATTGCCTTCGAAAAGTGACTTTTAATATATGTAATGATGATAGATAGATGTAGAATTGATGAACTAAGTCAGTAAAACTATATATGCATCACAGTAGTGCAACACCAAACACACATCTCTATCTCTTATCTGGTGAATATATACATATGCATCACAGTAGTGCAACACCAAACACACATCTCTATCTCTTATCTGGTGAATATATACATATAATGGACTGAGAAAAACCTCCATGAGTACGGCTCTCACATGTTTCGTGGCTTACTTGAAATGAGAGCAAGATAAGATCTTGAGTCATCAATCATGTTTCATCTTCAGCTAGCGGAGAATCAGAGAGTGTAGTCAGAAAGAGGTATGCACCTCATTGTCGTTCTGTACCTACGGATAAATTCATGTCAAATGTTTCAAGGGAAGCCAAGGAAATCAATTTATTGTTAGAACATTGGTTTAGGCGTTTAGCATATTAGAAAGGATATCACCAGTTTTAAAAGTCTAACCTCAATAGTATAGCTTGAGCGAACAAAGATAAGCAGTAAAATCTCATCCATGATATGTAGTTCTGTAGTTGTAACGGCAAGCACCAACAATAATAATTAATTTCCTCGGTGCAAGAAGCAGGCAAAAAGAAAAAATTACCAAATAAAAAAGTTGCAAGGAAAAAAATCTACAACTTCTCCTTTCTCTCCCCTCAATTCTTTCACTCCCTCAATCCACTTCACTGACAATGATTAGGTTAATCAAAACATACACAGATCAATGTTTCACCTCCTATAACATAGGACACAAATTTTAGATGCAAATTAAGAAAAACGAATAAAATAGAATCACATACAAAGGAGAATCAGAAAACATAAAAAACAAATCAAAATATTACAAAATTTCATATAGAATATAAAATGGACTCACCATCCATGGCTTCCAAAGAATCTCTTTTGGTGGAATATCTATAAAAAAAACCCTGAAGAAAAGAATTTGAAATTAGCATGGCAAGTGATGAACGAAATTGACCTTGAAGTCAAACATGAGTGAATGAAAGTTAAAGGTAAAGTAAAATAAAATTGAAAAAAACCATAACATATTATGCAAGCAAAGGAAGAAAATAATTTGAAACCTCCATCTGCAACCTTCCCAATCAGTCCAAGGCAGCAAATCGGATGGATGCGATTGCAAGTCGATGGCAAAGTGGTTCCGTTGAGAGATGAGACGATTTTGTGGGGGTGGTTCCGTTCAGTGGAGAGATGAGATGAAAATTGCATGGAGGAGATGAATTCCATGGAGGAGATAGTGGAGGTAGGCAGAGTTTTTGCTGATGGGATGTATTATTGATTTAAATCACTTATCACAGATTTTATATTAAGATAAAATCATGAAATAAACAACATAAATCATAATCAAATCTAAAATTTAAAAATGTAATAAATAAATATAGATAAAAACTATCAAAATCTAGCAAATCACAATAAAAACTCATAAAATCCGGAATTAATTAAAAATCCGAAAATTCAATAAAAATACCACAAAAAATAATTAATACTCTAAAAATAAATAATAATATAAATTAAGATAAAATACAGAAATAAATAACATAAATCCTAATCAAATCTAAAATTAAAAAATGTACTAAATAAAAATATATAAAAACTATCAAAATCTAGCAAATCACAATAAAAACTCATAAAATCTGGAATTAATTAAAAATCCGAAAATTCAATAAAATACCTTAAAAATTAATTAATACTCTAAAAATAAATCAAAAATAAATTAAGATAAAATCAAGAAATAAATAACCTAAATCCTAATCAAATCTAAAATTTAAAAATGTATTTTTTTATTAAGGAGAAATAAGGTAAGGAAAAATCAAGGCACATGTGGCAAGTGAGGCCAAGGAGAAAGAGCTTACATGTAAAATATTAGGTGAGAATTAATCTGGGAGCGACACGTCACTAACTTGGCATGTGAGAGCGACACGTCATGCTAGAAGTTGTTCTTTTTTAATATATATTGATATTGATATTGATTTTGATATTGATTCTAAATGAGTCAAATTACAGAACACCTATCAGCTAAACCAACAAATAAAGGCACACAAAAGGAGGACACAACACATGTTTACAAGCGGTGAGCAAATAATTTTTCATATGTTACCAAACCTTGCTTTCTTTAACTTTGCAGTCACTCCCTCAAGTCTGCTAATTCTCTCTTCAAGGTCCACTACATTTACACAGCTATGTCTTTCACCTTGGATCCCAGATAGCTTTACTTTGTCACCAGACATCCTTGATGCTTTAATCCCTTTTGCACCTTCAGAATCTTTCTTCAAACTCCTTAATGAAGGTTCAGCTATATCTTTTTCTTTCAAACCATCTTGAACAGAATTCCCAGAAGGAACATTTTTCAAACGATTAGGAAGAAACTCAGGAGGTACATCAGCAACATTTTCATTTTCACCATTCACAGTGTTTGAAGGATCATAGGATTTCCCAAGAATAGTTGTGCTAATTTGTTTGAGAGGAATTCCAGGTGGAACATCAGGATCATCACCACTATTGTTTACTTCTCCTACATGAGGCCCACAATTTGATGGCCTTGCACTTCTCATAGCAAAATCATGTTGATGCAATATTGATTGCTTCCACCACATTTCATAACGTGTGGTAACATCTGCCTCAAAAAGCCTTGATGGAAAATACAAATTCCTATCAGAAATGGGCCTGCAGTAATTTTCCCAAGCAATAGCTTTAGTCCTTTTGAATACCGGCACAGAATCCGGAACATCTTGATCCATTCCGAATTGCATAGAAACTCTATGTGGGAGGTACTGCATTATGGTAGAGTCAATTCCAACAATCTCAGAAACTCTTGTGCATCTAATAAATGAGGCTAGTTCTTTGTCCAAATCTGCCTCAAATTGTACAAAAGTTTCATTTTCTGGATAAAATGTCCTGTACTTACCAGCAAATCTAACATATGGACGCCAAAGAAAATCATCAATAGCTGAATCTAGTGCCAGCCTCACATTGTCTATTTTCAAGCCCCTCACCTTGTGCCACCTAAACAGTGCAGTGTCTACATTGTTGGTTAAATTGGGCTCTGGCTGCAAATTTTGGAACCTTTCCCACACCCAAATTTGAACCAAGTAAAAGGGTGACTCAAGAGTAACATCTAAACCCATGTGCTTTTTATCACCAACTACTGGATTTTTTGTCAAATCAGCTATTAATTCTTTCAACAAACACAAATCCTTATATATGCTAGCCAAAACTGCTGGTGCCAAAGCTATGGGACTCCCTCTAGCTAGAAGAATAGCAATAGGGAATAGAGACCGTTTTACAAATGTTTTGTGAGGGAAAACAAACATTGACAACCAAGTAGCAAGGAATGCTTCATGCTCAATATCACTCCCACTATTCATGAAAAAATCTATCCATGTTGAAGTGAAGGTCTTACCTTTTTTACCCATCCAAGGTTCTTGTCTTGCAAGAATCAATTTTTGTTCTGCTTCTTTCATTTCCTGGTTCTGAAGTGAGGTGAAAACAGGATCACCAAGAACAGGGTAACCCCCCAAAACCATGACATCCTCCAATGTGATTGTGGCCTCACCCCATGGAAACACAAAGGTGTTTGTCTTAGAACACCATTTTTCTGCAACCCCAAATGCCAAGTCATGATTTCTCACAATGTAGCACTTGGTGTTTATGACAGCTTCAAAGATTCCAACTTTCTTCCACACAGCTTCATACTTGAGATGAAGTGCATCCACCCAGCTGTTCCATCTCTCATGAGTGTTGCGCCACCCATTGAAATAGACTCTCAAAGGGCACTCCTTTGGTTCAAACCTGAGTTGCAAAGAGGATGAGAGAGCCTCAGAAACTTTTCCATCAATGGAGGTAGCAAAGGGTTTCAGAAAATGGGCTGTTCTGAAAGTTGGTTCACTATCACCAGCTGGTGAAACCATGAAATCTTCCCTTGCCTCCATGATGGTCTCCAATGGTTCATTCATGGCTATCATATGAAAACCACTATATATCACCACTAGTACTTAGAGAATCTGGTGTTGAAGAGTTGATTTTT